>NC_086445.1:251144815-251481815 GCF_028390025.1 Pseudophryne corroboree
GATTCCCGTGGTCCAGATATCGCCTCCGCTCCCAGAGGTCTGCCTGCAGCCTTCACTGCAAAAGATCCACCAAACTCCCTGCTGTGCTGTCAGTTAATCGCTCTCCCAGTGGCAAACAAGTGGATTTCCAGAGTCTTGTAAGAGGTTACCCTGTCAGCCTGCTTCAATCACACAGCCTTTGGAGGATTCCACTAAATTCAGGTGCTCGTTTGTTCAGCTCTAAACTTAACCCATTCATCACCATTGTCGTCGGCTGCAGTTTCACAGTGCTGTGTTATCTTCTGAACTCGCAAGTAACCCATTCAGTATTGTATTTTCATTGTTGCTGCAATCAAGGACAATTCTTCACAGCCTTTCAGTTTAATCTTTAAACTTCAGTACAGGTCTCCACAGTTATTCATTTATGTCTGCAATATCCAGTTAACACTCCTTACAGTTTGGCACCAATCATTGCTTCATTTGGACAATTCGTCATTCATTCACAAGACTGTTTAAAAACTCAGTTCTATGAACATTTCTTCAATGCATCTTTAAGACTGTTCCTGCTTATCATTATACCATTCTTTGCAATACGTCAGTTTATATATACTGGAATTGTTGCCTTTAATAAATATATGAAACGGAACTTTCTTTGTCCTCCCTGCTTTCATCATACCCCAGCACCTACACCTTTGGTTGGTCCAGGGTTAATGGATTCACAAAAACACTCGGCCCTGACACAAAGCCCTCTCCCACCTACATCTCTGACCTTATCTCCCTTTACACTCCCACCCGTCCTCTTCGCTCTGCTAATGCACGACGACTCTCCTGCCTACGGATTACTTCCTCCCACTCCTACCTCCAAGATTTTTCACGTGCTGCACCACTTCTCTGGAATTCCCTACCTCTCCCCCTCAGACTCTCCACCTCTCTACAAAACTTCAAACAGGCTCTCAAGACCCACTTCTTCACCAAACCCAGCCAAATCTCATCCTAAGCCTCTGTTCCACATTCTCTATGTACCCCATCTGTGTCACCCCTGTCCGTCTACCCCTCCCCTTTAGATTGTAAGCTCTCACGAGCAGGGCCCTCTTCCCTCATGTGCCTATCTATTTGTCTTACTTTAATAATCTTCAACTGTACCACATCCAGCAGTCTTCTGCCACCTGATACTTATTCCAGTGTCATCTGCTGATGTAACTATGTTTATTTACCCTGTACTTGTCCTATACTGTCATCAACTGTAAGTTGCTCTTTTCCTGTTTGATTATTTATGTACTCTGTAATTGGGCACTGCGGGACCCTTGTGGCGCCATATAAATAAAGGATAATAATAATAATAATAATATAACTCTAGTATAACAAGGTACTGCTTTTCCTTGTAAGGTAATCGAACTTTACAATGCACGGATGGAACCAGAACCAAAAGACAAAAAGTGCCCACCGCACATCTCTACTACAACGGCACACAGATGGAAGACATACTGTGACATGTGTATATTGGAAGTGCAAGCTGGACCCAAAAGGGTGATCAGACAATATACTTCTGAAGAAATTACAATTAGTCAATGTATTACTTATTGCAGGGCGGCACATTTGCGCATGCTTGAAAAATTGGGCATGGCATAATAAAAAGGAGGCGTGACCTCGCTGCACAGAGTGTGGGGACTGTCTAACTGAAATCACACATTGGCCCCCCCCAGGAAAAAACTCACAGATTGCCCCCACAGGAAAAACATTACCCCAGCCACCCACATACAGACCAACTTGTCAGAGAGGAGCCACCAGTCCTTCCTTGCCCTCAGCATGGCAGGCAGCTGTAGTTACTGCCATGCCTGTCAGACTTGGTCGGTAGAAGGTCCTGGCATTAGCCACACTGCATTCCCTAGCCAGCCCTGCTCCCGTGTACCTCAACCCGACTCTCCAACTGTGGCACCATTGGAATGGAGACTGTCATGTGACAGCCTCAGTCAATAAGTATCAGTCTGATTCCTATTGGCTATTGCTGTCACAGTAGCAGCCTACAGAGACAGCCACGGCTTCAGCTAGCCACAGCCTCTTCAGTGTGGCACAGCTAGCCAATAAGAATCAGTCTAATTCTTAATGGCAGCTGCTGGCTGCTGCAGACGTCCACCGCAATCAACTGGTTTAGTGTTTGCGGTTGACAAGTCGATTGCGATGAACGCTTTGCCCACCAGTATTGCCTATAAACAGTATTGTCACAAGGGGGGTGCGGCCCGCACCCGGGTGTCACCCGCCGAGTGGTGACAGAAAAATGCCGGCTCCTGCACAGTGACAGGAGCCGGGGTCCTGCACTGTAACTACATTAAATGCAGCACTCGGCTCCTGTCACTGTGTAGGAGCCGGCACTGCAGCCACAGCACTCCTCGAGGGCAGCTTGCATCTCCCGAACCCCAGAAGTTACGAAGACAGGGGTCGGAACTCAAAGCCCCACCCCTCCTCAAAGCCTCACCCCTTTCCACGAAGCCCCTTCTCGCGGCACTTCACTGGGTGTCACTGCAGTAATTGACGCCTCTGCCTATAAAACTAGTATGTATAGTAATATGTATAGGATAAATATCCACGAAAAAAATAAGCATATACAATGAAATATTAAAAAGAATATATAAAATACCTAAGATGAGACAACCTGGTATTTGTTCCCCAAAAAATTGTAGCCAAACGGCAATAGATTATTTAGTGGTTTTAGCAAATTAGATTCCAGCCCCCCCAGAGTCATAATTGTATCCTTTATTGGCAGCATGAATATAAATGTAGTTAGACTTCAATTGCAAAATACTTGTAATCCTTCCAAATTAGATAACACAGACGGGTGCTTGTGCTGTATTCTCTGCATCGGTCATGATAAGCTTCACTCACACATGCTTGCAGGCTTTAAATGGAAAATGCAGTCAGGAGGCGGGATGTACCAAGCATTACTTTTTAGATGCGATACATGCCACCACTTATCGCGTGCATAGTGACGTCAATAGCGCCGGTTTGCACATAAAATTGTGATTAAAATCGCAAAGGACTGCTTTCCCCCAAAAAGCTGTCCTTTGCAATGATAGGAGTTTGGGGCTTATGTTGCGGGAGTCCTTCTGCACAAGCGCTGGCCAGACACTGAGATGGATCCAATTGCATTTCTCTCAGGGCAGAATGTGAAAAGAAGCCCATAGGCTTCTATTAGGCAATGTCATCAATACATTGCTTACTTGGTACAAGCTCTGAAAAGTTTTGCTTTCCAGAGCTTTATACATATGGGGAATGCGGTCGAAACTTGTAGTTTTTGGAGTTTTGGACAGATTTTGACTAAAGTACATCTCACACAGAGTAGCAACAGTTTCAGAAATGTTAATTAGAAGTATACAGTGCTGCAAAGTATATGTTGCGGAAATGTTGAAACACGCAAACAGGGGTGTATCTATGGATCTGAGCGCCCCTGGCAAAGTAAAGGACTGGCGCCCCACACACGCACATATTTGAAATATCGAAGGCGCATGTGCCAAAAAAGGGGTGTGGCCACTCAATAGTACCCAAATACAAATTACACCACACAGTAGCTTCCCTTACTAACATTACACAGCACAGCAATGTCCGTTATTCACATTATGCTACACAGCAGTACCCCTTATACACATTATGCCACACAGTAGTGCCTATATATCTCCAAAAAATACTAACCCAGTATACCACATCGTGCTATACAAAATATATCCATTCCAAGAAGAAGAGGTGCACTCACCAGGGACTTTTCAGCAGGTTTTACTTTCTCAAATCACCAGTATAGACAAAACATAACGTAAACTTTATCAAGACTCCCCACCAGTAGAAGAGGCAGAGACATGTCTTGAGAAAGGTTACGCTATGGAACCGAAACATTGACACTGGTGATGTGAGTAAATTATACATACATACATATATATATATATATATATATATATATATATATTTATTTATACATATATTAATAGGAAACTACGGTCTTATAGAGAGGGGTTAGCAACGGCCCACTCCCAATACATAAAAACCAGCATAAATAATGGAAATAGTGTTGCGCTCAATCCATACAATGAATGGAGCAAGTAAATAATGTGTGTTACTTGCTCCATACATTGTTTAATGTGTTATCCACTACATCCATAATTTACTTAAATTAAGGGTTACCATTAAGTTCATTAATCAATTAATTAAGGCAACTGGATTGAGCGCAACACTATTTCCATTATTTCTGTAGCTTGCATCAGATTAGTCACCTGAAAGTGTAGCAGCTCGTCCGCACAATAGATCCCAGTGCGCAGATAATTTCATTATTACCATAAAAACTAGCATACAGCCTTGAAAAAAGCGCCCTGCGTGG
This sequence comes from Pseudophryne corroboree, assembly GCF_028390025.1. Taxonomy (NCBI): domain Eukaryota; kingdom Metazoa; phylum Chordata; class Amphibia; order Anura; family Myobatrachidae; genus Pseudophryne; species Pseudophryne corroboree. The sequence goes on from NC_086445.1 coordinate 251,149,155, forward strand.
CGCTGAAACGTCTGCAAGCTATGCCTTTTATGATTGAAATTTGAACTGCAAGTACATTCTTATTTTTTCATTAGTCCTCTGAGTGCCGCCTGGTTTTTATGTATTGGGAGTGGGCCGTTGCTAACCCCTCTCTATAAGACCATAGTTTCCTATATCCTGCATAAAGAAGGCACCGGGGCAGTTATTTCCTTTGAAGGGAGTGCCGACCATCCCAGGTTTATATATATATATATATATATATATATGGTCAGCGGCACTCCTTACTGTGTGAAAGTAAAAACCAAGTAATAGCCGGTGCCCTCCATTGAAGACTAAGTCCTCTAATACATAAAAGACAGCAGTGGTTGTATCCTGTGATCCTTTCCTTGGAGCCGTGAGTGCCGCCCACTGCTGTCTTATATATATATATATATATATATATACCCTGCATGTCAGGCGGCACTCCATTAACTCGAAGTATAATCAGTAATGCCGGTGCCCTCCACAGGGAAAAGGGACAATCCCCCTCCAAATGTATAACAGCAGTCAGGCGGCACTCACGGCGAGAAGACGACGACGAAAATGTATTGTATGCATTGAAACGTTGACAGCTCCGCAAGGTGTCTGTGTTTCTTTCTTCTCGCCGTGAGTGCCGCCTGACTGCTGTTATATATATATATATATATATATATATATATATAAAAATATATATGTAACATTTATGTTACACACTCACACATGTATATATACATATATAGTATACACACACACACACACACACACACACACACACACACACACACACACACATATTCCCCAGCACTACAGGTTCCCCTCAGGGTAACGTGTTTGAGGGCTCTCCTAGGGGGTATGTGCCCCCAAATATGCAGGCAGGAAAGAACAGGCAGCACTCGGAGACTCCAAAATAGTAAAATATCCCAATAGGGTGGTGTCATTAATCTACGTTTCGGGGAGATGGTTTACCTTTCCTGTCCTGAAGAAGGGGAGACCATCCCCGAAACATAAATTAATAAAAGCACCCTCTTGGGACATTACACTATTTTCGAGTCTCTGAGTGCCGCATATATATATATATATATATATATATATATATATATATACACATGCATGCATACATACATACAAGGTAGAAAAAACGGCAGTGGCACTTGGAGACTTAAATAGAAGACGTGTATTTCAAAGCAACCTTGAACATTTCAGGACTATCCCGCCCCTTTGTCAAGGTGAATAACAAAGAACAAAGTGTGTAACCTTCTTAAATACCCGGAGAAGCCCACCAGTGCTCAGCGCCGCCAGGTGTACGACTTCATGGTCCCGGCTCCTGGCGCCTTTCACGTGTGTCATTGGTGATGTGGCCACCGGTTGTCCTGGTGACCAAGACGCCCGGCGCGACTACCATCTTGCGCTGGAATTAAACATAGTGACTGTTTACAGAACCCGTATATCCCATCATAGATCCACTGCGAGCAGGAGCACTCAACTCCTGAACCTGCCCTGCCATCATCTGAAGCAAGAGGTGGTAACGAGGTGGAATTCAACCCTCTATATGCTTCAGAGGATGGAGGAGCAGCAAAAGGCCATTTAAGCCTATACAGCTACCTACGATATAGGCAAAGGAGGGGGAATGCACCTGACTCAAGCGCAGTGGAGAATGATTTCAACGTTGTGCAAGGTTCTGCAACCCTTTGAACTTGCCACACGTGAAGTCAGTTCAGACACTGCCAGCCTGAGTCAGGTCATTCCCCTCATCAGGCTTTTGCAGAAGAAGCTGGAGACATTGAAGGAGGAGCTAAAACAGAGCGATTCCGCTAGGCATGTGGGACTTGTGGATGGAGCCCTTAATTCACTTAACCAGGATTCACGGGTGGTCAATCTGTTGAAATCAGAGCACTACATTTTGGCCACCGTGCTCGATCCTAGATTTAAAACCTATGTTGTATCTCTCTTTCCAGCAGACACAAGTGAGAAAATTGTCAAGTCAAGCGGAATGTGACCCGTCAACAGCTCCTCCTTAACATTCTCCCGCAACTGGGGCTGCGAGGAAAAGGCTAAGAATTCCGAGCCCACCCGCTGGTGGTGATGCAGGGCACTCTGGAGCGAGTGCTGACATCTGGTCCGGACTGAAGGACCTGCCAACGATTACTGACATGTCGTCTACTGTCACTGCATATGATTCTGTCACCATTGAAAGAATGGTGGAGGATTATATGAGTGACCGCATCCAAGTAGGCATGTCAGACAGTCCGTACGTATACTGGCAGTAAAAAGAGGCAATTTGGAGGCCCTTGCACAAACTGGCTTTATTTTACCTAAGTTGCCCCCCCTCCAGTGTGTACTCCGAAAGAGGGTTTAGTGCAGCCGCTCACCTTGTCAGCAATCGGCGTACGAGGTTACTTCCAGAAAATGTGGAGAAGATGATGTTCATCAAAATGAATTATAATCAATTCCTCTGTGGAGACATTCACCAGCAATTGCCTCCAGAAAGTACACAGGGACCTGAGGTGGTGGATTCCAGTGGGGACGAATTAATAATCTGTGAGGAGGGGGATGTACACAGTGAAAGGGGTGAGGAATCGGACGATGAGGAGGAGGTGGACATCTTGCCTCTGTAGAGCCAGTTTGTGCAAGGAGAGATTGATTGCTTCTTTTTTGGTGTGGGCCCACACCAACCAGTCATTTCAGTCACAGTCGTGTGGCAGACCCCATCGCTGAAATGATGGGTTTGTTAAAGTGTGCATGTCCTGTTTATACAACATAAGGGTGGGTGGGAGGGCCCAAGGACAATTCCATCTTGCACCTCTTTTTTCTTTCATTTTTCTTTGCATAATGTGCTGTTTGGGGACTATTTTTTGAAGTGCCATCCTGTCTGACACTGCAGTGCCATTCCTAGATGGGCCAGGTGTTTGTGTCGGCCACTTGTGTCGCTTAGCTTAGCCATCCAGCGACCTTGGTGCACCTCTTTTTTTCTTTGCATCATGTGCTGTTTGGGGACTATTTTTTGAAGTGCCATCCTGTCTGACACTGCAGTGCCACTCCTAGATGGGCCAGATGTTTGTGTCGGCCACTTGGGTCGCTTAGCTTAGTCACACAGCGACCTCGGTGCAAATTTTAGGACTAAAAATAATATTGTGAGGTATGAGGTGTTCAGAATTGACTGGAAATGAGTGGAAATTATGGTTATTGAGGTTAATAATACTATGGGATCAAAATGACCCCCAAATTCTATGATTTAAGCTGTTTTTGAGGGTTTTTTGTAAAAAGACACCCGAATCCAAAACACACCCGAATCCGATAAAAAATTTTCAGGGAGGTTTTGCCAAAACGCGTCCGAATCCAAAACACGGCCGCGCAACCGAATCCAAAACCAAAACACAAAACCCGAAAAATGTCCGGTGCACATCTCTAACTCAAATACATGTTAGTGTTTTAGTGAACACCATATCGGAGGGAAATAAGTATATTATCTACCACACTCCTTATCGTACTGCTTGAGGATCAAGCCCAAAAGAAAATAAATAAGGGCTGATCCATATTGCTTTCTAAAAAAATGTATCACATCCACATTAGGTTAATCTATAGTGATCACCTGTACTAAACAGTTCTGCCTCTATCCTCGATTGAAGTGACCTATAAAAAAGTATAATATGTTAGTGTTACTGGCTATTGGTATAGTAATAGTGTGTGTTAATATTAGTCATATTGAATTAAAATATTAATATGGAACTGAAACAATAAAAAATATATAATATGTATAATATAGATATTATAGTTGTTTCACTTTATTCCACTTTTAGAGGCAGTAGCTGTCCCCCCTCCCCCCCTGTTAGTTCCTCACCAGCACTGATGCCCAGGATCGACCATAGCAGACACCAGCGTCAGCCACTGTAATTGGCGCCGGGGTCCGCGGTGCGCGCTACAATCAAGAAACTACATAATCTACACCTCCCAGCAGCCCTTGGTGCAGTGAGCTACCGGCAGCAAGGGTTGCTGGGAGCTGTAGTTTATGTAGTTTCTTGATTGTACTGCACACCGCGGACCCCTGACCCCGGCGCCATTTACAGTGGCTGCCACTGCTGTCTGCTATGGTCGTCAGTGCAGGTGTCAGTGTGCGTGACAAACTACTGGGGGGATGACCTTGGGGGGTGGGGGCAGGAGTGGACAGCTGCTGCGACTGCTGCCATTAATATTAAATCTACGTACTGGTCGGGGGTGGCAACGCTGACCAGCGCCCCTCCTCGGCTGGCGGCCCTGGCGAGTGCCATCCTGGCCACTAGGGAGATACGCCCCTGCACGCAAAGTAGAAGTATTCATTGCCACATCTTCATATAACGCACTATGGGAAAATCCAAATCTGCTGCCGATCTACCACCAGTCCAAGGTTGATGTGTTACAAACAGTGTCTCCAGCCTCCAGCTAGGGTTGGCAATGGAATGCCGGTGGCCGGGATCCCGGCAGTCAGTATACCGACCCCGGGGCCCCATCCGTCAGAATGCTGACAGCAGGGCGAGCGCTCGGGAGCTCCTTGCAGGCTCGCCACACTGTGGCCTCGGTGGCTCGCTGCGCTCGCCACAGGTTCTATTCCCACTCTATGGGTGTTGTGGATACCCACAAGTGGGAATAGCCCTGGCACAGCTGTCGGCATCCTCGGCATTCGGGATCCCGGCATCAGTATTCTGACTGCCGGGATCCCGACCACCGGGGTATTAACTACATCCCCTCCAGCCACTAAGTCTACACTCCCAGTAATTAGCAGCATGACACTTAGAGGGCAATACAATTCCAGGCGAATACATCTACCCAGCCGATTGGTATACAAAAGTATTTCTACAGGGTAGTGAGCACTTTTGAGTGAATTTGGGATTCGGCCATGGCCGTGTTTAAGCACAATGGCAATTCACACCCTTCGCCTGGAATTGAATCCCCCCCGTTCAGTTACACCCATTTGGCCGCAAGTGGAGCTGCGTCTGAGATAACTACATATGCTCAGCCCAGATGCATGCACACAGATCAAAAATGTCATGATCCATCCAAAAAAAGATTTGCATGCAACACCGGATCAGCTCATAGTTACTGTACATTGTTGTTACATAGTTAGTGAGATTGAACAGAGGCAAAATGCCCATCGGGTTCAACCTGTACTCTGTGTTAAGCTGTTCATATTATAAATCACCTGCTGAAGTAATGGTTTAACAACAATTGACAACTACGATTCTACCCCTCCCAGATATTAATGTCACTCTGCTAAATGCTATAACCCTGGATACGTTTTCCAGTTAGAAATTTGTCCAATATGTTTTTAAATGCATTCACAGAGTCTGACATTATTACCTTCTCCGGCAGGGAGCTCCATAGTGTCCTGTAAATTAGGGATGGTTCCCATGGCCTGAGAAGACAAACAAGCAGCCCGGAAAAAGTGCTGGATGGTGCTTTCTATCACTTGTTTGTGCCTGATCAGCCACTGAATCATTCCTAATTCTTTCATATCCTCTTGGGGCCACTAAGCAAAGCAATTGCAATTAATAGCAAGAACATCTTCCCAAGTTAATTAGTATACACAGCAACTTCCTCAGCCCAGAGTTCATTTTACCTCTCTTACTAAAATGCTTCTGTTACAATCTGCAAGTGTAGTGGTTACATCACAGCGGGGCCCCAGAGACCTGGAGCCCATCTTTCCATTCTCGATTCTGATGGCAATGCCATGAGGAGGATTAGCTGTGTCCTGATTCAGAGGTGGACACAAATCCTGTCATGACTGTGTATTGTACACAGAGGTGCCACCAGTAGTGTCTCTAAAACACCATTGTTGCTCAGAATGTGTGGCGGAACTAAGTTGCCGGGGCCACTGCACCTGCGTACAAAAATGCAACATGCCTACGAAACGCTCGTGACACGCGTGGGTTTGACTAGCAACCCCCTGTTACCTCCCATAAAGCTCATTAACTGTCAATAACGCATTACTCAGACCTCCATCAGTACTCCATTGCGACGCAGTCACATGCACAGCACCAAAACATCGGCCAACTGTGCTAACATTGGCATAGCGTCCACCTGACTCAGACTCTAACAGCTCCTTAAAGAAAGCAGCAGTATAAAGAGAATAAAAATCAAACAAAACATTTCAATATTCACATTTTTTTGTTGCCGAATTTAACGGACTACCACTTATTTTATAGTAATAACGGTTGTCTCAATCCTTGTGTCGCTTCTAGTTGTCTTGGCAAAGTTATCGCTTACCCACTGTATCTAAATAGATTCTTGGATTCCTAATAAAGGGCCTAATTCAGAGCTGGACGCTGCAGCGGTCTCAGGCTGCAGCCCAGCGAAGTTTGCGCACGCACAGGCAGAGGTGGTCGTGGGGCAGTCGGGGGGGATGTTGGTGGTATTGGGACGGCATTGGGGGGCAACGCAGGCGTGTGCAGACTGTTTGCGGGGTGGGCCGCATCGGCTGTGTGACATGTGCGGGCAAAAACAGTAGGGGGCCATTCGGCAGGTGCAAAAGCATCGCCGCTGTGCATCTGCGGGGGGGGGGGGGGGCGTTTTTCTGCACATCTACGATCAGGTCTGAATTAGGCCCGCAGTCTGCATATGTGATACCCTGAAACTGCAGCCCAAATCAACTGTGGCACTACAGGTACCAGCATGACTTTAAAAAAAGTAAAATGTTTGCTGGAGTTGCATAGCACTGTGCTAGCAGCCTACAGCTTGCAGCACAGAAGGAGTTAACAGCACAGCTCATAGCTATACAGATTAGTCTGCAAAATGCAAAGGGCATGACTCACTCATTTGCAGACTCAGAGCGGGAAACTGAGAACGGGAAACACAGAGCGGGAAATCCCAGATAGAATGTGTACCTGGGAATGCAGGGTTATAAAAAGGTTGTCCTGCAGCAGCCTGGAGAGAGGACAGTCAGTGAGGAGAGTGAGCAGACAGTGAGGTGGATTTAGCCAGAAAGATGTAGCCCCAGTGAGGGCTCCCCACATGTTTAGGTGGGGAGTGATGCCAGCCACAGCAAAGCACTTGATGACAGAGGGAGACATCGCAGTGTAAGAGCAGCAGTATGCAGAATCCAGTGAAAGGGTGATGCCAGGAGAAAAGTGTGCTAATGGTGTGAGTCTCGAGAGGTATCTGGGTGAAGTGGTCGAAAGCCACGCGGCGTGAGTAAGCGCCCCCATGGAAAAGTATCTCGAGAGGTATCTGGGTGAAGTGGTCGGAAAGCCACGCGGCGTGAGTAAGCGCCCCCAAGGAAAATAATCCTCGCTAAGTAAGAGAGAGAGAGACGGTCACCTGATGTGTAGCACTACTGGTCACAGAATGCCCTGGTACGTAATGCTGTTTGCCATGTATATGCCGCTGCGACTAAGCGATGCGCTGGAGGAGGTGCCCTGATGTGTGATCCACTGTAACTTATGCTTTGTGCTGGAGGAGTGTTCACAAGTTATCCCTGCAATCTCCCTGTTTGATGTTTAAATAAACTTTATGCTGTTTATCTGAGACGGCCTGGCGCCCAATTCTTTATGCGCTGCACCGACACCTGTAGTCCACACCCACAATGTACTTGTAGTTAAAGACCTGATTCTTCAGGGGACCCTCTGGTAACTGTGGCTGAACCCATGACAAGCCGGGGCAAGGTAAGGGTGATGTACTATACACAGTGACTGCAGATCTTGCATACCTAATACTAGTGGGTTATCACACATACAGCAATGTGCAACTTCTAATACTGATATCATGACACTATCTGCACTATGAGGGTGATTCAGGACTGCTGATGCGATCCTTACTGCATTTAGCCCAATGGTTGGGTCCTGTGCATGTGCAGAACAGTCCTACGATCGCAGCACAAGAATGCAAATGCCTCTGCCGACGTTTGTGGAGAGGGACGGAAGCAGTGGGGGCCGGCGTTCGGTAAAATGCGCGCACATCATCCCTGTTTTCTGGAAGTAGTGGGGCCAAGGACTGCGTCACAAGACACAGTTTCCCTGGCCTTGCAAGTGTCCTGCGATGGCAAGGACAAGATAGGTCAGGCTCACTCAGCCAGCCGTCACAGATGGTCGTGATGGTCACCTCAGGTGAGATCGCATCACAAATGCAGGGAGGAGGTATGCTGCTGCAAACAGCTTTGCAATTGCAATCCTTAGTGACTTAGGGGCATATTCATTATCAGTTGATGTATAAATTGTGACATTCATCAAACTCCGAAAAAACATTTTTTCCGGAGTTTGACTGTGAAACTGTTCCCCATCCTGAGAGGACGAACAGCTTACGAATCTCAGCACAAGCTGCTGTTTACATGGCAGCTTGTGCTGCAGGGGTAGGGGGTCCGCGGCTGCAGAGTGATTTCTGCAGCCGGGAAGCCCCTGTGCCAATAGGCCAGTGCGGGCAGGAGGGAGGGGTGAACCACACTGAATGTAATCTCTGCTGCCGGGCACTGCGAGCAGCCACAGCGGCGGGGGATAGCAGCGGGGGACAGCGGCGGGAGCCGCACTGATTAATCTCCGCCGCTGGGCACTGTGGGCAGCCCCAACGGTGGGGTACAGAGGGGGGGAGCTTCACTGATTTATATGGGGACCGCCGCTAAATAACATGCTGATTAAGGGGAGCGGGCGCAACACATAACTTGGCGAATGGGACACACATTAAAGTGCCGGCGAGAGAGAGCTGCGGCTGCAGCGCTGCCTTCACCAGCCAGGCAGCGCTGCGTTCATACAAGCTGCTCATTACATTGCAGGGGAATCAGTACTCTGGCTGTGGCTTGCGCATGCGCAGTATGAGGAAGTCCTTGAGTGTGAGAGTTGAAAACTACAAATTCTCATTTTACAATATTTTCATGATGAATATGCCCATTAGGCCCTATCTTTGATGTTCCTAGCACCAGCATAATACAACAGATGCAAAGTAAGCTTTTCAACAGTTTAACTGGCGGCCATGAAAGTATTTTACATACATCAGTAAATGAACGCAACATTTATATCAGCCAGAAATGTGAAATAGCTGTAACAAAGTTTATTTGCAAATCTATATGCTAATGACTGAATTAATGACCACTCACTGGTTAATTAACATGCTCTACACACTTCATCCTCACTAACTAAGATCTGTAAGCCTTCTCTAAGGACAGGAGATATTAGTGAACAGATAAGCAGCCACTGCATTCATTAGTAGAATATTAATGAGCCCCAGTTATGTGCACTGCATTCAGCTTCTCACACATGAAAGATGATCCAGTATGATTGAATCATTGTATTCATTTTTCTGCTACCCCACTGGCGCAGGGCACCCACTGGTATTTGATTGGATTTGCATGCCAGTGAAAACCTGTTTTACTTACTATCTGGAGGTCGCTTCATAGACCTCCATCTGTTTAATTAGTGTTGAACATGAAAGGGGAGATGTAATAGCCTGCAATTCAGTAAAATTAGCTATTTTGTGGGGATCTTGAAAAGAGCAATACAGTATGTGTACGAGAGTCATTTGAGAAGTGTGGTAAAAAAAAAGCAGGTAAAGCAAATCGTATAAGAGTCAAACTTGACTGAAATTTTAAATAATACATTGTTTTATTTTTTTCTATTATATTGAAAAAATGGCGTCAATCAGCATTCCAACGGTCAAAATCTCAACAACAGAATCCTGACAGTATCCTGGTGAGTATTCTACCCTGTCCCTAAGCCAACCCTCCCGCAGCCTAACCCTAAAACTAACCTTAACCCTAATACTTTTTTGATCCGTCGGCATTGTGACTGTTGGGATTCCGCTGTTGTGATTGTGGCCATCGGGATCCTGACTACATCCCATGGTGGTCATTCCGAGTTGATCACTCGCTAGTGGTTTTTAGCAGCTGTGCAAACGCTATGCTGCCTCCCACTGGGGGTGTAATTTAGCTTAGCAGAAGTGCGAACGAAAGGATCGCAGAGCAGCTACAAAGTTTTTTTGTGCAGTTTTAGAGTAGCTCAAAACCTACTCAGTGCTTGCGATCACTTCAGACTATTCAGTTCCTGTTTTGACGTTACAAACACGCCCTGCGTTCGCCCAGCCCTGCCTGCGTTTTTCCTGGCATGCTTGCATTTTTCGAACACTCTCTGAAAACGGTCAGTTGACACCCAGTAACGCCCACTTCATGTCAATCACTCTGCGCCAGCAGTGTGACTGAAAAGCTTCGCTAGACCCTGTGTGAAACTACATCGTTCGTTGCAATAGTACGTCACGTGTGCGCATTGCGCCGCATACGCAGAAGTGACATTGTTTTGCCTCATCGCTGCACAGCGAACGAATGCAGCTAGCGATCAACTCGGAATGACCACCCATATGAAGCTTCGATTTTATTAATTGCTGCCAATCGCTGAAACAAGATAGCTGCAATTGTAACTATCTGATCTGCCTTACTGTAAATGACATATAAATAAAAAAAAGGAATGTAAAGCAGGGTATACACTACACGATATGTCGTCCTATCTGGCAGATCGTACCGACATATCGGGCACATCGTCTAGTGTGTATCCGCTATGCCGTTGATGATGCACGTTCCCGCGCGTTATCAGCAACATTCTCTGTTGGACGAACATGCAGGACAGAAGGATGACATCACTAGCGAGGGCCATGTTGCCGAATGCAGCATGGCCGTCGATGTTGCAGCTGGCATCGGTAAGTGTGTATGCACTGCCGGCCCCCCCAATGGGTACTGTCGTGTGCGATGTCTCTGGATACACACATCGTGTAGTGTGTGCCCAGCATAACGCTACTCCCCTCCCCATAACTCTACTCCCATAGGTCATTTGAATACATACAGTATACACAGCATTTTGCAGACGCTGATCTGGAGATGTACTGTAATACAGTACAAGTTATCCAGAAACAAATTCACCTGATCAAATTTAATCCATAGCGGTTCCACAATGTGCTCCAGTTTGGGATGGAAAAGCATTGCTATCCTCTCATTAATAAAATGAATAGCAGGCTCTAACCAGGCTTGTCAATGCTGTCCAAGAACCATAACAATTCACCACAGGCATTCACACAGTGTATCACCTTACAGATGATTTATTTAGAAAAGTGTGCTGAGAACAGAACCCTGTTCTATTTGAAAAGGAGTGCATTTGAAAAACTTTCATTACCTCAATGTTAACAGCACTATATCAGTTGGGAGTGCAGTTTTCCTTTAAGTAAGGCTATTAGGGCCTGACCAGACAAAAAGGAAATGATCAGCGTTGTACTGGCTGGCCGGGGATTTGCTTCCGGTCCATTTATGCCGGAACAATGTTTAGATGCACCCTGGCTTTTTACACCTGTTAAGCTGCATCACAGGTGAGAGTGCTGAGAACTGGATGCCTCTAAACATTGTTCAGGCATAAATGGACATGAAGCGAATCCCTGGAGAGACAAGGTAAAATTGAGATAAAGAAATCTTCTGGTCTGGATGGACTGCACCCAAGGGTTTTTATGGGACTTAGCTCAGAATTAGCAAGGCCCTTATATTTGATTTTCTATGATTCAATTACATCAGGAATAATACAGAAGGACTGGTATATAGCAAGGGTAGTCCCAATATTTAAAAAGGAAATTAAAACTCATCCTGGTAACTATAGACCAGTAAGTTTGACATCTATAGTGGGGAAATTACTGGAAGGTATAATAAGGGATAGCATACAAGAGTACTTGGATAACTCCAAGGTTATTAATAGGAATCAGCATGGTTTTGTGAGGGACAGGTCATGTCAAACCAACTTAATTAGCTTCTATGAGAAAGTGAACGAAAATTTTGACCAGGGAAACGCAGTGGACGTGGTCTATTTGGATTTTGCTAAAACCTTCGACACAGTGCCAAATAAAAGACTGATCTTCAATTTCAGAGAGCTTGGTTTAGGAGACACTATCTGCACTTGGGTAAGTAATTGGTTGGATAACAGGAAACAGCATGTGGTGGTTAATGGGATGTTTTCTGACTGGGTCTCAAGTCTCAGTAGAATACCGTAAAGATCAGTACTCGGGCCATTACTGTTTAACTTATTTATTAATAACCTAGGAGTGGGTTTGGAAAGCACAGTGTCAGTTTTCGCAGAAGATAGTAAACTCTGTAGAGTAATTAATTCAGACATGGATATGGAGTCTGTAAAGAACGACTTATTTAAACTGGAAGTTTGTGCAGATAAATGGAGAATGAGGTTCAATATAGAAAAATGTAAACTTATGCACCTTGGGACTAGGAACAATCAGGCAGGCTATAAATTAAATGGGCAAATTGTAGGGGAAACAGTAGTAGAAAAAGATTTGGGGGTGCTCATTGATAATAGACTTATTAGCAGATCCCAATGTCAAAGTGCAGCAACAAAAACAAATAAGGTATTAGGATGCATAAAACGGGGAATTGAGACAAGGGATGAGAGTGTAATCCCTGTCACTGTACAAAGCATTGGTACGGCCACAACTTCAATATTGTGTACAATTCTGGGCACCGCACTTTAAAAAAAGATATCTTGGACCTTGAAAGGGTTCAGAGGCAAGCCAACCAAACCGATCAAGGGGTTAGTGGCACTGGGCTATGAGGAAAGGCTTACTAGGTTAGATATGTTTACACTCGAAAAGAGGTGTCTAAGAGGAGACATTATTCATATTTACAAGTATATAAAGGGACAATACAAGGATCTATCAGGCGATTTGTTTTTTTTCGAAAAAGGCTCTACACAGGTCACATGGGCACCCTCTGAGGTTGGAGGAGAGAAAATTTCAAACCGATTGTAAAAAATGGTTCTTCACAGTAAGGGCAGAAAAAATGTGGAATTCTCTGCCAGAGAAGGTAGTAATGGCATACTCAGTTAATATGTTTAAAAATGGATTAGATAAATTCCTAGCTGAACGAAATATCCAAAGATATAGCATATAACCACTTGCCTTGCATGGTCGTATCAGATGCGACCATGCCTGCAAGTGCTCTATCTGACCTGGTCGCACAGGATGCGACCAGTCACATAGACAGTGTTTGCAGCGGCAAGGAAGGGAAACTTCCCTCCGCTGCTTCTGTCAGAGGGACTGGAAGGTCCCTCTGCCTCCCTGCACTCTCCCCCACTGATTGCTGTGCTGCCGGTCACTGCTGATCGGTCAGCACGGTAGGATCCCCCACTTCCAGCGCCTGCAGACAATGGCAGCCGCTGGTAAGTGTAAACCAACCACCCCAAGCCGACCCCTGTGTACTTGGCAGCTGTCCGGGGAGTAAAAACTAAAGTCGCAATGTTCCCGATGTCCCGATGGTCACTATGTTCCCGATCGATGTTCCGATGTTTGAGGGAGAGAAAGGAAAAAAAAAAATATATATATATATATAAAAATTTTGGATAGGGTTAAATTCATGTTCTTCACCTAATTCACTCATAAAAAAACTACAATTTCTGAGCGGTTTTTGGCGAAAAAAAATTGTCAGTTACGCGGTCAAAGGAAGAGAATGTTAGAAAAAGCATGAATTATAGCTGTTTTTTAGACCTATAAACATAACTTAATCTGGGTCATTATAGTTAACAAGGTATATACTGAGTAGTGTAAGAATTATAATACAGGTTGAACTCGATGGACTTTTTGTCTTTTTTCAACCTCATCTACTATGTTACTATGTTACCAGCCCGACACAGGAAATGACATAAGCTACCTTTGTTCTTTCCATAGGGAAGTTGGTGGCCTGTATTTCAAATTGTATTGAACACTGGTGAGGTCAGAACAAGAAGAAGATCACTAGAAGCATTAACAAGGGAACAGTCAAGGGGAATCGTCAGGTGGACTGGATCAGACCACTGGAAATTTACTGAGAGTGCTAACAGAACCAGAGGCAATAGTACAGCTATAAAGCCTAATACTCTGGTACCTCAGCAGTACTCTGAGATTTCCTTTAATAGGCAGAAGATTCAAACTTGGCGCCAAATGTGACGTCACATTTTCATGCACCTATACCTTTAAGATGAAGGGAGGGCCGCGTGCGCATTCCATTGGGAATACCTGCAACCAGGGTATACAGAGGTGCAACCTGCCCCACAGAATCTGCCGGCCTACCAGGAGCCAGAGCTGCCTGAACTGCAGCTAGGGAGGATGAGTACCAGCCACCACAACGGACACCAGAAGTGTCAGAGGCAGAAGGCTGAGGCAGGTGCTGAGCAGTAGAAGACCAGCATCTGCCGGCCACAGCACCACAGCCGCCCAGGATGAACCAGCACTATTTGACTGGGTAAGAAAGAGACGCGGTCCAGCGTGCCTTGACATTTAGGAACAGTGGTACTACAGGAGCTGTTTGTAAATGCTCTTGTTCAGCAGAACTTGAAGATCATGGGGCTGATTTATCAATGAGTTTTATCAATGGCCATCCCTATTGTAACCTTGTGGCCTAGTCCACCTGATTGCATTACCTTGATGATTGCGCATGGACGCTATCCTCTAGCATGCGGGGGGTCGCCCAGCACAGGCTCCCCGCTAAAATGCCAGCGCATTACTAACCAGCGATGCGCTCACATGTTTACGGAATCCCCCTGCTTGCCGGGCTGCCATGTTTTGGGTTGCAGCGGCTGCGTGTGACGCCTCCGTTGTCCGGACTGTGCTCGCACCCCCCAACACCGTAGCGGCACCCCCAATTTCTGCATCACCACCCCATCACCTGGCGACCCGGCGGCAGGGGGAGGTCACCAGGCTCCATAGCAATGCATGCTAACATGGACGATATTGTCCATATTGGACTGCATGTTTAAACGCGCCGGCACCAGCGATGAACGAGCGCGGGGCCTGAACGGTATCTCGTTCATTAATGAACGAGATCGTTCATATCTTTCACTGGTATCGACCAGTGTGTAGGGCTCTTAAGATGACTACAAAGTACAAAATAAAAAATATAATGATTTATTAATTGTGACTATAGGGCTGATTGAGAGGTAGACACTAATTGCACAGTGCACAAATATGTAGGGGTAAATTTACTAAGATGGGAGTTCTGTTTAAGATGGAATGTGGTCCATAGCAACCAATCAGATTCTGCTTCTCATTTATCTAGCACCTTCTAGAAGATGATACCTGGAATCTGATTGGTTGCTATGGACAACATCCCATCTTAAACAGAACTCCCATTTTAGTAAATTTACCCTGTTGTCTTCTATGATCCACTGCTGCGTATGATGATGCAGCATCAGATCAACTACGTCACCATCAAACATCTGACTAATCCTCAGGTTACTCAGGATGTCCAGTGAAATCACCCAGCTGAAGCCAGTAGAGTTGTGTCTGGGGACTCAGCCTCTGGCTTCAGCATGCCCACATTTTTCTGGGATCCTGCCTGTCGCCACCCACCAATTGTCAGCAGCATCTCAATCATGCTGAAGCGTTTGGAGAACTGCGAACGACATTGCAGCCCCAGATCTGTACGTGTGCAGTGCGGCTCCTGTGCATGCACGGATCTAACAGCATCATATCTGAATTAGGTCCATAGACATTTATTTGAATATAAATATAAATGATGGATTTTTATGTTATATGATGAGAAGGATGATCGCTACATCATTTAGAGTAACACCCCTAATAACAATTACTCTGTCTGCTAACAGGGGTTGGGATATTGCAGACTAAAATTTCTTCTGATGAAAAGATGGTAGAGGCAAATAAAGACCACAATAAAACTGATAAAAAGATCATTACCTTAGGATAGGCATATCGCGTACTGATGGGGTAATCGGCACCCAAAAAATGCGGCAGTTCCATGTTGGGTACGAGGGTATTGTTGATAGATAAATAGGCTAGTCTAGCTCCGTCAGGAGACCACCAGTGAGCGACATAACTATGCAGCACTTCCTCTGTAACAGAAACACATACAGACAGTTGACTGCCATAATGTTCCAGTTGGCCACACTCGTAAACCCCTTTAACCACTGGAAATCAGTTTTGTGAATATGAGGAATGTATGCAATCAGTAAATCAATCACGTCTTAAGATCTGCATGAGCCAAATACAAAAGGCCTATATATACTGGACAGATTTTATATATATATATATATATATATATATATATATATATATATATATATATATATATATATAGAGAGAGAGATATATATATAGAGAGATATATATATAGAGATATATATATATATATATATAGAGATATATATATATATATATATATATATATATATATGAGAGAGAGAGAGAGAGAGACACTGATCAGCCATGACATTAATACTATTGACAGGTGAAGTGACCAACATTGATTATCTTGTTACAATGGAAACTGTCATAGAGATATACTGTATTAGGCAGGTTGGGTATGCGTGACTGGCGGTCAGGAGACCGCTGGTAACCATACCGACGCTTGGATCCCGGCTTTGAGATGGCTGGCGGGGGAGCGCAACAAGTTCCTTGTGGGCTCGGTGGCGAGCTATGCTCGCCATAGGTTTTATTCCAACTCTATGTGTGTCGTGGGAATAGTCTCTGCTAGTTGGCATGCCGACCGTCGGGATTCTAAGGGGGCGGGATGTAGGGGGAGGTATTGTGACCACCGGTCACATACGTACATCTTGTATTAGGCATTTACACTCAGTTCTTGAAGCTGATTTGTTCGAAGCAGGGAAACTGAGTGATTTTGACAAGGGTCAAATTGTTGGCTCCAAAACAGGCCTTGTGAGCTGTTGCCGATATGCACTGCTTAGTACCTACAAAAGTGGTCCAAGGAAATACAACCCATGAACCAGGGACAGGATCATGGGCTCCCCAAGGCTCATTGATGGCATGGGAAGTAAAGGCTAGACCGTCTGATCCTATACCATCAGAAGAGCTACTGTAACACAAATTGCTGAAAAGGTTAATGTTAGCCATGATAGAAAGGTGTCAGAAGTTGAACATAGTAAATCCTGGCTTGCTGTGTATGGGCCTGCTGACTGTCGGAGCGTCCATGCTGACTCTTGTCAACTGCTACAATAGACACATGTGCATCAAAACTGGACCATGGAGCAATGGAAGAAGGTGGCCTGGTCTGATAAATCATGTTGTATTTTATATCATGTGGATGTCCGGGTGCATGTGCGTGGTTTACCTAGGCAGTAGATGGCACCAGGATCAAATATGATTAGAAGGCATCCCAGCGGAGGCAGTGTGATGCTCTGGGCAATATTCTGCTGGGAAACCTTGGGTCCTGGCACATCCCTTCATGGCAACGGTATTCCTGATGGCAGTGGCCTCTTTCAGCAGTCTAATGTGCCCTGTCACATTACAAAAAATTGGCTAAGAATGGTTTGAAGAACATGACAAAGAGTTCACGGTGTTCCCCAAATTCCCCAGATCTTATTCCAATCGAGTATCTGTGGGATGTACTGGAAAAATAAAACAGAGTCATGGAGGGACCAACTTGCAATTTGTAGGACTTAATGGATCTGCTGCTAACGTCTTGGTGCCAGATACCACAGGACACCTTAAGAGGTCAGAGCTGTTTTGGCGGTATGAGAGAAACCTGCACAATGGGGGTAATTCAGATCTGATTGCTGGCCTTCGTTTTTTGCTGCCCTGCGATCAGATAGTCGCCGCCCAAAGGGGGAGGGAGAAATTGCTATGCAAGTGCAAAAATAATTTTGTGCAGTCTCTGCACAGCCCAGGACTTACTCAGCCGCTGCATTGTAATCCTGCTGATCGGGACCAGGGGTGACGTCAGACACCCTCCCCCAAAACGCCTGAGCCTGCCTGCGCTTTTCCGGACACTCCTGGAAAACGTTAAGTTTCCACCCACAATCGCCCTCTTCCTGTCAATCTCCTTGTGAACGCCCGTGTGTTCAGATTTTTCCCACCATCCCGTCGCTAGGCGCAGATGCCTGTCGCTGTTGTGCGACGCGCCTGCACATAGTGATGCATACGCATATGCAGTTCAGATCGGATTGCCCTCTGTGCGAAAACGCATAGCAGCGATTAGATCTGAATTACCCCCAATATTAGATAAATTATTTTAATGTTATGGCTGATCGGTGTACTGTATATAAAAAAAACTTTTTTTTTGCAGAGGGAGGCATACAGGATTAGGATTGGTAAAGATGTGGATTCTTAATGTTAGTGAGCCGAAGAATTGCTCTGCCAACCATTTATATGTCACACAGTTACACAGTCACAGATAATCCCATCTCACCACAGTTCTCACCAGTAGAAATGCATTTTACAGAGCCTAACCTTGATAGGTCCAGTCAGTGATACCATTAAGCAAACTTTCTGGATCCCCAGATGATGTGAGTCTATGTACAGGACCAGAAGCTTCCTCTTGATAGTATATATCAGTTTTAAAGATGAACATCTAGAACGCATACAATGAAAAATAAGTATTTAGAAAGTAAATGATTTACAGAATTTTGCACACTATTAAACACTGTGGACTATAAGGGCAAAAAGACATTGGCCCTCATTCCGAGTCGTTCGCTCGGCATTTTTCATCGCATCGCAGTGAAATTCCGCTTAGTGCGCATGCGCAATATTCGCACTGCGACTGCGCCAAGTATCTTTGCTATGAAGATAGTATTTTTACTCACGGCTTTTTCATCGCTCCGGCGATCGTAATGTGATTGACAGGAAATGGGTGTTACTGGGCGGAAACAGGCCGTTTTATGGGAGTGTGGCTGAAAACGCTACCGTTTCCGGAAAAAACGCAGGAGTGGCCGGAGAAACGGGGGAGTGGTTGGGCGAACGCTGGGTGTGTTTGTGACGTCAAACCAGGAACGACAAGCACTGAACTGATCGCACAGGCAGAGTAAGTCTGGAGCTACTCTAAAACTGCTAAGTAGTTTGTGAGCGCAATATTGCGAATACATCGGTCGCAATTTTAAGATGCTAAGATACACTCCCAGTAGGCGGCGGCTTAGCGTGTGTAACTCTGCTAAATTCGCCTTGCGACCGATCAACTCGGAATGAGGGCCATTGGGCCTAATTCAAGGTTGATCGCAAAAGCAAAATCTTCCTCTAATGGGCCAAACCATGTGCACTGCAGGTGGGGCAGATATAACATGTGCAGAGAGAGTTAGATTTGGGTGAGGTGTGTTCAAACTGAAATCTAAATTGCAGTGTAAAAATAAAGCAGCTAGTATTTACCCTGCACAAAAACAATATCATACCCTTTTCAGACCGCCAGCTTTTAACACGGGTTAGTGCACATGAGCGTGCATAACACGTGTTGCTGTGCAGTCTGAAAGGGCCCAGTTGGAATAATCCGGGTTGAGCGACCTGGTATTCCAACTCGGGTAGCGAGCAGGGTTGCTCGTGTCAATTATCCATTTTGTTTTCATTCGTACCTGTTGCCACCTTAGCTTAAAAAACAGAGGCCTAGAAGAAAACCGTTTCCATGTGACTCACCAGCTGGCTCCCACAAGGTCCCCAGCCAGCATACTGTATAGTGCTCTCATTTCTTCCAGGTGGACTTAGAGTCCAGAGATCCCTGTAATAAGCAATATACAATATTTTGTTATTGTTGTTGATTATAAAGTGCAACATTCTGCCAATCATGTTAATGTGATCTGCCCAAGTCTTTCCTTTTACTGAAGACAAATACAGTATAGGGGCCGATTCAGACCCTGACGCAGATGTGCAAAGATCGTTATGAACCGATTTCTGCACATCTGCGCATGCGTGTACGGCGGCACGCGCATGTGCAAGGTCCTAAACTGCGTTCTTAAGACCTGGAGGGGGTGGGAATGGGGTGTCGATGCCGCATTTTGTGGGCATCGATACTCCATTTTAGGGGTGCAGTCCAGAGAACACAGGCGTGCCCGGACTGTTTGCGGGGCGGGCCATGGCAGCTGTGTGACGTCACATGGTGGGTAGCAGTCTGCCTTCACAGCTTGGCAGCTCAGCTGCGCAGAGGGCTACTCGAAACATATGAAAGCATCGCCACCTAGCGATGCTCTCGCATGCCTACAGGGTGGGTGAATAGGCGGATCCAGGAGGGGGCACTCGGGCTCGTGCCCCCCCCCCCCCCCCCTTGTCATTTCTGACTTCTTTTTTGTTTCAAAAGGAGAACAGCAGCAGCACTACTGCTATTTCCGTCAGTCAGATTTGATAAAAGAGCCGGAAAGCACTAGGACCCGCCACAGCTCTAACAGCAAGTCCGTGTGGTAACTAATGGGGAGGCCCCCTGCTCACACCGCAACCTACCTCCCCCACTGCCAGCCGGCCAGAGTCCAGCCCAGGCGCAGGGTTCAAATGCCAGCATCGAGTAAGACTGTCCCTTATGACAGCGCAGAAAGCTTAACACTCATTGCAACCCACAGTTTCCCAGCGTTTCCTCCTCCACTTCCTTTACCACCATGCTAGGTGCAGTCAAACTCAGCTCAGCTTTGAGAAGGCGGCCTGTGTGATTGTGACAGGGCTGTCCTGCAGATGTCTTATGCTGCTTGTTGGAGATCCAGCTGGCTACTTCTGCTAATCAAAGATGGACAGTTCGTGTCCTGCAGCTGAGTCTCACTGCAGTCCCCAAAACAAGGTATGCTGCACCTGCCCCCACCAACTGAAAACTTTAATAATTATATTGTGCTGGGGTGCCTTCCAGGCTCCCATAACTAATGGAACAGGTGACCAACATTTCAAGGCCCAATCAGCCTTTTCATCAGGGTGAAACATTGGCATTAAACCAGCAGGGATGCGCTCCTACAGCCATTCATTACCTGATGGTGTATTCAGTGTGAGACTGTGAGGCCACACCCCGTGATACCACACCCCTTATCTGGGAGCACACATGCCTTAGGTGCATGTAAATATAACTATTACCGTTCCCCTATCATGGTGCCCCCCCTTTCATTTTCTTCTGGTTCCGCCCCTGGGTGGGTGGAGGGGTAATGGATCCAGCATGCGGGGCAAACTTGCACTGTGCTGGGCGTCCCCCCACATGTCAAAGTAATTGATCATAGATGTGTGTTTTCTTGCACATCTACAGTACGCTCAAGTCTGAATTAGGCCAATAGTTCTTACTTTTGAACCTGGAAACAGTAGTGCAGTACATGCAATTTATTTGTTTGAGGAAAAAGGCAACAAAAATGATATATTAATCTATTCAATACATCCTTTATTTTTTTCTTTATTTTTGCAGTCTCAAATAGAGATAATGAATGTGCATGTATGGATCTGTTCATAATCCATAAAACAAGGTAACTGCTATTGCTGGGAGGGTATATGTTCAAGATATCGGCTGTCGGGATCCTGGCAGTCGGAATGCCGACACCTGTCAGAACACCGATACCAGAATACCGATCTCATCAACATCCCGATGCCTAAATCCCAACAGCTGGAAGGTAAGTATAACCAGGAGGGTTAGGGTGCACAATCCTTCTGCTATTAAGCCTTGTCTGCAACTTACAAGCCTCTGCTTTCTATGCTTGCTTGAAAAAATGAGTGACAAATAGAGACTCTGGGAAATCAGACTCGCAGCACAGGTATATGCACCTAAACAAAGGCTGGAAAGAGATGTGCTAATTAACACAGCTGTGGAATCTTTGCTTGGCATGCTTTCTGCTTCTTAAAATTATAATAAAATATGCTATTTTGCTTTTATATTTCAAACAAAAAGTCTTTTTGCCTGATTACATCGTTGGATGCTTTAATGTATATGATAAGAAGTGAATTTTATTCCGCTGTTACATGTTTTTTTATAGCCTGCAGAAATGGGCAGCACGGATGGTGTAATGGTTAGCATTACTGCCTCACAGCACTGAGTCATGGGTTTGAGTCCCACCATGGCCCTAACTGTGTGGAGTTTGTATATTCTCCCCGTGCTTGCGTGGGTTTCCTCCGGGTACTCTGGTTTCCTCCCACAATCTAAAAATATATACTGGTAGGTTAACTGGATCCCAACAAAATTAACCCAAATATGTGTGTGCATGTGGTAGGGAATATAGATTGTAAGCTCCACTGGGGCAGGGACTGATGTGAATGGCCAAATATTCTCTGTAAAGCGCTGCGGAATATGTGTGCGCTATGTAAATAACTGGTAATAATATTATATAATTATATATATACACATATATACTGTATATATAATAGACTGACCATACTAGCCCTTTAAACTGGGACACTCATGAATTACACAGGTTCTGTGGCTGATTAAAACCAGGTGACATGCAGGCTTGAAGTCAGCAAGCCACAGAACCTGTGTAATTACCCACTGTGTAGACCAGGGGTGGGCAACCAGTCAGAAGGTGAAGAGCCAGAAAAGATCTGTAGTCAAAAGCAAGAGCCACTATGATGCGCGTGCACAAAAATGGGGGCATGGCCTAGTTGTCACAAAGCCACACCCCATTTTTGTGCGCACACCTTTCGGTATGACGTTTGTAGGAGTATGACCTCATATCATAACCCCGTTTTTTCGTCATGTTGTACAGTGCCACATACATATAATGCCCCAGTCAGGGGCGGAACTACTGGCAGTGCAGCCAGTGCATTGCACTGGAGCCCCGCCGCACTCAAGGGGTCCACAGCCGCCGGCATTACAATGAGTCACAATGACTCATTGTATCATGCCGCGGCTGCCGCACACCAGGCACCAGCAACGCTCCCGTCGGGTCTGCGTCCCGACGCCCGCCCGTGTCACGAATAGATCAGGGCAGCACCAGACACGCTGCCGCGGCTGTCGCCCGCCGCCTGTGTAACACACTCAGCGCCTGCGGCAGCCCGGCTGAAGGGGAAGGAGGGGTCCCGGCCGAAGAGGGAGGAGGGTCCGTCCCTGCCTCATACAAACTTACTGGTCGGTCAGGTGTCACTGGCTGCTGCTGCTGCTGTAAGGAGCGAACGCTCTCTCCAGCGCCTCCTCCTCCACACGTCCTCCTATAATAAAATGCTGCTGCAAGATGTCAATCAGGAAAGCGAGGCGGGGCAGCTAACTCAGCTCCTCCCCCTTCCTGTTTATATTCCGTCCCTCCCTCGGCTTCCTCTCTCTCTCTCTGTGTTTTGGCGCCGGGGATCTGACAAGCATCACGCCAAGATCTCGTGGCTGTCCCCGGCGCCCACTGTCATAATGGGAGGGAGGGAGAGAGAGGAGCTGGAGCTGCTGGTCATTCCCTATGTGCAGCAACAGCCCCTGGTAGGAATTAGTTATTTTAAATGTCTTTAATTGTGTTGCATATGTTTAAACACACACACACATATATATATATATATATATATATATGTGTGTGTGTGTGTGTGTGTGTGTATATGTATATATATATATATATGTATTTATTTTTATATTGAGTTTGCATCTCTTGCCTTGTAAAAATGGGACACTGTCTGCCGTAATGTGTAAAAATGGGGATGTTGTCTGCCGTAATGTGTAAAAATGGGGACGCTATCTGCCGTAATGTGTAAAAAAGGGGACGCTGTCTGCCGTAATGTGTAAAAAGGGGACGCTGTCTGCCGTAATGTGTAAAAATGGGGACGCTATCTGCCGTAATGTGTAAAAAAGGGGACGCTGTCTGCCGTAATGTGTAAAAAGGGGACGCTGTCTGCCGTAATGTGTAAAAATGGGGATGCTGTCTGCCGTAATGTGTAAAAATGGGGACGCTGTCTGCCGTAATGTGTAAAAAGGGGACGCTGTCTGCCGTAATGAAAAGGGGACGTTGTCTGCCGTAATGGTAAAAAAAGGGGACGCTGTCTGCCGTAATGTGTAAAAAGGGGACGCTGTCTGCCGTAATGAAAAGGGGGACGCTGTCTGCCGTAATGAAAAGGGGACGTTGTCTGCCGTAATGGTAAAAAAAGGGGACGCTGTCTGCCGTAATGTGTAAAAAGGGGACGCTGTCTGCCGTAATGAAAAGGGGGATGCTGTCTGCCGTAATGTGTAAAAAGGGAAATCTGTCTGCCGTAAGGTGTAAAAGGGGCTCTACCTAGTGTAGTGGTGCTACCGTGCGGCGTAATTTTAATAATGGAGACTACTGTGCACCGTTATATGAATTGGTATTATTTTGTGGCCACACCCCTTCCCCACAAAGCCACGCCCCTATTTTTTGCACGCGCCTTCGGCACGCACTGCCCCTGTTTTGCATGGAGTAGGGGGGGGGGGCTCCGATACCGTTTCTTGCACACAGTGCTAAAATGTCTAGTTACGGCACTGTTGCTAGGTATCCATTTCTCTGGCCCTGAGCAGGTCTACCTCACCAGATCCTCTCCAGGGTTGAGGGGGTGGACTGGATGGGATGAGGGGGGGGAAATTTTGTCGCACAATGGCCCACCGCTCGCTAGTTCCGCCACTGGCCCCAGTACAGTACATATAAAAACGCCCAGAAATGGGTGCCTCCACAGTGCCAGATAGATACATATGTGTATCTGGCACTGTGGGGACATATGTGTATCTGGCACTGTGGGGCATATATGTCCCCACAGTGCCAGATACATATATGTCCCCAGTGCATATACATATGTCCCCACAGTGCCTGCTATGCCCTCAGTGCCAGATATGCCTGCAGTGCCAGATATGCTCCCACTGCCAGATATGCCCCCAGTGCATATAAACATGTCCCCACAGTGCCAGCTATGTCCCCAGTGCCAGATACACGTCCCCACAGTGCCAGAAATGCCCCCAGTGCAGATACATATGTCCCCACAGTGCCAGCGATGCCCTCAGTGCCAGCTACACATGTCCCCCCAGTGCCAGATATGCCCCAGTGCCAGATAAGCCCCCAGTGCAGATACACATGTCCCCACAGTGCCAGCTATGCCCCCAGTGCCAGCTACACGTCCCCACAGTGCCAGCTATGCCCCCAGTGCCAGATACACGTCCCCACAGTGCCAGATATGCCCCCAGTGCAGATACATATGTCCCCACAGTGCCAGCGATGCCCTCAGTGCCAGCTACTCATGTCCCCCCAGTGCCAGATAAGCCCCCAGTGCCAGATACACATGTCCCCACAGTACCAGCTATGCCCCCAGTGCCAGCTACACGTCCCCACAGTGCCAGCTATGCCCCCAGTGCCAGCTACACATGCCCCCACAGTGCCAGATATGCCCCCTGCCAGATACACATGTCCCCACATTGCCTGCTTTGCCCCCAGTGCAGATACACGTCCCCACAGTGCTCACCAGCCCCCACGCCCCTCTCACCGCGCTGCTGCTGTTCAGTGCTCTGCTCACTCTCTGGCGGCGTCTCTCCTGAATTAGGGGCCGGTCCTTGAGCCAATCAGAGCTCGCGGTCCAGCAGCCAATCAGGAGCCTTAGCTGCCGGTCTGCGAACGCCGATTGGCTCACGGGCCGGTGCCGTATGAAGAGAGGCATCGCCGCCGGAGAGGCATGCGTGTGTCTCGGGCTCGGAGCAGCGGTGGCCAGGAGCTGCTCGAGCCGCATGCGACAGATAAAACAGCCACATGCGGCTCGAGAGACGCGGGTTGGCCACCGCTGGTGTAGACCATAGGTCTGTAAACTCAGTCCTCATTACCCCACACAGTGCTTGTTTTGCAGGTAACCCAGCAGGTGCACAGGTGTATTAATTACTCACAGACACATTTTAAAAGGTCCGCAGGTGGAGTTAATTCTTTCACTTGTGATTCTGTGAGGAGACCTGCAAAACATGCACTGTGTGGGGTCCTGAGGACCGAGTTTGCAGACCTATGGTATAGACAGTGAACGATCTAGCCAAAATTGACCTTGCAGCACAGTCTATCAACGATTTTGTCGTTTACGCGCGGGAGCGCACCTAGTGAGCAATCTAGCATGTACACACGGAACGACATGATCATTCAATGACCTATCTGGCCAAAATAGTTGGCTAGATTGTCCCGTGTGTACCCAGTTTAACTCCTTAGATTGACAGCTGCAGGTAATTAGTTTTAACGAGTATTTGATCAGTGCCAGGTATATAAAAACTTTATTCTTTCTATCTAGTAAAACTGTTTAAAGTTTAAAACAAATTCATTGCAATCTCATTATAGTAAGAGTAATAGAAGTTACTATGAGTTATGCAATAAAAGAGAACATGACAACCAACTCAAAGTAAATATATGACTAGTTCAGAGAAGGGAACTGAATATGTGTTATGATAATAGATACACTGAATTAGATGTCACTACTCAGACTTAAATGAAACTGCATTTATAGAGAAGTCAGCTAACCGTACGTTTTCACTGAAACAATCATTTCGTTGTACTAGTAAAGAGGAACCCTCTGCAGATAATGATCCCCAGATGACTGTGCTTCAGAAAACAATCAACTTTTAATGTCGTTCTACAAAGAACTACACAGTCTTAGCTTGGACTTATATTACTTTATGAATACACCTATTCCAGACATTACCTTTTCTGTTCTATCATGATTATCTTACAAAGTGCTTCTTTGTTTTCGTATGCATGACCATAATGCTTTTACAGACAGTATTAATTCCCTGAAGCGTCCATAGTACAACATGTAATTATCTATCTATCTATCAAAGAAGAGTATAGGCACTCCCCACTTTCTTAATGATTATAGATTTATTGTACCTCACACGTGTATCTCACGTAGAGATGAAAGACAGCATGTCAGCAAAATGTCGACCTTTCGGCTCCATCTGAGCCTTTGTCAAGACAGACAAAATCACATCAGGTAATCACCCAGCAGCCCATAACACACACTGACCCCTGGGACACCTTTATAGCAGAGACACACCACAAGCCCCTCCCGTCACTTAACTGACAGGAAGTCGCAAAAACTCATACAAAGCAATATCAGAAGTTCAATTCAAATAGACCCCATCTACTACACCTATGCCCAGTGTACCTGCCAATAATATAATCATATTTAGATGCTGTAAACAGCTTTTAGATACTAATCGCGGCTGTTTGCCGCGCAACCGGAAGTGGTGTGCGTTCCACAACCAGTGGAACGCACCCACATGACCAGAAACGTCAGCAATGTGGAGCGGCTACTAGCCGGCTCTAGGAAACTACAGCTACAATAGCGACCAAAGTGGTATGCGTTCCACAGCCAGTGGAACGCCACCACATGACCGTAAACAAAACACAGCGGCTGTCAGCCGTCGCTAAGTAACAGCAGCAAAAAAAGAGAAAGTTTACTAACGAAGTTCTCATATATACAGAGAACAAAATACAAAAAATATCAGGTATATACGGGGCGTAGGGGATTTGATATCAAAGCACATAAGACATCGGTGCCATACGGTCCTGGGCAAAATAGCAGTTCATATGATTTTATTAAATTTTATAAAGCGGAAACAGCATGCGCTCACTATCAAATGTGATCACACACACCTATCCACTACAGTATCCATATATTCCTAAAGTGCAAACCACAAATGTTAATCACTACCTAGCTACATATTAGCAGCAAGTATAAGTTCCACTGAATGCAAAAAGCACCCAGGAGAACTATTGGATCATCCTGATACATGAGCTTAACATAAAAAATGTATACATCAATTAATAAATCAATCAAGAAAGATATGGATACACATGTCCCAGGGCATATTGGAGTCTATATATAATGGTGTAGTCTCTACCACAAGGTAACCCAAGGGAAATCACCAACATATAAGACAACACAAATTAAAAACAATGAAAAACAGAAAAATGGTAATCATCATCCAAGAATGATAATAACAAGATGACATAAAAATATCTAGTCAAAACCCTATCCGAGAAAAATGTTAAACGGGTTCTCCTCATTTAGCCCCGTGGTGCCAGAGTGTCCAACTTATAGATCCATTTAACCTCTCGTTGCCTCAATAGCCTTTCCCAGTCACCCCCACGTACTGGTTTCGGTACATGGTCAATCAACATACACTTCATACTTGATATTGAGTGCCCTCTCGATGCGAAGTGTTGAGCTACTGGTTTATCCGACACCTTTGTGACCAGCGCAGCTCGAATTGATGTACGGTGATTGGCCATCTTATCACGAAAGTTTCTAGTAGTCATACCAACATAATAATAGCCGCATGGACATACGATGATATAGATTACATGGTCCATAGTGCAGTGCAGTCTATGACGTATCTTGATTTGTTGACCACTATGCGGGTGTGCAAAGCTTGAGCCAACCATCAATGATCTGCATGTGGTGCAGTTGGGACACCGATAGCAATCTTTCTTGGTATTCTGTAACCAGGTGTCAGTGGTTGCTGATGGTTGTAAGGTCGGGCGCATCAGCATTTGTCGCAGATTCTTTTCACGTCTGTAAGTACAAAGCGGTGGCTGCTGGCTTAACCCCTTAAATGCTGGATCGGTACTATAATTGGCCAATGCTTACGTAGCACTCTTTCAGAATGTGACGATGCAACATCATAGGTAGACGTAAAGATCATTCGGTTGGCCACCCTGTTGGCTTGGCAACCACTTTCAATGTGGGAGTGCCTATACCTTGCTTTTCTGAGGAATCTTTCAATAGTTTGTGTTGTATACCCACGGTCTTGAAACCTCTCCGCCATCTCCTTAATCTGTGTCTCTGTGTCTTTCTCCGTAGTGTTGTTGCGCAACACACGCATAAACTGCGAAATGGGTAGACTCTCTTTTAAATGTGCAGGGTGGTGACTAGAGGCATGTAGAAGCGTGTTTCTGTCAGTCTCTTTTCTAAAGAGGGTCGAGGCAAGTCTTCCATCATGTCGATAAAGTGACACGTCTGAAAAATTTACTTTGTCACGATCGATATAATATGTAAAACGGATAGGGCTGTCTAGACTATGTAGGTAATCAATCATCGCATAGAACTCTGTGTCGGTCCCTAGCCAAATAACAAAAACGTCATCAATGTAACGACCAAAAAATAAACATTTAGACCCAAATCTTGGCATTATATTGTTGGACTCATATTTGTGCATATATAAAAGTTTGCATACGCCATGGCCAGATTTGACCCCATCGCGGTGCCGCTACATTGGACGTTAAAGTCCTTACCATAGGAAAAATGGTTCTGTTTCAATACCAGACGCGCAAGCTCAAGCAAAAATTCAGAAGGTGGACCCTCATGTGCACCCGCAATCAATGCCTCACGCATGGCAAATAAGCCCTCTGCATGCGGAATGACCGTATACAAAGACTGAATGTCCATAGTAACTAACCAGGCGTCATCGGGTATTACTCCAGGAGAACCAATTTTTTCAAGGAGATCCAAGCTATCTCTGATGTAACTAGGTATCGTGATTACCAACAGTTGAAGAAATGTGTCAATAAAAATCGCCAGTGGTTGTAAAACAGAACCCATTGCTGATATGATCGGCCGACCAGGAGGGTCGATCATGGATTTATGTATTTTAGGTAGTGTGTAGATTATTGGGCACACTGGATTATCAACGGTCAAGTAACTTGCTATTTTCGGGTCCAACCATCCACACACTAAAGCCTGGTTAATGGTAGTATCCACCAATTTTTTAATGCGTAACATCGGGCTACCTCTACACTTCATATACACATTGAAATCTACCAATTGTCTAAGTATTTCAGCATTATATTTACACCAGTCCTGCACCACCACGGCACCGCCCTTGTCGGCTTGCCGTATCACAATCTGGTCATTATTGACCAAGTTTTTAAGTGCTGCCCTTTGTGCCAAAGAGAGGTTATCGTACCGTGGTGGTGCATGGCAGGTGCGCATCTCCTTATCAGTTAACCTGAGTAATGTACGAATACTTGGATTTGTCGACTGAGGATCGAACACACTAGGTCTAGTTAGACCAGTAACATGGCTCACTTCATTAGTATTGTTAGAAAAAACTCTCGCAATCTAAGCTTTCTCCCAAATTTATAATGATCCACTGCCCATCCAAATTTATTGTGTGGGACAGTGGGAACAAAGGAAAGGCCTAACGCTAGTATGTCCATTTCCACAGAAGAAAGCATACAACTTGACAGGTTGAAAACAGTTTCTACTGGTATTTCCTTGGGTGCCCCCTTCGCTTTGTAACCACCCCTCTGCGAGGGGTACCTCGTTCTATGTTTCTGTTGGGGTTGGTATCTGTCCGGGCGGTTCGCCCTAAAAAAGCACCAAAAGGCGGTCTGTTATCAATTCCCTCAATTTCAGAGTTAGATTGGGATGAGGAATTGTCCAAGAGACCCTGTTATCTACCTCTAGCCTGTGTACGCGGTCTCCGACCTGAGTAACCCTTGGACTCACCCCTCAACCACCTATACACTTGATTATTGGTGTAATCAGTATTAACAGTAATCAGTTTTTTCCACTTGTAATGAGTTCCTGTTGATAAGCATTGATCTGCTCGGTCAATCGCTCAACCCACTTATCAGCAGTATCAACAACCAATTTGGGCAAGTGGGTGGAATTAAATATGGCCAAGTCCTCTCGCACCTGTTTTAATTCGACCCCAACCTCCTCAATAACCAGGAGGATGAGGTCTAGTGAACATTTATTTAATACACCACAGCATTTGGTGCAGAACGTAAGACTGTTGCGACCAATGGTGGGTATATTGTTCACACGAAATCCTCTTGTGATTTTCTTGTTCCTATAGTAATCCAAGAGGAACTGGCCATGTAAAGTAAGGTCTACCTCACGTTTCCTCAAACGAAGTATTTTATGATACAGATCTAATGGTGTCTCGTCAGGTAATTTTGCAAATTCCATATGGTCGAAGAGCACTTTTTCAGCGTCATCAACTGTCAGAGGTATAAAAGTGCTATGTGCTAATTGGAAAGTAGCTTCATCAGCAAATTGATTGAAATCAATAGACATACTGACAGAAAAACACCACTACTAATTACAGTAACGACCTACACAAACTTGAACCAGGGACCGACACAAGAGATCAGGGATGATTGTCACAAAAACTACCATAAAAGATAAAATAACCATATGTTAGTGAAAAAAGGCATGTAGGCTGTAGAAAACATAGTCCACAAAATTGTCACTTGTAAAAAATAAAGGCGGGTGTCGGACTAAAGAAATGATTTGATACACAAAACATTCCCCAATATATCCAATGAATCCACACTCATGAGTGTGGATTCATTGGATATCTATCTATCTAAATATATATACACACAGTATCCTGGCGAAAGAGTTAAAGTAAAGGACTCTGAAACGTTGACCCACCACGGGAGAGTTTAAGTGATCTTTATTTCAGACGTCTGAGTGCCGCCGCATGGTTTACAACTACGAGCAGGAGTGCTGGCTCCACGAACTCTTATGTGTATATATATATATATATATATATATATATACACACACACACACACACACACAAACACACAGTAGTATATATATATATATATATATATATAATGTATATACACAGGGCAGTTGCAGTGTGGGTATAAATTACGTCCTAAATGTATTTATGGGAGACCACAGCAGATACTGATCTTGAGTTTTCGATCACAAAAGCAGCCTCACAGGTATCTATGATGGCTGCTAAATAGTCAGATTCAGGGGTGTAGTGAGGGAGGCTCCGGTGGAGTGCGAGCTCCGGGTACCCAAAAAGTTACAGGGCGTGATGCTGCCCGCCAAACCCCCCCCTTCCCCTTCCCACAGACCACTGTACTGGCAGCCGTAGAGCAGGAGGAGGAGAAGCAGATGGTGTGCATACACTGACTGGGACTCAGAGACTAGGTAGAGAACAGGGCAGGCCAGAGGCGGCAGCAGGAGACACTGGTACCCGGCACATGCCCTTAGGCTGCTGCAGTAACTCTCTCTGCCCCTCAGGATGCTACAGTACCTCTCTCTGCCCCTCAGGCTGCTGTGGCACAGCTCTCTCTGCCTCTCAGGCTGTTG
The DNA here is from genome assembly GCF_028390025.1 of Pseudophryne corroboree. Lineage (NCBI taxonomy): Eukaryota > Metazoa > Chordata > Amphibia > Anura > Myobatrachidae > Pseudophryne > Pseudophryne corroboree. Next base: position 251,180,799 of record NC_086445.1, read on the forward strand.
CGGCACAGCTCTCTCTGCCCCTCAGGCTGTTGCGGCACAGTTCTCTGCCCCTCAGGCAATTCTGGGACATTATTTTCAATGAAGCATAGTGGGATTATCTGGTCTGGGATGGCGGTTCTAGGGTATTATTTTCATTGAGGCATTGGGGGATTATCAAATCGGGGGGGGGGGGGGTGTATTTTCATTGAGAGTTTAGGGGGTTTTCAGGTCTGTGGGGGGGGATCACATTTGAGGCATTATTTTCATTGAGGCATTTGGAGATTATCAGATCTGGGGGGCGTCAGTTTGGGGGCATTCTTTTGATTCACAGATTGGGGGGGTTATCAGGTCTGTGTGGGCAGGACTCACATTTGGGGCTTTATTTTCATTGAGGAATTGGGGTGGTGTGAGGTCAGGTCAGTCAGAGCATATATATAGTGTTTTTTTATTTATTTGAATTACACAAGTAAATAGTTAAATACAGCTACTTCCATAGCGGCTCTATCATGATATACTGTAATATGTATAAGGCAGAGGTTCTCAAACTCTTTTAAATCACAGCGCCCTAGAGTATCAGAATTTTTTTGGTGGCACCCCAGGGCCAAAAGTGTCTTATTGAGAAATTTTGAAAAGAAATATTAAATTAAGTAAATTGTGTTATATGTCATTGTTAGGGTCAATTATGTGTTGAGGGATTTGATTTGCTTCTGTTTGTCCACATACTGTATGTTATGATTGGCAGCCACCAGTACTGGTTTTGACTATTACATTGACAATAAATAATTTGAATTGGTCCTGGACCACCAATCCAAGGCACCATGTATAAGGTGCTCTACTGTGTGGTGTATGCACCATCCCAATGAAGCCATTATTTATTTATTATTACCAGTTATTTATATAGCGCACACATATTCCACAGCGCTTTACAAAGAACATTTTGCCATTCACATTAATCCCTGCCCATGGGAGCTTACAGCAAAACATGGTTAATTTTTGTTGGGACCCAATTAACCCACCAGTATATTTTTGTCTTGCGGGAGGAAACCCATGCAAGCATGGAGGAGAATATACAAACTCCACACAGTTAAGACCATGGTGGGAATTGAACCCATGACCTCAGTGCTGTGAGGCAGTAATGCTAACCATTACATTGTCCGTACTGCTATGCTCCTATATTGTTGTTGCAAGCCTTTGGCACGCACTGACCCTATTTTAAGCATGGACGGCACCTAGAGGAAACTTTCGCCCTGAGTTACACAAGGTCTAGAACCGTCCCTGTCACATATTTGGGATTTTTAAATATTGTTTCTTTTTAAATGTAAAAAGCCACCACATGTTGGCTAGACCCACAATTCAGTACAGGGGATGGGGGTGCCAAAACATACCCTTGCCCCGGGCACCATGGTACCCAGCTACACCTCTGGTCAGATTGACCAACTTTGTGTTCCAGTCCAGATCTTGGCCTCTTGTAGCCAACGCCATCTTGAGATAGTATTAGTCATTGTAGTCAGTATGGTTGGTGTAATGGTTAGCAATACTGCCTCACAGCACTGAGGTCATGGGTTCGATTCCCACCATGGCTCTAACTGTGTGGAGTTTGTATATTATCCCCGTACTTGCGTGGGTTTCCTCCGGGTACTCCGGTTTCCTCCCACAACCCAAAAATATACAGGTAGGTTAATTGGCTACCAACAAAATTAACCCAAATGTGTGTGCGTGTACATGTGGTAGGGAATATAGATTGTAAACTCCACTGGGGTAGGGACTAATGTGAATGGCCAAATATTCTCTGTAAAGCGCTGCGGAATTTGTGTGCGCAATATAAATAACTATTAATAAAATAATTGTAGTCTAAGTTCAGACTTCGGGGTCTGAACTTGAAAGCAGGGGCACCGACAGGTCTGCCAGGTACAAGAAGGAGGCATGACCAATGGGGGAGGCATGGCCAGACCCCCTTTTTTTAAAAATAATAATAAAATGTATGTACTCTGAGCGGCGGCGATTCGGGTGCACGCGCCGCACAGGGGCCCAATTTGTTCAATTTGGCGGGCGTGATCACTTGCTCCCCCACACAGGTTGAGATAGGATTATCTCTGCCGCTGCCTCTCTCCCCAGCTCAGCACACAGCACCGAGCAGCGTGTGTTGGGCTGGGGAGAGAGGCAGCTGCAGCAGCAGTTAGTTCTCTCTCTCTCTCTGCCCGGCTCTCTGCAATGGGGATCGGGTCAGCGGGACCTGGGAACCCTCCGGTCCCCTCCAACAGGCCTGGGCCTGGATAAAGAGTACCCGCTCCCCTCCCTCTCTGTAACACTGCTTGGAAGTAAATTGATCTAATTAGCAATCACGTTACTTTACACATCTCAAGGATGTCTCTGTCCATAGATGTAATTAGTGGTATATTATTCAGGCGATCCTTCATTTCTTATTGCTGTAATAAGAAATTATAATAATAGGGACCAATTCCCAATACAGGTTGAGTATCCCATATCCAAATATTCCGAAATACGGAATATTCCGAAATACAGACTTTTTTGCGTGAGAGTGAGATAGTGAAACCTTTGTTTTTTGATGGCTCAATGTACACAAACTTTGTTTAATACCCACAGTTATTAAAAATATTGTATTAAATGACCTTCAGGCTGTGTGTATAAGGTGTATATGAAACATAAATGAATTGTGTGACTATAGATACACTTTGTTCAATGCACAAAGTTACAAAAAATATTGGCTAAAATTACCTTCCAGCTGTGTGTATAAGGTGTATATGTAACATAAATGCATTCTGTGCTTGGACTTAGGTCCCATCACCATGATATCTCATTATGGTATGCAATTATTCCAAAATACGGAAAAATCCGATATCCAAAATACCTCTGGTCCCAAGCATTTTGGATAAGGGATACTCAACCTGTAATTGATAAATGTGCACCTAAAAGAATAAAATAAAATGCTTTAGACCTTAATAAAGCATATATTAAGGAAAGAATCATGTTTTCTTTCATGTCAGGCCTTCATCAGCTCAACTGCCCTAATTATATTTTCTTGAGAAAGTCCAATTCCACCGGTAACGGAATCCCCGTTTTACAGTGATAAACTCTATTTATTCATCATACAACTGCCACCACTAACGTGAACAAATCATATAACCCAACAGTCACAATAAACCACATATAAAATACTATCAAAGCTAGCTTAAGTGCTGTCTTGTGTAAGTTATCCTTGATAAACCAGCCTACTTTCTAAGTCGATAACGGAATCACCATTTAGGAGACATGATTTGTGTGTGCACATAAAATCTATAAATTCAGCTTCCAGAATGAACTCTAGATTTTCCCAATTTTATTGCAAGATGGGGAAATCCTGGGGATACAGCAACATACATTTGGTAAAAGTATGACAATTTGTGTTACCTGGGCACATTTTTGTAATAAAGTAACACAATCACCAGGTGGGTAATGAGCATGGCAAGTGTACTAATTACAATATGTTTGCTACCTAATAATGAAAATACTGTGCTTTTATTTCCTACCATGTTTTACATAATATTTAAGGCAAAATGAAACAATTTGGAACGTATCAACACGAATCAATATTTGGAATGCTTGTGAAAAATAGTTGACATAAACATTCAAACATAGATTCAGACAGTGGCGTCACAATGGGGGTGTGACCTGCACCCGGGTGTCACTCGCCAAGGGGTGACATCAAAGTGCTGAGTCCTCTTCAGTGACAAGAACAGGGTGCTGCACTGTGACATAACGTGTAGCACCCTGCTTCTGTCCCCGGGGGCAGCCCACATCTCCGGCACCCCCAGAGTGACGACATTTAGCAGACTGATATGCGGACGGCTAGTCCGCATGGGAATCTGCATTTAAACAGTGCACCCCCCTCCAAGCCTCCGCAGTGTCTGCGGCGGCTGTTGTTACGCCATTGTATTTATATATTTTTTCCAAGCATACTCTTACCTGCTCCTGATGTTGTATATGGTGTAGGAGGCAGTGAAGGACACTCCTTCAACCTATAGTAAGATGAAACATAACATATTAATACAAGTACAAAAAAGAGAAATATATGTGCGGCTGTAGTCCCATAATACTGTATGGACTTTCTAATAAGCAGTACGGGCCTAATGCTGAGTGAGTATTATGTTAATTGTAGTGTATCTTGCTTGAAATCGCTGTGAGCATACACAGAACTGTGGGAGCACCATGCAGATTTGCATACAGTAGTTCTGTTACTTATACCTGCTTACTCCTGGCTAGGCGGAGAGTAGCATGGGCTGAGTATACTAAGGGTGTGAGCCTGCAATTTTAAACATATGCAGACAGGACAAAGGCGCATAATTACAATGGCACTTAGAGGGAGGTGGAGTGGGTACTACTTTCCCGGGGCTGAGATAACACCCCCTTAACACTTTCTCCGCAGCGCTGCTGTGCGCTGGGCTGCGGAGGGTTCAGGGAGGCTGATGCCACTATCTGCTCCCTCCCTACATGATGTGCGCATGGGGGTTGGTGTGTTTTGCACTGATGCCGGGCATAGTATTTTTTTTACTGTTTTGGGATGGAGGTGTGGCCATGCCTCCCGGATTTGGCCACATCCCCCAGTACTCCAGCCCATCGGATCTCTCAACAGCCCTGTGTATATGTATTATGTATGAGAAAGTTGTATTGTTTATAGTATACTAGTATAGTAAAATGACGATGCCAGCACTGCTAGCGAACCATTTGTGACTGGCTGTTGATTATCCACTGACACATTTCTGCATCACTAGGGCATGTATTGCACTTTCCAGTGCGTGTTTAAAAAAAATAACAAAAACAATTTCACAAGTCTTGAAATTCTTTCTGGTGTATTAGAGAGGTTTTGGCAGTTTTACTGATGCCTAATATAAATGTGCTTATTAAAAGAAGTGGTTAAATCGTGGGCGCAAATAAAGCGTAAGTGTGTGTGTGATGCCTGGCGCATATGCTACTGTTGCTGATCAGCACACATCTTAAAGATTGTTGCATATGACTGTCACTGAGGCTTTTTTATAATGAATGCAAATTGCACATGTTATTTAGAGAGCAATTGCGGCCTACTCTGCATCACTCCTTAGAATGAATTGTCAATGGCTCCAGTAACCTGGCCTGATAATTCCACCTATGACTAAAAAGCAAATACACATTACGATGGCCAGCTAGGCTGTTTTAGACTCAATTGACAGCATTAGTGGATTCAAAGCCTGCATATTCCCAAAATGACTATTGATCGTAGTCAGCATCTGTTGGTCATCACTCAAACTTGTTACTGGTGCGCCATCAGATCTGTTTGTGATCACCACACAGTGATCCAGCCACTCAGTGATCCAGCCACACAGTGGTCCAGACACTCAGTAGTTGGGCCACTCAATGAAATTAGTATATATAATTATATATATATATATTATAATATATATGCTCCTTATGACTCAATTCACGGCTTAGTGCCTGTTTTGTCAATTATGTTAGCATAGCAATTTCCTGTGTCAATAATAGTTGGTAAATGGGTTTTCGCAGATTAATGATTTATTTCAGCCCATATACTGCTTGTTCTAAGCGGTGTTAAATGCTTAACTAGTTAGGAAAAAATCCATAGTGAAGAACTGAAATGGACAGCAGATAACATAGTCCTTCATTGTGGCATGATCATTACAGACCTCATTTAGAGTTAGGAGAAAATCCAGCTAAAGAGTGCAAAATCCCCACATGTGATGTAAAGGGTGCAAATCCATTTTTACTTTTTTGTGTGCAGGGAAAATACTGGCTACTCTATTGAATATAGCACACAAATACTTTGTCCCCACCATCTACAGGAAAACATATGGTTGCCTTGCCAAGGTGGTTTCTAGCTGTATATATACCTGTAAGTGTACCTGATGCCCTTGATTAGGTTAAATTCCAGAACACAGTGCTCTAATGAATGCCCCTAAATTTCTGGCAGACATCTAGAACTCACATATGGGGGGGATGTAATAGAGTGTGAGATCCAGGAAGTGTGGGACTTCGAGTTTTCACGTATTTTTAAAGCGTCAATCAGTTACATGACAAACCAAGGTTGGTTTTGCCATGTAACTGATTGCTGCTTTAAAAATACATGAGAACTCGGACGAAGTCCCACACTTCCTGGTTCTCGTACTCTTTTACATTCCCCCCATGGTCTTCACCTATTGCAGCCCTTATAACCACAAAACGGAGTTGCCCCAGATCTTGTGTGCATTGTAGTATAATATAAATAGAAGCTTGTGCAAAAAATGTTATCTTAGAGACTGAACTCCAAGTAATAATCTGCTGAGTAAACAAGGATTGCTTAAATTATCGCAAACACTACATAAAGACAGTAAAGAATAGTCAGATATGTATCCAAACTCAGGGCAGGCGACTCACAGTATAGAAAGATTAAAAGCTGAGGTCAGGGCAGGTGGCAATCATAAATGGTAACAGGCAAAAGTCGAGAAAAATGTGTCTGCTGCCTGCCTTGACCAGTAAACAAGAACCTTAGAAATCGATGTGCCCGGCCAGCAGAAGGGTCAAACCAAGTAGGGTCAGTAGCGAGCATACAACAAACATGGGCATACAACAAAAGAAGTCAGACATGTAAACACTGGCAATGAATGAATGCTGATAAGATAGTTTATACATCCACCTGAGACCATTCCCACAGAGTCAATCTGTCTATCCTGAACAGCACTAATAAATAACTGCCTCACACCTGTTCACTCCTGGAAACCAGTGAAGGTGTCTAGGCAACCAATAAACAATATACTTGGCTTAAGATGCAATAGCATAACTGAACTATTATTGTTTCTGCCACTTCTACCTGACATTTGCTTAGAGGTCAGTTTACTGCCAATAGAAACCAATGTGGGACAATTAAAACTTTGGTATGAGTTTACTTTAATTTACAGTCACCAGAGAATCCAGTAGGTTGAAGCATAGGTAGAATCCCATAAACTGGTACTTACTGTATAGAAGACATCTTTGTCATGGTACTGATTACACTAGCTACAAATATACGGATGAAATCTCCTCAAAGGAGGATTATGTCAATTATTTGTTTTAATATATGTGGATGTCCTACTGTAAAAAGTATGTAAGTATAAAATCACAGTGGAATGACACCAAGTCATATGGGATGGTGCATAAACCGGTTCCGGTATGAAAGATAGATAGTGTCTAGTTAGACAGTCAATAGATAGACACCATATGTTAGATGGACATTAGGTCGACAGGGTCAAAAGGTCGACAGGGTCAAAAGGTCGACATGGAAAAGGTCGACAGGTCAAAAGGTCGACAGTTCAAAATGTCGACAGGGTCAAAAGGTCGACATGGAAAAGGTCGACAGGTCAAAAGATCGACAGGTCAAAAGGTCGACAGGGTCAAAAGGTCGACATGGAAAAGGTCGACATGGAAAAGGTAGACACCATGTTTTTTGCATTTTTCTGGTTTGTGTGGATAGTTTTGTCATCTGGGACCCCCAGTTGTAGAAAGGCATACCCTCGCGGGGCTCGCTTCGCTCGCCACGCTTCGGGCACGGTGGCTCGCTGCGCTCGCCACAAGGTTTATAACCAACTCTATGCCGACATGGATAGAGAAAGTATGAAATAATCCAAAAACATGTTACATTTAAAAAAAAACATTTGTCTATCTTTTTTATGTCGACCATTTTCATGTCGACCTTTTGACCCTGTCGACCTTTTGACCTGTCGACCTTTTGACTTGTCGACCTTTTCAATGTCGACCTTTTGGCCATGTCGACCTTTTGACTTGTCGACCTTTTGACCTGTCGACCTTTTCCATGTCGACCTTTTGACCCTGTCGACCTTTTGACCCTGTCGACCTAATGTCCATCTAACATATGGTGTCTATCTATTGACTGTCTAACTAGACACTGTCTATCTATCAAATGGATAGGGCATAAACCATAGTCTATGATATTTAGGCACCATAATATAAACACTCAAAGGATTTGACAAAAGCAGATATCTAAAGCAGATGCCAGTATCAATTAACCCCTAGTTTACCTACACAGTAAATTCTCATTTATGTATATCTTTGTGAGGGCTCAAGGCCACAGTCATATATTATTTTCCTAGTTACTGATAAAGCCATGATCATTACATAACACTGTAGACAACCAACAGGGCTCATTTTACCCAGCAAAAAATACTTTCAAATACCCATGTCTGTTTCTGGTGCAATTACCTGGGCTGAATTGCTTTATGAGTACTGAGTCGGCATATTGTAATTGGGAAATAATGTGGCCACAGATGTAAGATATTCCAAAGGCAAATCAGGGACTAAAGCAGCTCTACTTTGAAGAAGCTTGTTAGGCTTCTTAGATCATTGCTACATACATTGGAAGGTTAGTAAAGGGTTAAATCTTACACATACTGTAATTGTAAATGCTGAGAGCTGGTTTTTATATTTGTATCGTTCAAATTCTAATGCATAGATTCTCAGAGTCATATAGACAAGTTCTGTGTCCAAAGGCAAATGCCAGGGTATCCGTTCAGATGGTCGACCATGTTATGGTCGACAGTCATTAGGTCGACCACTATTGGTCGACATTGACATGGTCGACATGGACACATGGTCGACACATGAAAGGTCGACACATGAAAAGGTCGACATGAGTTTTTTTAACTTTTTTTTCTTTTGGGAAACTTTTCCATACTTTCCGATCCACGTGGACTACGATTGGAACGGTAATCTGTGCCGAGCGAAGCGGTAGCAGAGCGAAGGCACCATGCGAGGGGACGCGGTGCATTAATTGAGGTTCCCAGTCACATTACGCAAAAAACGACACCAAAAAAGTTTAAAAAACGCATGTCGACCATTTCATGTGTCGACCTTTCATGTGTCGACCATGTGTCCATGTCGACCATGTCAATGTCGACCAATAGTGGTCGACCTAATGACTGTCGACCATAACATGGTCGACCATTCATACCGGAACCAAATGCCAGACACTTGTATTGCAATGAAAAACATATATCACTCTGCATGAGGAGCGCCGGGAACAACAGAATTCAACCAACATACAGTATATGGAGCTACAGTATATTACATGTGAAAGCAGAGTCTTAGACATCCTACTAAGGAGCATATCTGCTATGACCTGAGCATTCAGGTTGCTTATACTCAACTAGCTGTTCTACCTGTTCTTCACACAGGAGTTTCTGATTTTCATGGTTGTAAATATAAATGAGCGTTAAAAATTTGGTAAATCTATAGAGCTGTAAATTTGAGAAGTCTTAATGCTAGTAAATATTAATTCATGGTTCTTGGCGTTACCTGAGGAGCACCCGTAGCAAATACGGTAAAAAGTGACAGTACCATTTATTAAACTCTACACACTGGAGGTGCAATCGAAATTTTGATCCGATTATCCGTTTGGCCGTTATCGTTCCCGCAAGGCAAGACACGCATCGGTAATGAAGTCATTATGTCAACACCCTTTTCATGCCCTTAGGGGAGGTTTATTAAAATTCTGATTACATAGTTTTCCTATTTCCCACCTGAAGAATATCTACAGTATGTTACATTTCAGCTTCCTAACATATTGGGAAGTAAGAGAATTAGTGATGAGTCAGTCAGTCAGTGGGGTGGTCTTCTGTATACCGGCGGTCGGCCGGCATACCGACACTTATTTTCCCTCGTGGGGGTCCACGACCCCCATAGAGGGAGAATAAAATAGTGTGGCGCTCGTAGCGCGCCACCGTGCCCGTCGCGTGGCGAGCGCAGCGAGCCCGCAAGGGGCTCATTTGCCCTCGCCACACTGTCGGTAAGCCGGCGGTCGGGCTCCCGGCGCCGGTATGCTGGTCGCCGGGAGCCCGACCGCCGGCCAGCCGTAGTGAACCCAGTCAGTGAGTGATACCTCTTTCACACTGCACAAATAACCCTGTATCAACTCGGTATGTTGCCGTTGCCGGGTCGACACGGGTCACTGTGCGGTGTGAAAGGGTCACTCCTGAATTCCCGGGTCGCCTCACACGGTAATTTATCCCAGGAATTAAGAAGGGTTATTACCAGGTTATTACCCCGTCAGGTGCAGTGTGAACGGGTTACCCAGGTTGATGCGACCCAGTAATCGTTCACAGCATAGGGAGAGGTGGCGCGGAGATGATCTCACCTCCCACCGCACCCGCCCCCGATGCCGCTGCGGTCCCCGCCCACGATGGTAACCCGACTCGGCAAATTGCCAGGTCGGGAAGCCAGTTCTCTTGGTCCAATACCGGTTCGCACCCGGGAAGGATCCTTTTAAATTCCCGTGTGCGACCTGGCATTTGCAATCTGAAAGCAGTATAAGTGAGGACTTTCGCATTTATATATATAGATAAAGAGGATCCTATCAATCATGGGGGATATTCAATTTGGCCCGAAGAGACATCGGGAGTAAAAACCCCAGGCCAAATTGAATATCCCTAATGATATATAAATACAGAATGTACCAAAGTGCATATGGAAGCATAAATTAATTGACTATTTCGGAGATTGTGATCTGTACTATATTATCAAGTAGTTTGTAGACTGCTTACTAATGTGTGTAAGATTATAGCCGGGTACATACTAAACGATGTGTGTACCCAGTCGACAGGACAGTTGATGTAACGATATTTCGATGTCCCATATACACTGAACGATTTATCATGTGACCGGTGATATATCGTTCATGGCCGCATTCCCCTACATCCCGTCGTTTGACGGGTCATCCGCAGGGAAGTAAAGAGCCTGGCTGGGCCCGGATACTTTTCAGGGGGTGTGGCTTGATCACAGGAGGCGTGGTCATGCACCCTTTGAAATAAATACTGGGGAAAAAATTGTATTATTTACCTCCATGGCCACACTGCAGCCCAGCGTGTGCTGAGCTGAGAAGAAGAGCTACTGCTGCCAGGTAAGGGGGAAGGGGCCCCACTGGGCCCCTCCATCAGACCTGGGCCCGGGTAATTTGTAACCTCCCCCCCCCCTCTGGCACCACTGTTCATCTGCATACAACCTGCGGGAGTGCGGAGTAGTGGGTACACACTAGACAATATGCCCGATATGTCGGACTGATCCACATATTGCCTAGTGTGTACCCAGTAAAAAAGCTGGGTACACATTTGAGCGACGCCCATTTGTGCCCATACACACTAGAATGATGTTAATAAAGGACAGAACAATCCTGTTCTCTCCTTCATTAGCATACTACAGGATGCTAGAGATATCATCAGGTTTGATGTGCAGCACATCAGACCTGACGACGTCGCTAGCAACCACGGGCACCCGACTGCCCAATCTGCGCTGATGTGAGCGATATGTCTGTCCGATACGCTGGATCAGTCGCTCACTGTGTACCCAGCTTATAACTGAGGTTACCCAGGTCCCACAGATTTTCAGCTGTTACATTTGCATATTTATAAATGTAGTGAGTGTCCACAGAGATGTGTTGTTTCTTCAGCAGCCACAAACAGGAGACACAGTGAGTGTTGTGGACTGAACCGTTATTTATGAGACTGCAGAGTATCAATCCTACGGAATTAGTGACATAACAGACGCATTCAGCTGTGACCCTTCAATGTGCTATGACGGAAACATACACAGCAATTACAAATAGCAAGTAATCATCTTCAGATCAAAGAGAGGAGTGTGTCAATGGAATAGACTGGTAGCTAAAATAATGTTACCAAAGATGTCAGTGCCACCCATGGTTCAGTTAGATCATATATCGCATTGCAGCAAGTGTAATATTGGGCTTCTTGTAGATTCAGCATTAGTTCATAAATCATAACAGTTGTGTTGCAGTGCCATCTAGTAATACATTTAATCTGAGCCTGTCAGCTGGCAGGCAGGCAGGGTAAAGCAGTGGGTGAGAAACAATTTTCTTGCTGTTGTCAACTCACAAATTCAAGCGTTTATTGAACAGAATTATTTATTTATTATTTATTAACAGTTTCTTATATAGCGCAGCAAATTCCGTTGCGCTTTACAACTGGACACAATTAGAAGACACAACTGGGTAAAAAAACAAACTGTCAATAGAGGTAGGAGGGACCTGCTTGCAAGCATACAATCTATAGCAAGAGCGGTTCTTGGTGTGGGCAAGCAGTGCCTGCGCCCAGGGCGCTGTGGCCTGCGGGTGCAGCCACAGTCACCCCGCAGGCACCCGCCGCCTACCCGCACCCCGCTCCCCAGCTGCAGAAGGTGCCATGGGCTGTGTGGACGCCCGCTGCACACCTCTAGTGTCTGTGCGGCGCTGCTATGGGAGAGATGTCATGACGTCTCTCCCATAGAGAGGAGCTGGCGGTCAGACGAAGCAGCAGCGGCAACAGCGGTCGGGAGCAGGAACAGGGCTGGTAAGTACTGTTGCTTGTTTATTTTTTGTGTTTGTAAGCGGCTACTAGGGGGCACAGCAACAGGGGGCACAATTACTGGGGGCACAGCAACAGGGGGCATAGATACAGTGGGCACAGTGACACGGGGCACAACTACTGGGGCACAGCTACTGGGGGCACAACTACTGGGGGCACAACTACTGGGCAAATCTACTGCTGGGGGTATGGCTACAGGGGGCACAGCTACTGGGGGCACAACTACTGGGGGCATAGCTAAAGGGGGCATAACTGTGACCACGCCCCTCCCCTATGAAGCCACACCCCTATTTTTGGGCACGTACCTTCGGCGCGCACTGTTTCACCAGGCGGGGTGCCAGTGGAGACTTTCGCCTTGGGCGCCACAAAGTGTAGAACCGGCCCTGATCTATAGGGAAATAGGCATGGATACACAAGGATATTTGCTATCTATTGCCTAATTGTCCACCAGATTGCAAACGTTCTTGGTGGGCTGCATGATATCATATCACAGCCGTGATGAACCAGGGAACTGCATGTATGCATGTGGAATGGTAATGTATTCTCCAACAAACCTACCTGCTAGTGTCTTTTATTCAGCATCCTGCCTGTAGCCCAGTCCCTTCCCATCTACAGGTTAAAATGGACAAAGAGTTCCCACACATATGGGAAATCTTTTGAATGGGACTAGTATGTATATGTATACACGGGTTTAGTATGAAATACCTACAATCAAAATCCCAATGGTCAAAATACCGACAACAATTGACCGACGGTCAAAATCCCGACAAGGTCAAAATTCCAACATTTAAAATACCGATAAGGTCAAAATACAGACGTTTAAAATGTCGACAGGTTAAAAAGTCTACACAAGTTTTTCATTAGAGTTTTTTGTGTGTGTATGTCGACATAGGTCGACATGGACATGGACCTGTTGACATTTTAAATGTTGGCTCTGCAAGGAGAAAGCCCTTGTTGTTTTCTTAGGTTTTTGTTTTTTTACTCGAATTTGAAGAAAGAATCTGCATAAGTTTTAGAAAATGAATAACGGTAGCACTGCTGGTTCTCACACCCTCCACTGCATGATTTATACCCTTTTCACACCGCACATCGACCCGCGTCGACACGGAAATATACCAGGTTATTTTTTGCTGTGTGAAAGGGGTATTAGTGTCTCTAGTAACTCTAACCAACATACTAGACACTTATACCCCTTTCACACCGCACAAATAACCCGTATAGACCCGGCATATTGCCGGGTCGACATGGGTCAGCATGCGGTATGAAAGCACCATCGCTGATAGTGTTCACTCTAGGAGTGAAAAGGGGCAGGGCGCCGGACTCCGGGGGCACATGTGCGTGCGCGCGACTTCGCCGCGCGCGCGTCCGAAATGGGGGCGCGGCCACGCAAATTAGGGGGCGTTGCCACGCCTCCGTCATTTTAGGGGGCGGTGCGGCCCACAGACGCTACTATAGAGAGCGTCTGTGGCCGGGGACGTCACTGTTGGGGGCGTGCCCAGCACCTCCGTCAGTGCTGGGCTTCCCCCAGCCCTCTCCCAATGCGTGAATGGATGCCGCGCGCATGCGCACGGCATCTATACACGCCGGGAGGGCAGGGAGCGGGCGGCTGTTCGAGCAGGGCGCCGCAAAAGGGGCAGGGCGGGTTTTGCCTGTTAAAAAACGGGCAGGGCGCGGCGCCCTGCTAAAACAGCCTAGAGTGAACACTAGCTGAAATCTCGGAGTCCCCTGACCCAGCAATTCAACCCGGGAATAAAGCACTGTTATTCCCGGGCTGAATACCAGGTCAATGGCAGCATAAACGGGCTCCCGGACCCGTTCATCACAGCAGGGAGAGGCGGCGCTGGGAGATGAGATCATCTCTGTGCCGACTCTCCCTGCTGCCGGCTCCGCCCCCCCCCCCCCCCCGCGCGCTGCTATGGCAACCTGCCCGGCATATTGCCGGGTCGGGGAAGCCAGCAGCAGCGTCCAATGCCGGATCCCACCCGGGAAGGACCCGTTTCCAGTTCCCGGGTGGTACCCGGCATTGGCAGTGTGAAAGGGGTAATACCAAGGTTTACGTGTACACACTAACCGGTTGACCATTTACGTACAATAGCATTCACAATATGAGTCGCAATGAAAGGTAGTAATTATCATATACACAAAATATATATTTATAGAATATCCTTACCTTTTGGGGTTTAGAAACGATGAGCAGATTTTGTAGATCTGCAGACAGCTTTACATCGGACATCCTGAGAGACGTCTGCCGGGAGAAAGTTCATGTTAGAATAAGGATTGCATAAGTGTGCTAAAGAGTTAGGGAGTTAGTAAACAACTAATGACAAATATTTCCTATACTAGTTACCAGCCCGTCAAAATGATGAGAAAAACTTAACAGTAATGTCAGCAATGGCGGCTGTGTGTGCTCAGATATTGTACGGATACTGTAAATGTCATGGCAACAAACATAGTCCATTGTAAAACAGCTAGTTGATGCCCAACAAACCCTGGTGGACAAGTTTGCCATACCCTCCTTATCCAATTCCTCCAGCGACTTACTACCGGCTGCAGGGCACTATCAATCCAAGACCGGATCTAACACTACATGCATCAGTAGAGACCTGAATTAATCTACTAGCTTCCTATCTGTTTCTATGTTTCTATAGGTTCAGGGGAAACGTGAGGAAAAATTACTTCAAAGAAAGGGTAGTGGACAAGTGGAATAGCCTCCCATCAGAGGTGGTAGAGGTTAAGACAGTAGAGCATTTTAAACATGTATGGGATAGACATATGGATATTCCTACAGAGACACAAGTATGAAATAGGGTTTGAGGTAACTAACAATATGGTTAGAAAAGGGGCAGACTAGATGGGACAAGTGGTTTTCATCTGACGTCAAATTCAGTTTCTATCTGCCTGCTCATACTTCGCCCCCTATCCCCCTGTTCCAGTGGTTTTTCAACCATTCAATTTAATCCATAATCATACTAAATATAGAAAGATACATTTATTTGTAAAAAGATTTGGGGGAGATGTATCAAACACTAAAGAATGATAAAGTGGAGAAGTGAGCAATCCCAACCAATCAGCTTCCAGCTGTCATTTTTTAAACTATATTAGTTAATTACAGTTATAAACTGACTGGCAGCTGTGGGCAACTTCTCCACTTTATCTCTTTCCATGGTTTGAAACATCTCCCCAGTGGGGTTAGTTTGATGCTTAAGAGTTTAGTTTAAATTCAATAGATTAATTATGTTTCTGTTGAGGATTAATTGCGCGCTTCTGATTTATACAAAGTCTTGATATTTCTACAAGTTTGTTAAGGAAGTTGCATAAATTAGGTAGTAAAATGTCCAAATAATATTGGGCTGACACCCATGGCAGCTGCATATAATTCATTGAGCAAACATTACTTCTTGTGAGGTAGGGGTACTTACAAAGGTGATGTTATTCAGTAGGATACTGGACTGTTTTGTGTCTAAATTCTGCCGAATTAGATTTCCATCTCTGGTTTCCAGAATAATTTCAGAATCTGAATAAAGTACAGGAAAGATACACATTTAAGTACATAAAGAGAGTATATAATTGCATACCTCCCAACATTACCCTCTCCAGGAGGGACAGAATGCACTGCTCCTGAACTTCCCTATTAAGTTACGATTGCCCTCACCTGTGCTGAAACACCTTTCTTATCCATTAACCTGTTCATAATAGGTGCTGGCAATTGTAAATTAAGAGAAAAGTCCAGGAGCAGAGCATTGTGTCCCTCCTGGATAGGGTCATGTTGGGAGGTATGTAATTGTGATATATACTAGTCTTGTTGTGATGATCAATGACTTCTGTTAGTTAGTGCATTAGTATTTTGCTAAGGATTGGTAATCACAAGGAGTACACACGGAGAGATCAGTGCTTAAATTCTAAGCAATCTGACTAGATTGTTTAGAAGTTAAGCACGGATCTCTCGTGTGTATGCCCCACAACGATAGTGATGCACGGCCCCCGTGCGTCGCTATCGCCGGTGCTATATTGGCCTGCATGCATGCACAATCTAGCCGGTCGCTCATTTCACCGCTGGGTGAAATGAGCCCTGTCCGCCCCCCTCGCTCAGCACACATTGCGCTGTGCTGTGCGTGGGGAGAGATGTGTGCTGAGCGGTCACTGATAGATCGCTCAGCACACATCTCTCCCCGTGTGTACGGGGCTTACAGTACATCACCAATAGGGTCTCACACTTTCTACCAGTGAAAGCAAAATAGTTTTGTACAAAATTGAAAAGTGTCATCAGATAATTAATAGGGTTCCTTTTATATTTAAAATAATTATTTTTATATTTTTATACATCTTCGCTGTTTAGCAGTACTTCAGCATCGAGGTACGCTGCTGTGGTATCAGTCAGGAGAAGATGTATCAAGCCTTGGAGAGAGAGAAGTGGAGAGAGATAAAGTACCAACCAGCTTCTACCTGTCAGTTTACAGATTGTGCTAGAAAAATGACAGTTAGAATCTGTTTGATTGGTACATTAACTCTCTAGACTTTATCACTCTCCATTGCTTGATATATCTCTCCCATGGAGTACAATGTGCTACACAAAATATGATATCAGCAGACACATTTCCAATTGGCTCAGTAGTGCAGCATACATGGCAATCAATGCCCATAAATAATGTGTTCTAAATTAACCAGAACGTCGGCAATATTAGTAAAGCTGGTCGGAAAAATGGCCTGTGCAACTGCAGTGCAGTGAGAGCTCCAGTTTTGCCTTTCAGGTCTATAATAACTGGAGCCAAATTGGATATTGAACAGCAGGCTCAGCCCTTGAGGGATTGTTTTAGGAACAGAATCTAAAGGGCCCTACACATATTAAGATCTGCCGCCGAGCTGCCTGACGGCGGATACGGCCGACGGGCGACCCGGTGGCGGGGGAGAAGTGACGTCACTTGGCTCCATTGAAGTGCAGGCAAATATGGACAAGATTGTCCATATTGGCGTGCATGTACAGCTGACGGGGCACCAGCGATGAACGATCGCGGGACCGCGCATCGTTCATCGCTGGTGACTCCACACTTAAAGATATGAACGTTATCTCGTTCAATAATGAACGAGATCGTTCATATCTTTGAGGAATATCGACCAATGTGTAGGGCCTATTACACTACCTACAGTAATCAGGTGTGTCACAGTCAAATGACAATCAAGTCCGATATAAGTAGATAAAACTAAAGGCCTAATTCAGACCTGATCGCAGCAGCAAAATTGTTCTCTAATGGACAAAACCATGGCCCTCATTCCGAATTGTTCGCTCGCTAGCTGCTTTTAGCAGCATTGCACACGCTAAGCCGCCGCCCTCTGGGAGTGTATCTTAGCTTAGCAGAATTGCGAACGAAAGATTTGCAGAATTGTG
Organism: Pseudophryne corroboree; assembly: GCF_028390025.1. Classification (NCBI taxonomy): domain Eukaryota; kingdom Metazoa; phylum Chordata; class Amphibia; order Anura; family Myobatrachidae; genus Pseudophryne; species Pseudophryne corroboree. Next base: position 251,198,529 of record NC_086445.1, read on the forward strand.
AATAGAAATTTCTTAGCAGTTTCTGAGTAGCTCCAGACTTACTCAGCCATTGCGATCAGTTCAGTCAGTTTAGTTCCTGGTTTGACGTCACAAACACACCCAGCGTTTGCCCAGACACTCCCCCGTTTCTCCAGACACTCCCGCGTTTTTCCCTGAAACGCCTGCGTTTTTTCGCACACGCCCAGAAAATGGCAAGTTTCCGCCCAGAAACACCCACTTCCTGTCAATCACAGTACGATCACCAGAACGATGAAAAATCCTCGTTATGCCGTGAGTAAAATACCTAACTTTTGTGTAAAATAACTAAGCGCATGCGCTCTGCGAACCTTGCGCATGAGCAGTAAGCGACTAATCGCAATATAGCAAAAATCGGCAACGAGCGAACAACTCGGAATGAGGGCCCATGTGTAGTGCAGGTGGGGCAGATATAACATGTGCAGAGTAAGATTTGGGTGGGGTATGTTCAAACTAGAGATGAGCGGGTTCGGTTCGTCGAGATCCGAAGCCCCCCGAACTTCACGTGTTTTCACGGGTCCGAGGCAGCCTCGGATCTTTCTGCCTTGCTCGGTTAACCCGAACAAGGCTGAACATCATCATCCCGCTGTCGGATCCTCGCGAGATTCGTATTCCATATAAAGAGCCGCGCGTCGCCGCCATTTTCCCTTGTGTATTGGAGATTGAGCGGAGAGGACGTGGCTACGTTCTCTGCCTGAAAAGCTCAATATCTGTGCTCTGTGTGCTGCAAATATCTGTGCTCAGCGTGCTGCATTGTGGTGACCACCAGTATTATAGTAGTACAGTACAGTAGGCCATTGCTGTATCTTGCAGCTCCATGTCAGACTCCGTTCTAGACAGTATCCTGATGATCAGTGCTCAATATCTGCTGCATTGTTGTGTGACCAATATACTATATATAGTAGTACAGTGCAGCATTTTGGGGACCACCAGTATATATATAGTAGTACAGTACAGTAGGCCATTGCTGTATCTTGCAGCTCCGTTTCACTTCAAGTATCCATATCTGTGCTGCATTGTTTGTGAGCAGTATAGTAGTACAGTGCAGCATTTTGGGGACCACCAGTATATATATAGTAGTACAGTACAGTAGGCCATTGCTGTATCTTGCAGCTCCGTGTCACTTCAAGTATTTATATCTGTGCTGCATTGTTTGTGAGCAGTATAGTAGTACAGTGCAGCATTTTGGGGACCACCAGTATATATATATAGTAGTACAGTACAGTAGGCCATTGCTGTATCTTGCAGCCCCGTGTCACTTCAAGTATCCATATCTGTGCTGCATTGTTTGTGAGCAGTATAGTAATACAGTGCAGCATTTTGGGAACCACCAGTATATATATAGTAGTACAGTACAGTATGCCATCGCTGTATCTTGCAGCTCCGTGTCACTTCTAGTATCCTGATCAGTGCTTAATATCTGTGCTCAGTGTCAGTGCTGCATTGTGGTGACCAGTATACTACAGTACAATAGTCCAGTGCTGTTCTCGCTGCTCATTGTCAGTTCTCTGTAGTATCATCAGTGATCAGTATAATCAGTGCTCAGTAAAATCAGTGCTCAGTTTAATTAGTGCACTGTTAGACGTGTGCCTGTTTTCCACCATTAGTGCATTGGGATTTAGACAATTGATGAAGTTATTGGGTCCCCGGTACAAAATCCCATCTTAGTACTGCATTAGTGCTCATAGGTGCTGAACACACTGCTCTGGAATAAATTCATACATTAGTTATGAGATAATATACTTCTTTACACATTTCTTGAAACCATTAAGGAATACATTTCTATGTCCAATAACTCCATTTGTTCTTTATTTAAGTTCAGTACAATTTTATTTGTTTTCAGCCACAATATATTTGATACTTTAAATTAGACTAAATAGAAAGGTCAGTACTGCTCACTTAGATGCTAGCAAATGAGTTGTACCATAACAGGTTACAGAGCAGCCACTACCATAGATTCCAATTAAGTCCAATTGTGTTATGTTGTGCATACAGTATACGCTTAATCGCTTGGGAATTGGAAAAGTTACAGTGGATGGAATCCCCTGCCTGTATAACAGTAATTATTATGATCGACTGGGTGCTTGGCACCAGCAGGGAGTAGCTGGCTGCAAAGGACGTCCAAGGATTGGCTGCGAATATCATGTAATTGGCACACATTCTACCCTGGCAAGTATGCCCTGCTGCTGCCAAATCCCCAGCGAATGCGCAATAAATATTGCAATGCAGCTGTAGTCCAATTTCTCTGTTACAAACGATGCTAATTAAAAACCATAGAAGTGACTGAGGAAAGTAAGCCAAGATTATGGGAGCTATACAGTATATGCCAGTAATTCACCAGTTAGACATACTTCTTCTTATAAGTGTTCAAAAACGATTATAATTGGTAAACTAAAAAACATACTACACAAGTGACAATCCCAAATGTCAATTATAGGACATGTGTTTTGCACTCACCACTTGCCCAAGAAAGATGAGGAATAAGGAACTGGAAATCCAAATTGTCAAGGTCAGACAGTGTCAGAAGGGACTTCTCAGCTTTCCTTGGGATATCTGTCCAGAGAGTTTGCATGTAGAACAGTGCAGGTAAGCAATGGAAAATAGACAAAATGAAATATAATAAAAAAAGCCATCAGAAGTAACAAATCTATTCTATGCTGCTGTTAATATATTACACTTCAACCAAATAAGATAAATGTTTTTGGCCGGATTTTGCATGTCTAAATGTTGGGAGGTATGCGGATCCGTAACTACTAAGCGTGTGCAGGTGGTGTTCAGGGTGGAGGGTTTTTGGGTTAGCACTGTTGCTGCCCCGTGGCACCTATATTTGGTTTGCAGGATCCTGTAGCAGTGGCCTGCAGCATAGTGAGCAACTGCAGAGATGCACAGTGTGTCCTATGGCCCTCATTCCGAGTTGTTCGCTCGGTATTTTTCATCGCATCGCAGTGAAAATCCGCTTAGTACGCATGCGCAATGTTCGCACTGCGACTGCGCCAAGTAACTTTACTATGATGAAAGTATTTTTACTCACGGCTTTTTCTTCGCTCCGGCGATCGTAATGTGATTGACAGGAAATGGGTGTTACTGGGCGGAAACACGGCGTTTCAGGGGCGTGTGGCTGAAAACGCTACCGTTTCCAGAAAAAACGCAGGAGTGGCCGGAGAAACGGTGGGAGTGCCTGGGCGAACGCTGGGTGTGTTTGTGACGTCAACCAGGAACGACAAGCACTGAACTGATCGCACAGGCAGAGTAAGTCTGGAGCTACTCTGAAACTGCTAAGTAGTTAGTAATCGCAATATTGCGAATACATCGGTCGCAATTTTAAGAAGCTAAGATTCACTCCCAGTAGGCGGCGGCTTAGCGTGTGTAACTCTGCTAAAATCGCCTTGCGACCGATCAACTCGGAATGAGGGCCTATAGCCGCAAAGTCACTTCTGCTACAACTACACCAGAACGCCAGGTAAGCGGTTAAAATACCGACAGTTGGGATCCTGGTGGTCACAATACCAGCCTGTACTTTCACCTGATTTTACAGCAGCTTCATCATCACAAGTGGGATACACTTCCCAGGACTTTTACTTATCCACCTTGACTTTGCGGCTATCTGTAGGGGACTAGGGGTTCTTCTAAGGTGACCTGTCATATCTAATTTGCACCTCACTCTGATCACTATTGTGTTATTTTAATCTGCATGAAATAAATTCTTGACATAAATACACTATGGGGGTAATTCCAAGTTGATCGCAGCAGGAAATTTTTTAGCAGTTGGGCAAAACCATGTGCACTGCAGGGGGGGGCAGATATAACATTTGCAGAGAGAGATAGATTTGGGTGGGGTGTGTTCCAGGGACGTGCAGTCAGGGGAGGCAGGGGAGGCAGTGCCTCCCCTGTCATTCCTGATTAAAAGAATACAAAGAAGATACTTATGACACATATTGTGTGTCATAAGGATCTCTTTTATATCATTTTAATGTTTTCACATGTAAAATTGCTTTTGTGCGGCACCGAGAACGGTGCCTCCCGCTGTGCTTTGTAAGCGGGCGGAAGCAGGGGGCGGGCAGGGGGTGGGTCCAAGCAAAGGGCTGTAAAAGCCCATTGAAAAAGTAATACAAGCGGCACCTGTGTAAGTGCCGCAGAACAGTATGGGCACTGTGATTGGCTGTCACTGCTAGGGGGAACATCTAAGCGATGTGCACAGAAGTACTCACTGGGACCCGGTGCCTCCTCCTTGTGCTTGATGTCGCTGCCACTGGCGCGTCCAGATCCCGGTCTCCACACAGGCCCAGCTTCAGTTTGAGTGACAGTAGATCGCATCTGCTGGCTGTGCGCGGCCGCAGCGCTCCGCGTCATCCTCACTGTCCGTCTCTGCTTCAAGGCAGTAGGGCGGACAGTGCACTTTATAACCGCAGCGGCACATGCATCCACCGAAGAGGAGCAGGAAGAGGTGACCCGGGCGGGAGCAAGCACACAGCACGGGCTGCGGCTCAACAGCAAGCACCACCATCCACAGCAGTGCAGACAGCCTCCCCATGCCGGAGACAGCCTCAGCATGTACAGCAGCTCCGCAGACATAGACTTCCGTACAGCAAGTATGCACTGCGGTACGTGTATTTTTATTTTGTTTAATTGCCATTTCAAACCTGGTCTCTCCTCTCTCTTCTCCTCCCTCTATCACCCTCTCTCAATTCTTCTGCCCCTCTCTCCCCATCTCTTTTCTCCCTCCCCTCTCTTCTCCTCCCTCTCTGTCTCTCTTACCCCCCCCCCCCCTCTCTCTCTCTCTCTCTTCCCACTGGCACCCCCCCCCCCCCCCCCTACACTCCCTCTTTCTCCCTGCATACTCCTCTCCCACCCATCTCTTTCATCTTTCCCCACTTTATCCCCTCTCTCTCTGTATCCAGTAGGCAGAGAAGGCTGCTGGTTAATATTCCGTCATACAGCCCTAGGAATATGTTAAGCAGAGGGGCAGATTCTATTAGCCATGGAACTGCCATGAGCTATATTCAATTACAGGATCTACCCCATGCAGTAAGCCCCAGACGCAGAGTAATTCCATAGCTCTTGGCACTTAACCCAGGAGCTATGACTAAACAACAATACATGCGTTTGCTGTGGGCTTACAGCGTGTTGAAATTGGCAAGTAATTGAATAGCCTCGGGCCTTAAACAGGAAGCAGCAGCTGCGCTACACCCATGGCTAATTGAATCTTCCCCAAAGCATAAGTGAATGTCTGATGGCTCGTGAATTTGCCCCTTATTTGTCCTACCCCTACTCAGTCTGTGCTGTATTATTATTATTTGGTACTTAGGTATTACAGGTATTGGAACACGCAGGCGAGGTATGTGTGGGTACGGGGGTCGAGGGTATTGGTGTTCAGGGTGGTGTTGGGGGGGGGGCAGTAGCAGGCATTGGCTCAGCGGCGGTAGGGGTCATCGGCAGGATTTGGCGGACATTATGGCTGTAGTGCCTCACCAGCCACTGACCTCACCGCACGCCACTGGTGTGTTCAATCTGCAATCTAAATTGCAGTGTAAAAATAAAGCAGCAGTATTTACCCTGCACAGAAACAAAATAACCCACCCAAATCTAACTCTCTCTGCAAATGTTATATCTGCCCCCCCTGCAGTGCACAAGTTGTGATGTGGTCTTGACAGGATATGATAGGAATTAAGTCTTAGGAGAGGACCTACAGTATTTCTACTATATATAAAACTTATTTTCCATTTCATTGTTCTGAGCAGCTCGAAAATAAATCCCTGATAACTTACCTTGTACGGGTGCCGCAATCGCTAGGACCAGTAACTTATTCCAAGTTCTTTGTATTAACGCCTGAAAACAGTTAATTTAATGGGCGAGAAAAAGGGTCTCTAATTGAATAGCTCCAGGCTTTAAAGCCCAAGGCTACCACTGGAGGCGTCTTAAAAGAGAAGGAGGCCTGTGTGCAGCCTCCTTCGTCTGGGACCCCTCCTCTCTAGCCAGTAGCGCTGTAGAGCCTGAGCACTAGAAGCACATACTCTAATACACATGCGCAGATCTCCGGAAAAATGTAGTGGCAGACATTTTCCCGGCGATTTCTCTATTGTGCATGTGCAAAACGTGGGGAAAATGGCCACAAAGCCATTGTGCTAAATTGTGCCCTTGCTGCCGCCGATGGGGGACTCTGTAGAGGTGTGTATTAAAGAAATGGGTTCAGCACACACTGCACCCATTATAAATATGCCAGTGGTGATGTGCACCGGACATTTTTCGGGTTTTGTGTTTTGGTTTTGGATTCGGTTCCGCGGCCGTGTTTTGGATTCGGACGCGTTTTGGCAAAATCTCCCTGAAAATTTTTTGTCGGATTCGGGTGTTTTTTTTACAAAAACCCCTCAAAAACAGCTTAAATCATAGAATTTGGGGGTCATTTTGATCCCATAGTATTATTAACCTCAATAACCATAATTTCCACTCATTTTCAGTCTATTCTGAACACCTCACAATATTATTTTTAGTCCTAAAATTTGCACCAAGGTCGCTGGATGACTAAGCTAAGCGACCCAAGTGGCCGACACAAACACCTGGCCCATCTAGGAGTGGCACTGCAGTGTCAGACAGGATGGCACTTCAAAAAAATAGTCCCCAAACAGCACATGATGCAAAGAAAAAAAGAGGTGCACCAAGGTCGCTGGATGGCTAAGCTAAGCGACACAAGTGGCCGACACAAACACCTGGCCCATCTAGGAGTGGCACTGCAGTGTCAGGCAGGATGGCACTTCAAAAAAATAGTCCCCAAACAGCACATGATGCAAAGAAAAATGAAAGATAAAAGAGGTGCAAGATGGAATTGTCCTTGGGCCCTCCCACCCACCCTTATGTTGTATAAACAGGACATGCACACTTTAACAAACCCATCATTTCAGCGACAGGGTCTGCCACACAACTGTGACTGAAATGACTGGTTGGTTTGGGCCCACACCAAAAAAGAAGCAATCAATCTCTCCTTGCACCAACTGGCTCTACAGAGGCAAGATGTCCACCTCCTCCTCATCGTCCGATTCCTCACCCCTTTCACTGTGTACATCCCCCTCCACACAGAATATTAATTCGTCCCCACTGGAATCCACCATCTCAGGTCCCTGTGTACTTTCTGGAGGCAATTGCTGGTGAATGTCTCCACGGAGGAATTGATTATAATTCATTTTGATGAACATCATCTTCTCCACATTTTCTGGAAGTAACCTCGTACGCCGATTGCTGACAAGGTGAGCGGCGGCACTAAACACTCTTTCGGAGTACACACTGGAGGGGGGGCAACTTAGGTAAAATAAAGCCAGTTTCTGCAAGGGCCTCCAAATTGCCTCTTTTTCCTGCCAGTATACGTACGGACTGTCTGACCTGCCTACTTGGATGCGGTCACTCATATAATCCTCCACCATTCTTTCAATGGTGACAGAACCATATGCTGTGACAGTAGGCGACATGTCAGTAATCGTTGGCAGGTCCTTCAGTCCGGACCAGATGTCAGTACTCACTCCAGACTGCCCTGCATCACCGCCAGCGGGTGGGCTCGGAATTCTTAGCCTTTTCCTCGCTCCCCCAGTTGCGGGAGAATGTGAAGGAGGAGCTGTTGACGGGTCACGTTCCGCTTGACTTGACAATTTTCTCACCAGCAGGTCTTTGAACCTTTGCAGACTTGTGTTTGCCGGAAAGAGAGATACAACGTAGGTTTTAAATCTAGGATTGAGCACGGTGGCCAAAATGTAGTGCTCTGATTTCAACAGATTGACCACCCATGAATCCTGGTTAAGCGAATTAAGGGCTCCATCCACAAGTCCCACATGCCTAGCGGAATCGCTCTGTTTTAGCTCCTCCTTCAATGTCTCCAGCTTCTTCTGCAAAAGCCTGATGAGGGGAATGACCTGACTCAGGCTGGCAGTGTCTGAACTGACTTCACGTGTGGCAAGTTCAAAGGGTTGCAGAACCTTGCACAACGTTGAAATCATTCTCCACTGCACTTGAGTCAGGTGCATTCCCCCTCCTTTGCCTATATCGTAGGCAGATGTATAGGCTTGAATGGCCTTTTGCTGCTCCTCCATCCTCTGAAGCATATAGAGGGTTGAATTCCACCTCGTTACCAACTCTTGCTTCAGATGATGGCAGGGCAGGTTCAGGATTGTTTGCTGTTGCTCCAGTCTACGGCACGCGGTGGCTGAATGCCGAAAGTGGCCCGTAATTCTTTGGGCCACCGACAGCATCTCTTGCATGCCCCTGTCGTTTTTTAAATAATTCTGCACCACCAAATTCAATGTATGTGCAAAACATGGGACGTGCTGGAATTTGCCCAGATGTAATGCACGCACAATATTGCTGGCGTTGTCCGATGTCACAAATCCCCAGGAAAGTCCATTTGGGGTAAGCCATTCTGCGATGATGTTCCTCAGTTTCCGTAAGAGGTTGTCAGCTGTGTGCCTCTTCTGGAAAGCGGTGATACAAACCATAGCCTGCCTAGGAACGAGTTGGCATTTGCGAGATGCTGCTACTGGTGCCGCCGCTGCTGTTCTTGCTGCAGGAGGCATTACATCTACCCAGTGGGCTGTCACAGTCATATAGTCCTGAGTCTGCCCTGCTCCACTTGTCCACATGTCCGTGGTTAAGTGGACATTGGGTACAACTGCATTTTTTAGGACACTAGTGACTCTTTTTCTGAGGTCTGTGAACATTTTCGGTATCGCCTGCCTAGAGAATTGGAACCTAGATGGTATTTGGTACCGGGGACACAGTACCTCAATCAAGTCTGTAGTTGCCTGTGAATTAACGGTGGATACCGGAAACACGTTTCTCACCGCCCAGGCTGCCAAGGCCTGAGTTATCCGCTTTTCAGCAGGATGACTGCTGTGATATTTCATCTTCCTCGCAAAGGACTGTTGGACAGTCAATTGCTTACTGGAAGTAGTACAAGTGGTCTTCCGACTTCCCCTCTGGGATGACGATCGACTCCCAGCAGCAACAACAGCAGCGCCAGCAGCAGGAGGCGTTACACTCAAGGATGCATCGGAGGAATCCCAGGCAGGAGAGGACTCGTCAGACTTGACAGTGACATGGCCTGCAGGACTATTGGCTTTCCTGTGTAAGGCGGAAATTGACACTGAGAGAGTTGGTGGTGTTGTTTGCAGGAGCTTGGTTACAAGAGGAAGGGATTTAGTGGTCAGTGGACTGCTTCTGCTGCCATCCAAAGTTTTTGAACTTGTCACTGACTTATGATGAATGCGCTGCAGGTGACGTATAAGGGAGGATGTTCCGAGGTGGTTAACATCCTTACCCCTACTTATTACAGCTTGACAAAGGCAACACACGGCTTGACACCTGTTGTCCGCATTTGTGTTAAAATAATTCCACACCGAAGAGGTGATTTTATTTGTAATTTGACCAGGCATGTCAATGGCCATATTCGTCCCACGGACAACAGGTGTCTCCCCAGGTGCCTGACTTAAACAAACCACCTCACCATCAGAATCCTCCTTGTCAATTTCCTCCTCAGCGCCAGCAACACCCATATCCTCATCCTGGTGTACTTCAACAGTGACATCTTCAATTTGACTATCAGGAACTGGACTGCGGGTGCTCCTTCCAGCACTTGCAGGGGGCGTGCAAATGGTGGAAGGTGCCACCTCTTCCCGTCCAGTGTTGGGAAGGTCAGGCATCGCACCCGACACAATTGGACTCTCCTTGGGGATTTGTGATTTAGAAGAACGCACAGTTCTTTGCTGTGCTTTTGCCAACTTAAGTCTTTTCATTTTTCTAGCGAGAGGATGAGTGCTTCCATCCTCATGTGAAGCTGAACCACTAGCCATGAACATAGGCCAGGGCCTCAGCCGTTCCTTGCCACTCCATGTCGTAAATGGCATATTGGCAAGTTTACGCTTCTCCTCAGATGCTTTTAATTTTGATTTTTGGGTCATTTTACTGAACTTTTGTGTTTTGGATTTTACATGCTCTCTACTATGACATTGGGCATCGGCCTTGGCAGACGACGTTGATGGCATTTCATCGTCTCGGCCATGACTAGTGGCAGCAGCTTCAGCACGAGGTGGAAGTGGATCTTGATCTTTCCCTATTTTACCTTCCACATTTTTGTTCTCCATTTTTTAATGTGTGGAATTACATGCCAGTATCAATAGCAATGGCCTACTACTATATATACTGCGCACAACTGAAATGCACCACAGGTATGGATGGATAGTATACTTGACGACACAGAGGTAGGTAGAGCAGTGGCCTACTGTACCGTACTGCTATATATTATATACTGGTGGTCAGCAAACTGTGCAAAACTGAAATGCACCACAGGTATGGATGGATAGTATACTTGACGACACAGAGGTAGGTAGAGCAGTGACCTACTGTACCGTACTGCTATATATTATATACTGGTGGTCAGCAAACTGTGCAAAACTGAAATGCACCACAGATATGGATGGATAGTATACTTGACGACACAGAGGTAGGTAGAGCAGTGGCCTACTGTACCGTACTGCTATATATTATATACTGGTGGTCAGCAAACTGTGCAAAACTGAAATGCACCACAGGTATGGATGGATAGTATACTTGACGACACAGAGGTAGGTAGAGCAATGGCCTTCTGTACCGTACTATATATTATATACTGGTGGTCAGCAAAATTATGCACTGTACTCCTACTATATACTACAATGCAGCACAGATATGGAGCGTTTTTCAGGCAGAGAACGTATAATACTGGTGGTCACTGGTCAGCAAAAGTCTGCACTGTACTCCTCCTATATAATACTGCTGGTCCCCAGTCCCCACAATAAAGTAGTGTGAGCACAGCTATATGCAGCACACTGAGCACAGATATGGAGCGTTTTTCAGGCAGAGAACGTATAATACTGGTGGTCACTGGTCAGCAAAACTCTGCACTGTACTCCTCCTATATAATATTGCTGGTCCCCAGTCCCCACAATAAAGCAGTGTGAGCACAGATATATGCAGCACACTGAGCACAGATATGGAGCGTTTTTCAGGCAGACAACGTATACTGGTGGTCACTGGTCAGCAAAACTCTGCACTGTACTCCTATATAATACTGCTGGTCCCCAGTCCCCACAATAAAGCAGTGTGAGCGCAGATATTTGCAGCACACTGAGCACAGATATGGAGCGTTTTTCAGGCAGACAACGTATACTGGTGGTCACTGGTCAGCAAAACTCTGCACTGTACTTTTCCTATATAATACTGCTGGTCCCTAGTCCCCACAATAAAGCAGTGTGAGCACAGATATATGCAGCACACTGAGCACAGTTATGGAGCGTTTTTCAGGCAGACAACGTATACTGGTGGTCACTGGTCAGCAAAACTCTGCACTGTACTCCTCCTATAATACTGCTGGTCCCCAGAATAAAGATATTTGCACTGCAGCCCCCTGAAACAAAGTGAGAGGACGCCAGCCACGTCCTCTCACTATCATTTCCAATGCACAAGTGAAAAATGGCGGCGACGCGCGTCTCCTTATATAGAATCCATATCTCGCGAGAATCCGACAGCGGGATGATGACGTTCGGGCGCGCTTGGGTTAACCGAGCCATACGGGAGAATCCGAGTCTGCCTCGGACCCGTGTAAAAAGGGTGAAGTTCGGGGGGGGTTCGGATTCCGAGGAACCGAACCCGCTCATCACTACCAGTGACTACCTCCCTTTTTCAAACTCACTAAATTAATGGAGCTAATTTAATTCCCCCTTAGATAGTAATTCATTGTGTAAAAAGATGTACAAAACAATTAGGTGCATTTTGCACTTTGTAAGACGCAGCTGACCCTTTGTGGCCCCCTATAATTAAAGGATAATAATAATAATAATAATAATAATAATAATAATAGATAAGCACTGGTTACTGACATTCATTTAATACAAATATATATAAAAAGAATATGTACAAAAATAAGAATTTACTCACCGGTAATTCTATTTCTCGTAGTCCGTAGTGGATGCTGGGTACTCCGTAAGGACCATGGGGTATAGACGGGCTCCGCAGGAGACTGGGCACTCTTAAAAGAAAGATTAGGTACTATATCTGGTGTGCACTGGCTCCTCCCTCTATGCCCCTCCTCCAGACCTCAGTTAGGGAAACTGTGCCCGGAAGAGCTGACACTACAAGGAAAGGATTTGGAATCCAGGGTAAGACTCATACCAGCCACACCAATCACACCGTACAACTCGTGATAACTATACCCAGTTAACAGTATGAACAATAACTGAGCCTCTCTCAACAGATGGCTCATACAATAACCCTTTAGTTAAGCAATAACTATATACATGTATTGCAGAGAGTCCGCACTTGGGACGGGCGCCCAGCATCCACTACGGACTACGAGAAATTGAATTACCGGTGAGTAAATTCTTATTTTCTCTGACGTCCTAGTGGATGCTGGGTACTCCGTAAGGACCATGGGGATTATACCACAGCTCCCAAACGGGCAGGAGAGTGCGGATGACTCTGCAGCACCGAATGAGCAAACTCAAGGTCCTCCTCAGCCAGGGTATCAAACTTGTAGAATTTTGCAAAAGCGTTTGAACCCGACCAAGTAGCAGCTCGGCAAAGTTGTAAAGCCGAGACCCCTCGGGCAGCCGCCCAAGAAGAGCCCACCTTCCTCGTGGAATGGGCTTTTACTGATTTAGGATGCGGCAGTCCAGCCGCAGAATGTGCAAGCTGAATCGTGCTACAGATCCAGCGAGCAATAGTCTGCTTTTAAGCAGGAGCACCCAGCTTGTTGGGTGCATGCAGGATAAATAGCGAGTCAGTTTTTCTGACTCTAGCCGTCCTGGAAACATAAAGTTTCAGGGCCCGGACTACGTCCAGCAACTTGGAATCCTCCAAGTCCCTAGTAGCCGCAGGCACCACAATAGGTTGGTTCAAATGAAACAATGATACCACCTTAGGGAGAAATTGGGGACGAGTCCTCCATTCTGCCCTTTCCATATGGAAGATTAGATATGGGCTTTTACATGACAAAGCCGCCAATTCTGACACACGCCTAGTCCAAGCTAAGGCCAAAAGCATGACCACTTTCCACGTGAGATATTTTAGCTCCACGGTCTTAAGTTGCTCAAACCAGTAGGATTTTAGGAATCCAACACACGTTAAGATCCCAAGGTGCCACTGGAGGCACAAAAGGGGCTGAATATGCAGCACCCCTGTAACAACGTCCGAACTTCAGGCAGTGAAGCCAGTTCTTTTTGAGAGAAAAAAGGGATAGGGCCGAAATCTTGGCCTTTATGGATCCTAATTTTAGGCCCATAGTCACTCCTGACTGTAGGAAGTGCAGGAATCGACCCCCCCTGGAATTCCTCTGTAGGGCCTTCCCGGCCACACACCAAGCAACCTATTTTCGCCATATACAGTGAAAAAGTCTTGCTGTCACGTCTTTCCTAGCCTTTATCAGCGTAGGAATAACTGCATCCGGAATATCACTGACCTGGTTTGAGGAGGTTGTGGACTCGGGGTTTCCTCCGATGACCGGGAAGTGGAACCGCAACTGGGCCGCAGCAGAGATGGCCGGATGTAAGTCTTCCTCATGCAGGATCAGATCGGCGGACAGGAGGCACGTGCGGACGCTGAAGGTCTCCTGAAAGAGAGAACTTGACAGGTGCTGGTGAATCACAGAAAATACTAGGTGCTGGAGGCACGGAGGTGCTTGGAGGCACGGAGGTGCTGGAGGCACGGAGGTGCTGGAAGCACGGAGGTGCTTGGAGGCACGGAGGTGCTGGAGGCACGGAGGTGCTTGGAGGCACGGAGGTGCTGGAGGCACGGAGGTGCTTGGAGGCACGGAGGTGCTGGAGGCACGGAGGTGCTTGGAGGCACGGAGGTGCTGGAAGCACAGAGGTGCTTGGAGGCACGGAGGTGCTGGAGGCACGGAGGTGCTTGGAGGCACGGAGGTGCTGGAGGCACGGAGGTGCTTGGAGGCACGGAGGTGCTGGAGGCACGGAGGTGCTTGGAGGCACGGAGGTGCTTGGAGGCATGGAGGTGCTGGAGGTGCTTGGAGGCAAGGAGGTGCTGGAGGCACGGAGGTGCTTGGAGGCAAGGAGGTGCTGGAGGCACGGATGTGCTTGGAGGCACGGAGGTGCTTGGAGGCACGGAGCACTGGAGATCACAGGTACAGTAGCACGATGATACTCAGGCGCCGGAGCACTGCCCGGCGTTTGAATTTAAACTTCCCGCCAAGACCTGATTGGAGGACGGGCCGATGACGTCACCCGCAGCTCCCGAGGACGTCGGACGTGGACGCCGGCTAAACGGAGCGCCGGACGCCGGGACCCACCAGCGAGGACGGCCGCACGGAGACGCAGCGCGCCCGGAGAGGTAAGTGAGAAGACCGAGGCGCCGTGACAGTACCCCCTCCTCTAGGAGTGGCCCCTGGACACTTTCCCGGCTTCGTAGGATGTCTAGCATGGAAGATCCGGACTAGTCGAGGAGCCGAGACCTCAGAAGCCTTTATCCAACTTCTCTCCTCAGGACCATATCCTTTCCATTCCACCAGATATTGCAGATTCTTGTGAAGGTAACGCGAGTCTAGAATATTTCTGATCTCGAAGTCTGTTCCTGTTTCAGTCTCCACTGAGGTGGAGCTAGAGGTCTTTGAATGGAAACGACTAAGGACGAGAGGACGAAGAAGAGAAACATGGAAGGCGTTAGGTATACGTAGGTGCGAAGGTAAACCCAGCTTGCAGACCACAGGATTCAGGACTTGTAGCACAGGGTAAGGACCGATGAATCTTGGAGCAAACTTCATGGTGGGCACCTTCAACCGGAGATTACGTGTGGACAGCCATACCCTGTCGCCAACCTTGTATTGTGGAGCGGCTCGCGGTTTCCTATCCGCAAAGAACTTGTACCGGACTGAAACCTTCTTAAGATTAGCATGAACCTTACTCCAAATTTGTCTGAAGTGTAGTAGAGTGGACGTTACGGCTGGAACCTCTTCCATCGGAAGGCTTGGTAATTCTGGAACACGTGGATGGAACCCATAGTTGATGAAAAATGGAGATTCACCAGTGGAAGAATGAAACGAATGATTATGGGCAAACTCCGCCCAAGGTAACAACTCCACCCAGTTGTCCTGTGAAGGGGAGAGATAAAGACAGAGGAAAGTCTCTAGATCTTGATTGACTCGTTCCGTTTGTCCATTCGTTTGGGGATGATAAGCGGACGAAAACTTAAGTTTAATCTGTAGAGTCGAACAGAGGGCTTTCCAAAACCTTGCGGTGAACTGTACCCCACGATCAGAGACTATTTCCTGTGGCAACCCATGCAACCGAAAATGTTCTTGGATGAACAGTAGAGCTAGTTTCGGGGCTGTCGGTAGACCAGTCAAAGGAACGAAGTGTGCCATCTTCGAAAAACGGTCGACGATTACCCAAACGGTGTTGCAACCCTTGGAACGGGGCAAGTCAGTGATGAAGTCCATGGAAATATGAGTCCAGGGTTTCATAGGAATGGACAGAGGACGAAGCAACCCAGCAGGGGTAAACGGGAAGATTTATGCTGTGTACACTGGGGACAGGAATTAACGTAATCCTGTACATCCTTCCTCATGGAGTCCCACCAGTAAGATCTTTGCAGAAACTTGTACATCTTCTGGGCGCCGGGATGACCGGAGAATTTGGAGATATGGGCCCACTGAAGTATCCTCGACCGGAATTTGACCGGTACGGACATTCTTCCAGGAAGAGGGCCTGGAGTAGTCGAGGCAGCAGAGACAGAAATTGGATTTAGAATTAAACTCCGTTCAAAGGAACCCTCATCATCTGTGGGAGTTTGTGAACGGGACAGTGCATCCGCTTTGGTATTGAAAGTTCCGGCTCGGTACTTGATAACAAAAGAAAATCGAGTGAAGAAGAGTGCCCATCTAGCTTGACGAGGATTCAAGCACTGTGCGGTTTTGATATACAACAAATTTTTGTGATCAGTGTAAATGGTAGTCACGTGTTTGGCCCCCTCTAAGAGATATCTCCACTCTTCCAAGGCAGATTTAATCGCCAAGAGTTCCTGGTCTCCAATAGTGTAATTCCGTTCAGCCGGAGAGAATTTACGAGAGTGAAAGCCGCACGGATGTAATTTCTTATCTGAGGCATACTGAGAGAGAACGGCCCCAACTCCGACCGAGGATGCGTCGACTTATAGGAAGAAAGGTTCCTCGAAATTTGGTTGTTGGAGTACTGGAGCGGACATAAAAGCTGATTTTAAGTGGGAAAAGGCCTCTATGGCTTCGGGAGGCCACAACCCCGGATTGGAACCCTTTCTCGTTAGGGCGGTAATGGGTGCAACAATGGTGGAGAAACCTCTAATGAACTTTCTATAATAGTTTGCAAAAGCCAGGAACCTTTGTATTGCTTTCAAGGAGAGTGGCTGTGCCCAGCCCCGAATGGCAGAGAGTTTCTCCGGATCCATGCGAAGCTCCTTCCCCGAGATAATATAGCCGAGGAACGGTATTGATGTTACTTCGAAGGAACACTTGGACATCTTGGCATAGAGATGATTCTCACGTAGACGGCGGAGTACCTCTTTGACTTGTATTCTGTGTTCAGCAAGGTCTTTTGAAAAAATCAGGATGTCATCCAAATACACCACGACACTTAGGTATAACATGTCTCGGAAGATTTCGTTGACGAATCCCTGGAAGACAGCAGGAGCATTGCTAAGACCGAACGGCATCACCAGATACTCATAATGCCCATCCCGGGTATTGAAGGCGGTCTTCCATTCATCTCCCTCTCTGATGCGTATAAGGTTATAGGCCCCCCTCAAATCGAGCTTGGAAAAAACATGGGCACCACGAACTCTATCAAATAGCTCTGTGATTAGAGGCAAGGGGTATTTATTTTTGATGGTAATATCATTTAAGCCGCGGTAGTTGATACATGGTCTTAACCCTCCGTCCTTTTTTTCACGAAGAAAAAGCCCGCTCCAGCCGGGGAAGTAGAGGGGCGGATGAATCCCTTGTGAACATTGGTTTTGATATAGTCAGACATAGCCTGTGTCTCTGGGAGGGACAGAGGATAAATGCGACCCCGAGGCGGCATTTTCCCAGGGATAAGGTCAATGGGG
This sequence comes from Pseudophryne corroboree, assembly GCF_028390025.1. Lineage (NCBI taxonomy): Eukaryota > Metazoa > Chordata > Amphibia > Anura > Myobatrachidae > Pseudophryne > Pseudophryne corroboree. The sequence continues at coordinate 251,215,641 of NC_086445.1, forward strand.
CAGTCCCAAGCCCTATGGGGTGGTAACTGGTCGGCTGCTTGTTCCGAAAACACATCTCTAAATTCTTGGTACGCCTCTGGAATAGGTTCCTCCTCCGCCTTAGAAGAAACACGAAGCGGACAGACAGGGGTGAGACAGTTAGCGTGACAAAAAGAACCCTAAGACCGAATTTGTGCGGTCTTCCAATCGATATGGGGATTGTGACTTTTGAGCCAAGGTATTCCAAGAACCAGATCGTGATGCATTTCCGGGATCACCAGGAACTCCAAATATTCTTGATGTAGAGCTTCGACCTGTAGTTTAACTGGAACCGTGCGTTCTGTTATGATACCCTTGGATATCCTAGTACCATTGATGGCTGTCAAGGAAATAGGCCGTTCGATGGACCGTACTTCCAAATTCAGGCTTTGGACACAGAGGGAAGAAACGAAATTCCCCGCAGCTCCAGAGTCCAACAGGGCTTCAAAAGACTTGGAAGTAGCCTTGGTGACTAACGTTACAGGAAGTAAACAGTCCGAAGTGGGAGAAGATTTGGTCGTAACCCCCAACTTGACTCCTCCGGAACAAGCTAGGCCTTCTCGTTTCCCGGACGGGATTTGCAGGACTTGATGAAGTGACCCGCAGCTCCGCAGTACAGGCAGAGCTTACCCTCATGACGACGCTGCCGCTCCTCCGGGGACAATCGGGATCGGTTAATCTGCATGGGTTCGTCCGGACTTGGAACCACCGCTTGCCTTGCAGGAGGAAGCCGGAACCTAGAACGATCCGATCGACTACGTTCTCCTCCACGTTCCTGCATCCGGAGATCTACCTTGACACAGAGAGAGATCAATTCCTCTAAAGAATCCGGAAGCTCTCGAGTGACCAACTCGTCCTTCAGGCGATCAGAAAGACTGTTCCAGAAAGCAGCTCTCAGAGCCTCATTATTCCAACGAAGTTCAGAGGCAAAGGTTTGGAAATGAACCACATACTGACCCACAGATCGGGAGCCTTGACGGATGCGGAGTAAGTCAGAAGAGGCCGAGGTCATCCTGCCGGGCTCGTCAAAAATTTGTCGAAAAGACGTGATGAATTCGGAGTAATTGGAAACCAGTGAATCAGAACGTTCCCATAATGGAGACACCCAATCCAGATCCTTCCAGCAGATAAATAATATATGCTACCTTGGACCGGTCTGTAGGAAAGTTGTGAGCTAGTAGCTCGAAATGTACCTCGCATTGGTTTAAGAAACCACGACAATTCTTAGGATTCCCATTATAACGGGATGGCGTAGGCAGCTGAAGGCACTGAGTGGCACCGGCCGATGGTTGGACATTGCTGGAGGTGGCAAGTGGTGCAGCTACCGGAACTGGTGCCGGAATTACTGAGGCTAGAGACGCCTGAATCTGATCCAGACGTCCGGAAAACTCCTGGAGGTACTGCATCACCTGACCTTGTGCCGCTTCCTGACTTTGTACACGGGAAGCCAGGTCCTGGATGGCACTTGAGTCCGTGTTCCGATTCCCCGGGTCCATGTGGCCTGAGTATACTATCATTGACCTGGTTTGAGGAGGTTGTGGACTCGGGGTTTCCTCCGATGACCGGGAAGTGGAACCGCAACTGGGCCGCAGCAGAGATGGCCGGATGTAAGTCTTCCTCATGCAGGATCAGATCGGCGGACAGGAGGCACGTGCGGACGCTGAAGGTCTCCTGAAAGAGAGAACTTGACAGGTGCTGGTGAATCACAGAAAATACTAGGTGCTGGAGGCACGGAGGTGCTTGGAGGCACGGAGGTGCTGGAGGCACGGAGGTGCTGGAAGCACGGAGGTGCTTGGAGGCACGGAGGTGCTGGAGGCACGGAGGTGCTTGGAGGCACGGAGGTGCTGGAGGCACGGAGGTGCTGGAGGCACGTAGGTGCTTGGAGGCACGGAGGTGCTGGAGGCACGGAGGTGCTTGGAGGCACGGAGGTGCTGGAGGCACGGAGGTGCTTGGAGGCACGGAGGTGCTGGAGGCACGGAGGTGCTTGGAGGCAAGGAGGTGCTGGAGGCACGGAGGTGCTTGGAGGCACGGAGGTGCTTGGAGGCACGGAGGTGCTTGGAGGCACGGAGGTGCTTGGAGGCACGGAGCACTGGAGATCACAGGTACAGTAGCACGATGATACTCAGGCGCCGGAGCACTGCCCGGCGTCTGAATTTAAACTTCCCGCCAGGACCTGATTGGAGGACGGGCCGATGACGTCACCGCAGCTCCCGAGGACGTCGGACGTGGACGCCAGCTAGACGGAGCGCCGGACGCCGGAACCCGCCAGCGAGGACGGCCGCACGGAGACCCAGCGCGCCCGGAGAGGTAAGTGAGAAGACCGCGGCGCCGTGACACGGAATGCCCTTTTCCGCTAGGATCCGGCGTTCAACCGCCATGCCGTCCAACGCAGCCGCGGTAAGTCTTGGATCAGACAGGGTCCCTGTTGCAACATGTCCTGACTGAGAGGCAGAGGCCATGGGTCCTCTGAGAGCATTTCTTGCAGTTCCGGGTACCGAGTCCTTCTTGGCCAATCCGGAGCAAAGAATATTGTTCACACTCCTCCGTTTATTACAATTCTCAGCCCTTGGGTCTGAGAGGAAGAGGAGGGAATATATAGACTGACTGGAACACCCACGGTGTTACTAGTGCGACCACAGCTATCGCCTGAGAGTCCCTTGACCCAGCGTAAAACCTTTTTTATCTTTTTATTGAGGTGGGACGCCATGTAGTCCACCTGAGGCAGTTTCCATCAATTTGCAAAACTGCGTGAAGACTTCCTGATGAAGTCACCACTTTCCCGGGTGGAGGTCGTGTCCACTCCCGGAATGAACACTGCTGACAGTGCGCTTACTTGATTCTCCGCCCAGCAAAGAATTCTGGTGGCTTCTACCCTCGCCACCTTGCTCCTTGTGCCGCCCTGGCGGTTTACATGAGCCCCATGCGGTCTGACTGGATCAGAACCGGTTGGTCGCGAAGCAGGAACTCCGCTTGACTTAGGGCGTTGTATATGGCCCTTAGTTCCAGGATATTGATGTGAAGGCAAGTCTGTTGGCTTGACCACAAACCGTGGAATTTTCTTCCCTGTGTAACTGCCCCCCACCCTCGGAGGCTTGCATCCGTGGTCACCAGGACCCAGTCCTGAATGCCGAATCTGCGGCCCTCGAGAAGGTGAGCACTCCGCAGCCACCACAGGAGAGACACCCTGGCCCTGGGGGATAGGGTGATTAACCGATGCATCTGAAGATGTGATCCGGACCACTTGTCCAGTAAGTTCCATTGTCCTTGCATGGAACCAGCCGAAAGGGATGGCCTCGTATGATGCCATCATCCTTCCCAGGACTCGAGTGCAGTGATGCACTGACACCTGTTTTGGTTTTCAATAGATTCCTGACCAGTGTCATGAGCTCCTGAGCTCTCTCTATCGGGAGATAAACCCTCTTCTGGTCTGTGTCTAGGATCATGCCTAGGCGAGGCAGATGAGCTGTAGGAACCAACTGCGACTTTGGAATATATAGAATCCAGTCGTGTTGCCGTTTCACTTCCAGAGAAGGTGATACGCTGTCCAGCAACTGCTCTCTTGATCTCGCTTTTATGAGGAGATCATCCAAGTATGTGATAATAGTGACACCTTGCTTCCGCAGGAGCACCATCATATATCTATCTATCTATCTATCTATCTATCTATCTAGTGCTTAAATTCGTCCTAGAGAGGTGTTGGAACTCACCCCCGCCCCCCCCCCCCCCCCCCACACACACACACACACACACACACACACACCACCCGTGCTCCTGTGGCAAGTGCCACAAAAAAGGGTTATGGTCTCAAAAAGAAAGGGGCGTGGTCACTCAATAGTATCCCCAATTCAAATTACACCACACAGTAGCACAATCTTATTCACATTACACCACATTGTAGCATCCCTTTTTCATGTTATGACACACATTAGTGCTCCTTATACACTAAGCCCACAGTAGTATCACCCCAAATACACATAATGCCTACAGTAGTAGTGCCCCTTATAACATGCCCACAGTAGTATTGCCCCTTATGCAATGCCCACTGTAGTGGTAGTGCCCCTTAAGTAGAGCCCATAGTATTGGTGCCCCTTATGCAGTGCCCCTAATGTCCTCAGAAGTGAAGCCTATCTTTTCTGCTCATCTCTGACAAAAACTCACCAAATTTCCAGGAGTTTATACTGCTGCAATTGTGTATATTGCCCAGATGTACCCTTTGACTCACATATTGTGTGTAAATCTGGCTCTGGGGCTAGCTAGTGCCTCCTGAGCCTTTTAGCTCACTGCAAGCCCCTGGTTTCTAGCAAACTGATGAGCCTTTCAAGATTGGCAGATCTGTTTAACTGAAAATGATCTGCAAATCACTGACAAATATCTGTAATGTATGAGCAAGTCAGATAGATTACGGGAACAATATATCTGGGAAATTAATCACACACACACACACACACACACACACACACACACACACACACACACACACACACACACACACACACACACACACACACGTATATAAAGAACAGCATAGATGACACTAAAGGTGCCCATACACCTAAAGATTTATCTTCCAATCTGGCTGGTTGGAACGAAAATCTGGTTATGGATGGGAGCAAATGACATGGATGGGAGCAAATGACAGTTGACCATTTCAAATGGTCAACTGTCATTTGCCCCCATCCATTACCAGATTTCCGTTCCAACCAGCCAGAGTTGAAGATAAATCTTTAGGTGTATGGGCACCTTAAGGGGAACGCAGATAATAATGTATTACAAAAAAAATATAACATTAAGGGGCCCATTTACTGTTTATTGAAGTTTAGTCTCGATGAATAGAATTTCTTATTGCCGTTATTTTGGCAATAAGAAATTAATTTCCGCCAAGATGTATTAAAATCACATCCAAGGAGAGGCGATCTGATAGCTGCCGAAACCAGCAATGTGTATACTAAAGCGATCTCATCAGAAATCCCTTTACTTTATGCTGCAGACCTACTGTGCATGTGTGGTCATTAGACAGCACCAGGGCTGGATGAAGGGCCACACTGACCTGGGGCTGAAAATGTTTTATGGGCCTATACTGAGAAGGGGAGGAACTGTGACCAGTGCTGTGTGTGTGTGACCAGTGCTGTGTGGGTGTGCTCAGTGACACGTGGGTGTGTACACCCCTACACTATCAAACCAACTGTCTCACAAAATACATAAAAAATAAAAATACAAAAATTGCAGAATTTTGTGAGAAAACTAGAAATACAATTCTAATACTGTTAGAGAACTTGAGCACTATATATCTGAGACCCCTAGAGACGGTGAAAGGGTCTTCTGCCAATAACAGTCCCCCTCTGTTTCCTTAGTGCACCAAACGCACACCAGTACTTAGGTTGCTGCCTGGACTTAAACATCAGCAGTAGGGGCACACACAATAGTCTGGAGACCACAGGATAATGAACTTGAAAAAAACTGAGGGTGAATAGACATACAGGAGCACAGAGGGTTAAGGACAGGGCTGGGCCAAGATCTTATCCAGAGCAGATGAGACACTGTGATATGGATTGTGAGCACTGTGCAGATGGTAACTTTCAAGCTGAGCACAAGGAACACTGAGGAGGCATCAAAGCATAAACACACTATGGAGCAGGACGTGGGTTCAGGCAGACAAGGACTAGGTTTCAGACAGGCAAATAAACGGACAAAGTATCCACAGGACCGACAGAGTATCCGCAGTATCTGAGGACGGGGACCAGCAGCTTACACAGACAAAGCACAAGCTATAACCGACACTGAGAGCTGGGCTTCTAATAATAGCAACACTGACCAATGAGGAGAGCCAGTCTGGGAGTGTCAGTAATTTCCTGATTTTGTGCAGCTGCAGCACTGCACGACCAACTACAGTGTCCTGGTTACTTGAAAACAGCGGTCCGCGCTGCCCGGCGTCCTGGTTGCCTGGCAACCAGCGGGGATCACTAGGCAGAAGTGCTCTGATGTCCCGGTTGCCTAGCAACGAACTGGACCCAGCAGGGAGATGAGCAGCCAAATACTTATGGTTTATGGACGACCGTGTGGCCAGCTAGGTGGCTTGTAATCATCATTAAATCCATCACTATTGTAATGTGAAATACGGAAAGCACAGCAGAATCCCTGTAATACTTTCAGGGGATACTTATATTTTAAGGGTATCCTGATTTTTTGGGTAATTTCCAACAAAATGTGCATAATTAATATCACCCAAAAACATAACTGTAACATATGAGTGACTTTATGTAGAAGATGAAGAGACAGGGAGCCTAATTCATACCTGATCGTAGATGTGCTAAATTTATCACATCTACGATCAGTCACACAGACATGTGGGGGGACGCCCAGCACAGGGCTAGTCCACCCCGCATGTCAAGCCCTGCCCCTCCCCCCCCCCCCGGCACAAGTTCAAAAGCATCGATGCTTTTGTACTTGAAAAACAGCTTCCTACCAGCGCAGCTCCTGAGCGCTGGCAGGGAGCTACTCGTCGCTGTGAGGATCGCAGCAGCTGCGTGTGACGTCACGCAACCGCCGTGGCCCACCCACCATACGGTCTGGGCACTCCTGCATTGCCCGGACCGCGCCACTAAAACGACGGCCAGATGCTGCTGGCCCGCCCACTCCTGCCCAGCAACCGCTTCTGCCTGTCAATCAGGCAGAGGCGATCGTAGGGCAGAGACGGCCGTTGGCTGTCTGGTATGCGCTGGCGCACTGCGGCGCCAGTACATGCACAGTTCAGACCTGATCGCTGCTGTGCGAAAACGCACAGCACCGATCAGGTCTGAATTAGGCCCAGGATCCACTCATAGTTCACATGGCTGAGACTTTGCAGAGTAATGAGACTTTACAGGGTACATTTTCAGCTGAACCTGGTTGGATATGGGGGTAACGTCAGGGAGTGCTGCGAAGGAAGGGAGTGGGAGGACAAAAGAGAGCTGAGGGGGAAGACGTGAGGAACATATGAAGTGGGACATGAGAAGAGCACAGGGCTGGACCAGCCCACAGTAACTAACCACACACTGTAGGAGTTGGAACTGAGTGCAGGGAGGACGAGGACACTGGAGGCAGGCGGAGAAGGGCTGTGGGGAGAAAGGAGGTAGAACAGCAGAAAGGGACTATCTCCATTATGACACTACCCGTATTAACTGTAGATGACGGCCGCACTGTGCCTTGCAACCCAATACTTTGACTGGCACCTCTCTTGGCACCCCCTTTATAGTGATGAGCGGGTTCGGTTTCTCGGAAACCGAACCCCCCCGAACTTCACGCTTTTTACACGGGTCCGAGGCAGACTCGGATCTTCCCGCCTTGCTCGGTTAACCCGAGCGCGCCCGAACGTCATCATCCCGCTGTCGGATTCTCGCGAGGCTCGGATTCTATCGCGAGACTCGGATTCTATATAAGGAGCCGCGCGTCGCCGCCATTTTCACACGTGCATTGAGATTGATAGGGAGAGGACGTGGCTGGCGTCCTCTCCGTTTAGACTAGAGTACTAGAGAGAGACACAAATTTTGGGGAGCATATTATTAGGAGGAGTACTACTTGCTGCTGATAGTGTGACCAGTGACCACCAGTTTAATTAATCCGTTCTCTGCCTGATAAAAAACGATACACAGTGTGACACAGTCACATACCATATCTGTGCTCAGCCCAGTGTGCTGCATCATATGTAATACTGTATATCATTATCTGACTGTGCTGAGTGCTCACTGCTCACACAGCTTAATTGTGGGGGAGACTGGGGAGCAGTTATAGCAGGAGTACATATTTTAAGTACAGTGCACACTTTTGCTGCCAGAGTGCCACTGCCAGTGTGACTGACCAGTGACCACTGACCACCAGTATTGTGATTGTCTGCTGACCACCAGTATATTGTGATTGTCTGCCTGAAAAAGTTAAACACTCGTCGTGTGGTGTTTTTATAAACGCATTCTGCAGACAGTGTCCAGCAGGTCCGTCATTACATAATATATACCTGTCCGGCTGCAGTACTAGTGTGATATATATATATATATATTTTAATTTTATCTCATTATCATCCAGTCTATATTAGCAGCAGACACAGTACGGTAGTCCACGGCTGTAGCTACCTCTGTGTCGGCAGTCGCTCGTCCATCCATAATTGTATACCACCTACCCGTGTTTTTTTTTCTTTCTCTATCTTCTTGATACTAGTAGCTTACTTTAGGAGTCTGCAGTGCTGAGTCTGACAGACAGTGTCCAGCAGGTCCGTCATTACATAATATATACCTGTCCGGCTGCAGTACTAGTGTGATATATATATATATTTTAATTTTATCTCATTATCATCCAGTCTATATTAGCAGCAGACACAGTACGGTAGTCCACGGCTGTAGCTACCTCTGTGTCGGCAGTCGCTCGTCCATCCATAATTGTATACCACCTACCCGTGGTTTTTTTTTTTCTATCTTCTTGATACTAGTAGCTTACTTTAGGAGTCTGCAGTGCTGAGTCTGACAGACAGTGTCCAGCAGGTCCGTCATTACATAATATATACCTGTCCAGCTGCAGTACTAGTGTGATATATATATATATTTTAATTTTATCTCATTATCATCCAGTCTATATTAGCAGCAGACACAGTACGGTAGTCCACGGCTGTAGCTACCTCTGTGTCGGCAGTCGCTCGTCCATCCATAATTGTATACCACCTACCCGTGGTTTTTTTTTTCTATCTTCTTGATACTAGTAGCTTACTTTAGGAGTCTGCAGTGCTGACAGACAGTGTCCAGCAGGTCCGTCATTACATAATATATACCTGTCCGGCTGCAGTACTAGTGTGATATATATATATATATATATATATATATTTTAATTTTATCTCATTATCATCCAGTCTATATTAGCAGCAGACACAGGCCCTCATTCCGAGTTGATCGGTCGCAAGGCGAATTTAGCAGAGTTACACACGCTAAGCCGCCGCCTACTGGGAGTGTATCTTAGCATCTTAAAATTGCGACCGATGTATTCGCAATATTGCGCTCACAAACTACTTAGCAGTTTTAGAGTAGCTTCAGACTTACTCTGCCTGTGCGATCAGTTCAGTGCTTGTCGTTCCTGGTTGACGTCACAAACACACCCAGCGTTCGCCCAGGCACTCCCACCGTTTCTCCGGCCACTCCTGCGTTTTTTCCGGAAACGGTAGCGTTTTCAGCCACACGCCCCTGAAACGCCGTGTTTCCGCCCAGTAACACCCATTTCCTGTCAATCACATTACGATCGCCGGAGCGATGAAAAAGCCGTGAGTAAAATTACTTTCTACATAGCAAAGTTACTTGGCGCAGTCGCAGTGCGAACATTGCGCATGCGTACTAAGCGGATTTTCATTGCGATGCGATGAAAAATACCGAGCGAACAACTCGGAATGAGGGCCACAGTACGGTAGTCCACGGCTGTAGCTACCTCTGTGTCGGCAGTCGCTCGTCCATCCATAATTGTATACCACCTACCCGTGGTTTTTTTTCTTTCTATCTTCTTGATACTAGTAGCTTACTTTAGGAGTCTGCAGTGCTGACAGACAGTGTCCAGCAGGTCCGTCATTACATAATATATACCTGTCTGGCTGCAGTACTAGTGTGATATATATATATATTTTAATTTTATCTCATTATCATCCAGTCTATATTAGCAGCAGACACAGTACGGTAGTCCACGGCTGTAGCTACCTCTGTGTCGGCAGTCGCTCGTCCATCCATAATTGTATACCACCTACCTGTGGGTTTTTTTTTTCTATCTTCTTGATACTAGTAGCTTACTTTAGGAGTCTGCAGTGCTGACAGACAGTGTCCAGCAGGTCCGTCATTACATAATATATACCTGTCCGGCTGCAGTACTAGTGTGATATATATATATATATATATATATTTTAATTTTATCTCATTATCATCCAGTCTATATTAGCAGCAGACACAGTACGGTAGTCCACGGCTGTAGCTACCTCTGTGTCGGCAGTCGCTCGTCATCCATAAGTATACTAGTATCCATCCATCTCCATTGTTTACCTGAGGTGCCTTTTAGTTGTGCCTATTAAAATATGGAGAACAAAAATGTTGAGGTTCCAAAAATAGGGAAAGATCAAGATCGACTTCCACCTCGTGCTGAAGCTGCTGCCACTAGTCATGGCCGAGACGATGAAATGCCAGCAACGTCGTCTGCCAAGGCCGATGCCCAATGTCATAGTACAGAGCATGTAAAATCCAAAACACCAAATATCAGTAAAAAAAGGACTAAAAAATCTAAAATAAAATTGTCGGAGGAGAAGCGTAAACTTGCCAATATGCCATTTACCACACTGCAGTGCCACTCCTAGATGGGCCAGGTATTTGTGTCGGCCACTAGGGTCGCTTATCTTACTCACACAGCTACCTCATTGCGCCTCTTTTTTTCTTTGCGTCATGTGCTGTTTGGGGAGTGTTTTTTGGAAGGGCCATCCTGCGTGACACTGCAGTGCCACTCCTAGATGGGCCAGGTGTTTGTGTCGGCCACTAGGGTCGCTTATCTTACTCACACAGCTACCTCATTGCGCCTCTTTTTTTCTTTGCGTCATGTGCTGTTTGGGGAGTGTTTTTTGGAAGGGCCATCCTGCGTGACACTGCAGTGCCACTCCTAGATGGGCCAGGTGTTTGTGTCGGCCACTAGGGTCGCTTAGCTTACTCACACAGCTACCTCATTGTGCCTCTTTTTTTCTTTGCGTCATGTGCTGTTTGGGGAGTGTTTTTTGGAAGGGCCATCCTGCGTGACACTGCAGTGCCACTCCTAGATGGGCCAGGTGTTTGTGTCGGCCACTAGGGTCGCTTAGCTTAGTCATCCAGCGACCTCGGTGCAAATTTTAGGACTAAAAATAATATTGTGAGGTGTGAGGTGTTCAGAATAGACTGAAAATGAGTGGAAATTATGGTTTTTGAGGTTAATAATACTTTGGGATCAAAATGACCCCCAAATTCTATGATTTAAGCTGTTTTTTAGTGTTTTTTGAAAAAACACCCGAATCCAAAACACACCCGAATCCGACAAAAAAAATTCGGTGAGGTTTTGCCAAAACGCGGTCGAACCCAAAACACGGCCGCGGAACCGAACCCAAAACCAAAACACAAAACCCGAAAAATTTCAAGTGCACATCTCTAACCCCTAGTCCCCCCTGTTTCGTCACCTATGACTGCATCATAGGGCATCTGTGGCTTTTGCTGCATCTGCAGGTCCAAATTACACACCAGGCAACCTAGGTGCTCAGCTAGGTTGCAAAGCAGGTCTTCCGCATAGTGATGATCCTTAGTTGGCAACAGCTATAGATGGGGCCAGTCGTCAGCCTCATAGTTTCCACGGTAATCGGGACCAGTCATATCTGAGCTGTACTAGTTTGGCTTATTGATCCATCTCTCCCCCAACCCTCCCCTAGTTATGTTCTCCTTACATCCTCTCCTATGATCTGATTTTTTCTAGAGATGAGCGGGTTCGGTTTTACTCAGATTTACTCAGTTCTCAAAACGGCATCTTACAATAGGAAAATTCCAGATAAAACTGAACTGGCGTTAATTCTGGTGTTAAATCCGAACCCGCATATCTCTAAATTTTTCCACTACATTCTCTGTTTCAACTGACAACTGCAGTGACTGTAAGCAATACTAAGGGATTTGTGAGTGAGATGGAATTGGGAAAGTCTTTATTTAACATTAATAAACCTTAATATTTTAGTTACTAAAGAAAGTAAAACTTTGACATCACCAACAGCTACAGATAAAAAATAATTTGTCTCTAGTTATGTATGAAATCTTCAAATAAAATAATTTGTCTGAGCTGCTTGTTTGTGCTTCAGGCTGCTGGCAACATGCTCCAATGCTAAACATTGCAACTAGAATCAATAATGTTCAGTGATAGTATAAGTGATGTAGCAATCTAAGGGCTCAGCTACTGCATGTGGTACCATAAATTTTATCTGTATGTTAAAGAGTTAAATAGAAGTAATTTGGAAAATACTATTAATCAAACTGATGGAAAAAACCCCAGTATAATTCTGGATACATATCTCTGTGTATATATCTATACCATACTCAAATTCCGTCACGCAGTTGACCTCCATCCATGCAAAAGCTTTGCAGTATAAATAATATGGCTTCAGCGGCAGCACTGAGGAATAATAAAAAATAATCAGCATATACCCCTGAGTGACAATTATACCCCTTTTCCACTACCTCAAAAACACGGGTAAATGAACGGGGCGCGCATTTACCCGTGTCTTTTGCTAGTGGAAACGGCTCCCTCAGGAAAAATTCGGATCAAGTGACCCTGGAATCCTACCCGGGTAGCTACCTGGGTAGGACACGGGAATGATCCGGGTAAGGTGTAGTGTAGTGTAAAGTGTAAAGGTGTAGTGTAGGTGTAGTGTAAACGGAAGCCAGGTCGATGTGATCTCCCAGCGCCGCCCCTGCCGAGTCACCAGCAGCGTCACCAACCCGGCAATATGCTGGGATGGTGACTGCTGATGGGAAAGGGGCCGATGCGGGTCGCACCAGTGTCAGGCTCCCAGCTTCGACCCGCATCATCAGATGGAAAAGGGGAATCAGTGTCGGACTGGGGCATGAAGGGCCCACCGGGGAATTCAGTTGTAAGGCTCATGCCTAAGGGTGTGGCCAGGCTCCCATGGGGGTGTAACCATTAGTGCATGGTCTGGGCCCAGTGGCGGATCCAGGGGGGGGGCACTCGGGCCCGTGCCCCCCCTGTCATTTGTGGCCCATTAAGTCTCAGGGCAGAGGATTTTTTTTTTCATTTGTGCCGGCCCGGCCCCAGCAGGCTGTCAGCGCACGCTGATTTGACAGCTGCCGCTGGGACCAGAGCCGGCTCAAGCCCACAGTGAGTGCAGCCCTCCCTCCCTCCTTCCCTCCTCCTCTCCTGCTGCAGTGCATGTGACCAGCAGGCAGCAGCGCACGGAGGCCGGGAGACGGAGCGGGCTGCGGGACAGGCTAAGGAGTCAGGCAGCGCGTAGTGGTGGACCCTGGACCGCGTGGACTGGATTTCACTTCCAGCCAGCCCAGGCTCCCCAGCGGCCACACAGAGAGGAGACAGAGGCGCCGATCGAAGCAGGCAGAGCCGCAGAGGCAGCAGCAGCAGGACGGAGACAGTGACTCACTGTGTATATCAGCATGTCACAGTGAGTATGCTGTTTGCTGTATCGCGGCTGCCAGCCTGTGCCAGCTACCTTTAACGTGTGTGCGGCTGCTGCTGCGGCGGCAGGCACTAAGGGGGGGCGGTCTATATGTAGTATATGGTGGTATGTGCCTCTCACACACTGCCCCCACACCCTGCCCCTCACACGCTGCCTCCTGGCCCCTGCCCCTCACACACTGCCTCCTGCACCCTGCCCCTCACACGCTGCCCCCTGCCCCTCACACGCTGCCCCCTGCCCCTCACATGCTGCCCCCTGCACCTCACACGCTGCCCCCTGCACCTCACACGCTGCCCCCTGCCCCTCACACGCTGCCCCCTGCCCCTCACACGCTGCCCCCTGCACCTCACACGCTGCCCCCTGCCCCTCACACGCTGCCCCCTGCCCCTCACAAGCTTCCCCCTGCACCCTGCCTCTCACACACTGCCTCCTATACACTGTCCCTCACACGGTGTCCCCTGCACCTAACATGCTGCCCCCTGCCCCTCACACACTGCCCCCTGCCCCTCACACACTGCCCCCTTCACCCTGCCCCTCACACGCTGCCCCCTGCCCCTCACACGCTGCCCCTTGTAGTGGGGCCATACCCCATTTCTGGAAGCGCATGCACCGAAGCCGCACGCAAATACACTTGCCCCTTCCATGGTGCCCCCCCCTATCATTTTCTTCTGGATCCGCCCCTGTCTGGGCCCCTTAATAAACATATATAGTAAATACTACTTGTCACGATCTGGGTAACTGGACGCCATTACTTACCATCCAAATGTCTCCTGAGGCTGTCTCAGCATTCCAGGGCCGGATCTCAGTTGTGTAGCTGAGATCCATAAACTGTATTTCCCTCCTGTCATCCCGCAGCGCTGTCACTGCGGCCTCATGTTGTTTTCAGATTGCCGTCTCCGGCCCACCACTGCCTCCTTCGCCGCTCCTATGTTTTTGCAATTCACAGAGTCTTCAGGATAGCATCTACTGTCTGCCGCGGCTTCTGATGTCGCTTGTGAGTTCCAGTGAACAAGTTGTCTGTGTGGCGGCTCTTGCTCTCTGCGGCATCCGCCGCTATTACTACTGAACTTTCCACATGGTTTTCTCAAACTAACTTTTCCCTCCAAGCGCTGCATGGGCGCAGCCATGTTGGTTTCAGTCACATGATTCACTTTACTCCAATCCGCTGCTCCACTGAAATCTGCATGATTGCTCAGCCAATGCCTGCCTCTCTGCAGGTATAAATATCCTGTGTCTGGGCCTAAAATCTGTCAGTGCTTTGGTTGTCAAACCTTGTGTTACCAGGTCTCTCCTTGCTGTGGACATTGCTGTTACAGGTTTCCAGCTCCTGCTCTCAACCTCCACTAGAGACCCGCACCAGCCTTCCACCTTGCGGTGCTGCCTGACTCCCCAGTGCTCTGCCTTTGTCACTCCTGGCTATTGTTACACCAGCTTCCAGCGCCAAGCTTACAGTGGTGTTTTGTCTCCTCACATTACCAGTGTTCTGCCGCTGTTTATTTACTGTTTCATCGCACTCTAGCATCATACCAGCACAGTACTTGTTACCTTGTCACCTGACCGGTTCCGTCCGGTACGCCCAGAAGTTTACCACATTACCCAGTATTACCAGCTTCTAAGGAACACCTGCTGGCTAGTTCCTTATCTCTACTTCTGTATCCTGCAGACGGGTTCTCTATTTAAGGACATACCAACTCCTGGTCTATAAGAACTGTACCTGATATTACCAGTGCCCTGTGGCATCCACCATTCTGCAAGCTCTAAGGAACTGTGGTTATTTCTGCATTCATTATATTCGTGCAAAGTACTACTGCTGTGTTTAAAGAACTGTGCTCAATAAAATCCATAGACTTTTATCTCATTTGCTGTGGTCACATCTTCGGGCATTTATACTGCAGCTCATCTGCATGTCTAGGGGTCTGATTCAACCCTCTAAGTTTAAGTTTACCTCAGCCCCTACAACTGAGGCTTCCTCTCGTCAGCTCCAGCCCTCAGTTGTGACACTACTAATGTATGCATGATAATGTATTAGATTAATGACAGCAATGCACTGTATAAAATACACCATAGTGCAGTATAATGTAACATATGTATAATGTATAGTTCAAGTGTACTAGGGTAGAGTCTGGAACCTGATCGCTAAAGGAGGAGGTGGGCCAGTCCTACCCTGGTGACATTGCAGAAGCCATACTATATGTATATGTGAGTGTGTGCGTGTAATGTATAGAGAAGCCTAATACTAGTATCTTGTCTAGAGTCCTGTGGGGCCATGACCTAGTACTGTATCTATGTCTTCTGATGAATTGCCGGTTGTCGATCAAACTAAAATCTCTTTGCCTTAACTGTGGGATAATATCAGAGGGAATTTATCTACAAACATAGGGCCTGATTCAGATCCTGTTGCTCCTACTGTACATGTTGCAAAATACCAATGTTCGGTACTTTGTGCGTGTACAGGAACCATACTGCGCATGTGCAGTACAGGCCCTGCGTCACCGAACCGGCTGCAGACATCAAGTGATTGACAGTCTGCAGCCAGTTGGGGGCGACAATGCCATCCGTTTCCCAAAATGGAGGCACGTTGCCTCCATTTTGTGGGAGTGCCAAGGCCAGGATCTCTGTCTTCTGTGATACCCACGTTGGGGTATCCCTGCCGCATGCCATTGCAGCCTTAGTAGTTATCTGTATTTCCTGAGAGAATTTCTGCACGGACACAGCAGGGTTAATTCTTTTTCCCCTGGTTGTCTGGCAATGGCCTTGGTGAAAGGGGGGCTGGACCAGCAGGGTACTGGGACCTGGGCCTGCAACAAGTGACCCAACAGCGCGGGAAGTCTGCCCTGCTAGGATTGGAAGAGAGCTGCGCGCTGAAGAGGAGTGTGACGTCACGTGGCCAATAAAGAGGAGGGTTGTTGCCGCAGCCGCGAGCACGAGCGAAGGGAGATCAGAGCGTGGCGTGCGGTGGAGCCGCGTCTGAGGAGAGAGACGCTCGCTGCAACCACGCGCCGGGACCAGTCCTAAGGGGAGGAGAGCCGCTGGCCACAGCAGCGCAGAGAGCCAGAATCCGACACCCGGGAGAGCCGCGACAAGTGCAGGGCAGAGAGCACCGCCGCAGGGGCTTCACAACTACCCGCGGTGGTCAAGTGGGAGCACCAGGAGGAGACTGAAGAAAAGGGTCTCTGATAGCCCGTACCCAGGAGGGACTTACCCTACAACCGCCAGCAGCATCTACCAGACCACAGGTACTCCCTTCTCCCTAGCTCAGCTGCCTCATAAACTGGAGAGGCTGACGCTGCAAACAAAATCCCAAAAATCCCCAGGGGACCCAGTTAAGACTGTCTACTGCAATTTATGCCAAATCGTTTTATTACATATAAAGGGGGATGCCCCTGCTCATAAATATCTGAACCCAAGTTGCCCAGTATAAAGTGCCTCACCATGCCAGCCAGAACTGTGTTGACCCATTAATTAACTCTATCAAGTTTGGTATTAAAGTTCATTTACCTCTCCCTGGATCCCAATACCCTTGGTACTATTAATCTTTGGGGTCGTGCAACCTGCCAACTCACCCCTCTTACACGTCTCCCCGCAAATAACTCTAGCATACCCTTGTGACTATTATATGCCCTATTGGTAATTGAACTTCTCCGGGTTGTGTACAGGGCCAGAGACTGCCTTTTCTGCGCCCACAGCGCCATCTAGTGGTGCCTTAGAGTGCGACTTGATTTTCTGTGAGCTAAGTTATTCCTGAATGACAGTTTCCAGTATTAATGTGTCACCGAGCAAGTATACCAATGATATGTGATAACGCTTATGCTCATTATGCAAATGATATGTGATAACGCTTATGCTCATTATGCAAATGATATGTGATCACACCTATGCTCACTATGCAAATGTTATGTGATGTTTCGCAGTGTGCCTTCTGAAGAACAATTGACTTGCTAGCCGACATGCGGGGTCATTAAAAGGTGACTTTTCTTTTCTGGTTTAATAAACGTGCTGTCACCATCCATTTGCATTTCCTTTATCCGTGGGGTCCTCCTTGGGTTGACTATTCTTCTGCCACAGGCTCCAAAGGAAGACATCGTTAGCGGTCTGAAAGTAGCAAGTGCCGTCTGGAGAAAGCAGGTACAGCTTCTCTCACACACAGGGGTACTATTACAACTTGGCATCTACGAACAGGATTACAGATACCCTTGTGAATGGCGAGATGTCACAGTCGCAAGACGCACCAGATACGGAAGACTAACCGCAGTCGGCGGATTCTACCCCGAGCCGCAGAAGAGTGCTTGATGCACCCAACCCAGCACCTCAAGTGGCAGTAATACCGACGGTACCAATGCCGACAGCACCAACGCCGACGGCACCGATCACCATGCCGTATTACTTCAGGGCCCCCTGGCTTTCCACATACTCGAGTGACAACCGCGTATGGGGGACCAGCTCATTCAGGGATTCCAAGGAAAAGTTACACTCCATGTTCCGGTTATACACGCTGAGCGAAGAACAACGGGCTGAGATTGTCATCGGCCAATTAAAAGGGTCCGCGTTACGGGAGGTATGATCATGGTCGGACGCAGACCGAAAGACGGCAGGAATCCTAAAAAAAATGGCCAGCATCTATAACTCCCAGTCCATCGCAGAACTGAAGGGGCGATTATATGCCCGAAAACAACAACCGCAAGAATCCCTGCGAGACTTTGCTCTGGGATTACAAGAGGCGATGCGGGCAATCCAAGCTAGAGCTCCGAGGGAAGTGGAACATGTTGATGAAACATTGACGGATCTGTTTGTTGAAGGAGCCAAGAGTGAAACAACAAGGGCCCAGCTGAGAATGTGGAGAAAACAGAAACCCAATTACACATTCCCAGAATTTAAAGAAACCTCCATGGACATACTGGGGTTGAATCAGAACACAGACAGAATATGGGGCGACCTCAGAACTCACCGAGGATGAAGAGGGCAACGAGGCACAACTGTATTTATTCCCCGAACCCAGCCAGCCTAAACAAATCACCACTCAGCAGGTCCAAGCCAGCCAAGACTCGATCGGAGCCCTCACTAGTGCCCTAGCAGAGATGATTAAAGAAATCCGAGACATTCGCTTGGAACAGGCCGAAAATAAATGCGGAAGCTGGCGTCGTGATTCAGGTAAACGAAACAGACGACAATGGGACGTACCACAAGGCTCAGGACGATGCGCCATCGATCAGTTAGATGCACAGGGGAGACCCATCTGTCGACGCTGCAAGTTGAGTGGGCATATTGAGTGCGAATGTGAAGTCAAGCCTTTAAACGACGCGACCCCGAGGTGAGGGACCGACCCTTGGGAAGAACCCCGTAAATTGGTCCATCGGTGCCAGAATGGTGACCACAATATGTGGGCAAGTGTCCCCACTTGAAGATCAGAGTCAACGGAGTAGAACTGGCATCTCTCCTGGATACCGGATCCCAAGTGACGACTATTCAGCTAACCGAGTTTCGGAAACACTGGAAAGAGAGCGAAATCGTTACACCACCTACCACCTGGCTCAGCCTACTGGCCAGCAATGGCCAACCAATTCAGTTCCGTGGCTACTGGGAGTCCGAGTTGTCTATTGGCGAAGCACGGCTAGAACACCAAGGCTGTTTGATCACAACTTCCTGTAATGAACACCTACCCCCTGTCATTCTGGGGATGAACGTGCTAAGAAATTGCCCCGACAAGCTGGTGGAGACCCTCAGGATAGAAATGAAGACAGTGGCCCAGAGAGACCGGAAAACGATGCAGCAGATGATGCATCTGCTTGAGGGGCACAAGCAGTTCACTAACCCCAAAGGAGAAGTGGGCAAGGTCAGGATCACGGACCGCCAACCCATTATACTTCGACCCAATGCCGAACACGTGATATGGTGTAAAGCCAGAATCGGCCCAGGTGGGTGGGACTAGGAAGCAGTCATCGAAGCCTGTGACCCCGATGGCCGGCAGCCATTCACGGTGGCCATGACACTGGCAAGAGTGGAATGTGGAAGAGATCCAGCCGGGTACTCAATCCGCACAGTTACCCGATCCGGCTGTTTCGGAACTGCCCAGTGGCCAGCATGCTGTTCCGTGCCCGGAACTCAACAAAGAACCATAACCAGCCAATCCAGCCTAATCACCACGGGCACCCCTTGGTGGAACGATATTTAAGTCGCAGATGCGGATACACCAGAAGATCAACGAGAGGGTGTTATCCAAGTCGTATGCAGGCATACCGGGGCTTTCAGCCAACATCCAGCTGACTTTGGTAGGGCAGAGGGGATGCAGCACCACATTCCCACCGGAGTGAGTCCGCCAATCAAAGAGAGACACAGGCCGCTCCCACCGGCCATGTACCAACCGGTACGAACCATGATCAGCAAGATGCAAGAGGCCGGCGTGATCAAAGAGAGCCATAGCCCGTGGGCCGCCCCACTGGTCATTGTCAAGAAGAAGGGCGGCATCCTTCGTTTCTGCGTCGATTACAGGAGGTTGAATGCAGTCACCCACAAGGACGCATATCCGTTGCCCCGAATTGAGGAGTCCCTGACTGCCCTGAAGACCGCTGTCTATTTCTCCACCTTGGATTTGACCAGCGGGTCCTGGCAGGTCCCGATGGCCCCAGAAGATCGTGAGAAAATGGCTTTCACCACCCCCATGGGCCTATTCGAATTCGGTAGAATGCCGTTCGGGCTTTGCAATGCCCCTGCCACCTTCCAGAGGGTCATGGAACACTGCTTGGGCCATCGCAACTTCGAGATGGTCCTCCTGTATCTCGATGACGTGATCATCTTCTCGAAAACGTACGAGGACCATCTGAAACACTTGGAGGAAGTGTATGGACAACTGACTCGCTGTGGCCTGAAGTTGAAGCCATCCAAATGCCACCTCCTGAAGCCGAAAGTGCAATACCTCGGACACATTGTGAGCGCTGAGGGGGTGAAGCCAGACCCAGAGAAGATTCGCATGGTGCGCGATTGGCAAGTTCATGGGGGTTCATCGGCTACTACAGACGATTCATTGAGAACTTTGCTAAAGTAGACTCACCTCTGCATGAGCTCCTGCGTGGAAAATCGGGCCAAGAGAGGCGAAGTACGATAGTGGTCGCATGGACCGAAGACAACCAAGCATCTTTCGAACAGCTCAAGCGGTCACTTGTCGAGGCACCACTCCGGGCCTACCCTGACTACGAGAAGCCCTTTCAGGTCTATACTGATGCCAGCCACCGCGGCCTGGGTGCTGTGCTATCGCAAGTACCGGATGGCCGGGAAAGGTTGATCGCCTACGCCAGTCGGGGCCTCAGGAAAACAGAACGCAATAATGAAAACTACAGCACGTTCACATTGGAACTGCTCGCCCTGGTCTGGGCCGTGACAGAGAAGTTCAAAAATTACTTGGCTGCCACCCCTTTCGTAATTGTCACTGACAACAATCCCTTGGCCCACCTATCCACAGCCCGGCTGGGCGCAATGGGGCAGAGATGGTTGTCACACTTGGCCAACTTCCGCTACACAGTAACATATCGCAGCGGGAAATCCTATGGCAACGCGGACGCACTGTCCCGTCTGCCCACAGCGGACGTTGAGGAAGAAGAACGAGATTGGACTGAAGATGTCGAGACTCCGGTCTTCAAGGCCCCTAAAGCATGAAGACGTATGGTCACCTCTGACCCTGTTGTGGTTTTCACAGCCTCCTCGCCTGAACCAAGTCTACAAGACAAGGGGGGATTTGACTGGGAGTCGATCCAAGATGAAAGTTCGGTGATTCGGAACCTCAAAAACTCCTCCGCCGAAATGGTCGGCTGACCAGAGTAGAGAGAATTAATGTAGATCAAAAGTTAATTCAACTATTGAGACACCGTGATCGCCTGAGTCTCCGGCATGGACTTGTCATTCGCACCAGTCTTGACCCTGGGACCCATTAGCCCATTCATCAGATCGTGGTACCAAAGGAACAAGCTCGCTTCTTACTCACCGCTTACCACAACCAGTCTGGCCACTTCGGGACTCAGAAAACGGAGGCAACTCTAAGGAGGCGGTACTTCTGGATTGGAATGCAGGCTGATGTGGAGAGATGGTGCCGCGACTGCGTGAGTTGCAACCTGAAACGCCCAGCCGAAGCCACCCAGAGAGACCCACTTCACCCAATTCCCAGCAGCCGCCCGGCCGAATTGGTGGTATTAGACCATGTAGAGCTGGAACCAAGCTCCGCTGGTGTCCAATATGCCCTTACGATCATGGACCACTATAGCCACTTCCTGGTCGTAGTCCCCGCGTCTGACCTAACCGCAAAGACGACAGCCGAACTCTTCATGAAGCATTTCGTCCTGCCTTACGGATACCCTGATCGGGTCCTGACGGATCAGGGCTCTGCCTTTGAATCTCAATTGTTCCACCAGCTATGCTCCATGTACGGGTGCCGGAAATTGAGGACCATGGCCTATCACCCGCAGGGAAATGGTCTCTGCGAAAGGGCTAATCATACCATTATAGGGATGCTCCAAAGCCTTTCGGTGGAAGTCAGGGCCCGGTGGCCCACTCTCCTACCAGAAATGACGTACCTATACAACAACACGGAACATTGTTCAACAGGATTCACGCCCTTCTATCTGATGTTTGGGAGACAAGGCTCCCCAAGGACCTAGAGTTGACTCCAGAGGTGGACGAACCCAGTACTCCGCAAACTGACTGGGTGCAAGAGCACCGGCACCGCATCGAGACCACCAGAGAAGTTGTAGGGAAGCGACT
Source organism: Pseudophryne corroboree (assembly GCF_028390025.1). NCBI lineage: Eukaryota > Metazoa > Chordata > Amphibia > Anura > Myobatrachidae > Pseudophryne > Pseudophryne corroboree. The sequence goes on from NC_086445.1 coordinate 251,237,596, forward strand.
GGAGGTCGTACACGCACGGCAAGGGAGAAACTACAATGCTAATGCACGGCCAGTGCCTCTACAGATAGGCGACCGGGTGTGGAGAAAGAAAAACTGCCGAACCAGTAAACTTGACACCATGTGCCTTACACCATCACAAGAGCCCCAACTGATGATCTGTACACGTATCAGATCGAGGAAGAAGATGGTTGACTCAGTACTGTACCTCGTGACCAACTGAAGTTGTGCACTTCCGAGGAACCTGTACCGCGGAGGGAGAGGAGTCCTGAGGTGGAGGGATGGGAGCCCCAGGAAGGTATACCACTTGATGACCCCATTAAGTTGTTAATGTTTATGGGAAGCGCCATTCCTTTCCCCATTGCCCGGAGCCCAGCTCCAGAGTCGTCAGATGACGAGCTCCCCAGTAACACACGGTGTTTTTCTTCAAGTGTCTCTGATGCTGACAGTGAGTCTAATGTAATTGGTGTCAGGAGGTCAGAACGCAGCACTAAAGGCATTCCGCTCTTGCGCTACCGAGAATAGAATATATAATGTGCTAAATGTAGATATGTTCATGCCTGAGTTGCCTACCTCTGATCGTTGAAAGCTGACATCAAAAGACTGTTACTCAGAACTATTGATCTACTTTGTAAGAAAATGCGTAAGGACATGCACCCTTCCACTGGGGGAACATGTGATACCCACGTTGGGGTATCCCTGCTGCATGCCATCGCAGCCTTAGTAGTTATCTGTATTGCCTGAGAGAACTTCTGCACGGACACTGCAGGGTTAATTATTTTTCCCCTGGTTGTCTGGCAATGGCCTTGGCGGAAGGGGGGCTGGACCAGCAGGGTACTGGGACCTGGGCCTGCAACAAGTGACCCAGCAGCGCGGGAAGTCTGCCCTGCTAGGATTGGAAGAGAGCTGCGCGCTGAAGAGGAGTGCGACGTCACACGGCCAATAAAGAGGAGGGTTGTTGCCGCCGGCGCGAGCAAGAGCGAAGGGAGATCAGAGCGTGGCATGCAGTGGAGCTGTGTCTGAGGAGAGAGCCGCCTGCTGCAGCCACGCGCCGGGACCAGTCCTAAGAGGAGGAGAGCCGCTGGCCACAGCAGCGCAGAGAGCCGGGATCCGACACCCGGGAGAGCCGCGACGAGTGCATGGCAGGGAGCACCGCCGCAGGGGCTTCACAACTACCCACGGTGGTCAAGTGGGAGCGCCAGGGGGAGACTGAAGAAAAGGGTCTCTGATAGCCCGTACCCAGGAGGGACTTACCCTACAACAGCCAGCAGCATCTACCAGAACGCAGGTACTCCCTTCTCTCTAGCTCAGCTGCCTCATAAACTGGAGAGGCTGCCGCTGCAAACAAAATCACAAAAAGCCCCAGGGGACCCAGATAAGATTGTCTACTGAAAATGTATGCCAAATAGTTTTATTACATATAAAGGGGGACGCCCCTGCTCATAAACATCTGAACCCAAGCTGCCCAATATAAAGTGCCTCACTGTGCCAGCCAGAACTGTGGTGACCCATTAATTAACTCTATCAAGTTTGGTATTAAAGTTCATTTACCTCTCCCTGGATCCCAATACCCTTGGTACTATTAATCTTTGGGGTCGTACAACCTGCCAACTCACCCCTCTTACACGTTTCCCCGCAAATAACTCTAGCATACCCTTGTGACTATTATATGTCCTATTGGTAATTGAACATCTCCGGCTTGTGTACAGGGCCAGAGACTACCTTTTCTGAGCCCACAGCGCCATCTAGTGGTGCCTTAGAGTGCGACTTGATTATCTGTGAGCTAAGTTATTCTTGAATGACAGTTTCCAGTATTAATGTGTCATCGAGCAAGTATACCAATGATATGTGATTACCCTTTTCCCTGCACTGGACCGGAGGCTGCGGAGGAGTTTAAATGTTGGCGCCCTCCGGGAGCCAATCGCGGCTCCCGGAGCGGCGGCCAATCAGAGAGGGGCGCGGCGAGCCAATCGGCGCTCGCCGCGTCAAAGGCCCGCCCCCGGCGTCTGACGTCAGATGCCGGGCGGGAGCCGAAGAGAAGAAACGCGCGGAAGAGCGCAGGAGTAGACGCCGCCGGGAGAAGACGGAAGGCCGCGCCGAAGAGCGGTGAGGAGGTCCTGAGGCCGCAGAAGAGGCCAGAAGACGCCAGGCTCCTTGAAGAAGATGTCCAGCGGCGGCTGGACGCGGAGAAGAGACGGCGGCGCCGCTGGCCAGGACGGGTCAGCGGCAGAAGAGGGCGCCGGAGACCCCCGGATCAGGTGAGGCCTCAGTGAGGCAACTTTCACCCCCTCCCTTTTCCTCCCTAGACCACCAGGGACGGGCATTAGGCCCGGGGGCACAATTCAGGCACTAGGCCTGGGGCGCAGATAGGAGATTGGGGCCACCATTTGATTAGGTGGTTTGGGCATTAGGCCCAAGCCACCCTCTCCCAGCGCAGTAGGCGGGCACTAGGCCCGGGGGCACATCAGGCAATAGGCCTGTGGGGCATTAGAGGGCATAAGGCCCAAGTGTATTTTGGCCAATTAGGGTAACATAAGGTGACCGTGGGCACCAGGCCCAGGTCACCCAACGAGGGTAAGGTCGGGCCTCGGGTCCGTGTGCAAATAGGGGGCGCTAGGCCCAATAAATAAGCGGTTCCCCCAAAGTGAATAGAGGTGGCACTGGGCACTAGGCCCAATTCACCCTGAGGTGTTAGGTAGGCAGGTCCGCTTGACCTGAGCCCCTGAGAAGAGAGTACGGGAGGTGGGTGAGCTGTGCGGCCTCCCACTACCGGGTGTTCTGAGTCAGGTAACTAAAGGGACAGCACCGTGGTAGCTGCTTGCACTGTGTATCGTGATGTATGCTGTTACCGTGCGGGGTAAAGTGTGAGCTTGTTAAGTGTGTTTAGTTTTGTTGCACCACACCCACAGAGCTAGTTTGAGGGCTCTGCCGTTGTAGTTAGTATAGGGGTGTGACACTAGGCTAGAGTTAGGCCCTGCACGGCTGTTTGCTTGTTTGTTTGCCTCCTTACAGGGACCTGTAGGAGAAGAAGACGTTCGCAGTGCGGAACTGGCGGTGAGTAGCATCTGTGTGCGTTTGTCCCTTGTCTGTCCCCGAGCGCCGGAATAGGGATTGCTCACGGACGTGAGAATCCCCTTCATCACACTACGTGTGAGAGTGCGAGTGTGTGAAATCTGGGTGGCTGAGGCTTTGTGCCAGTGATGACCTTTCACCCAACCGGTGAAGGTCGCCGTCACCCCTGGGGTATTCCCTTTTCCGGCAGAAGAAGGGTTGATACCCCCCTTAAGGTAGACTATTTTCTCCTCAGCTCGGTCGTCGGTCAGCTCCGAGAGGGAATCGCCGTGTCCGGATCCGACTGAAGATTGCCAGGTCCGTTGAAGGTTCCGGTACCTGAAGGTGAGAGAGAGCGGCGCCTGGTGAGTACCGAAACTACACCTGCACGGCAGTAGGCACCACCACACGCACCGCCGCACCTCTTACAAATGTTGGACCAGCGGGTCATTGTAATTTTCCAATTTCACATGCCCCATTGCTCCATATTGTACAAACCGCAGACAATGAATTTACAAGCTCATTGTTTTAATTATTCTGTTTTTAACTTCTCCCCCCACCCACACTGTCATTGGATAGGGTGCACATTCTAGCCTTATAGAGGGGGTCATTCAGACTCGATCGCACGCTGCCTTTTTTCACAGCCGTGCGATCGGGTGTAAACATCGCTTGCATAAGGGCCGCAATGCGCAGGCGCGTCGGCCACCATCGCTGGCAGTCACCGGGCAGCGACAAAAAGAACGAAGAATGCGTTCGCATCGGTGAACGCAAGAAGATTAACAGGAAGAGGCTGGGAGTGTCCAGGAAAACGCAGGCGCGCCCGGCCGTTTCCAGGGAGGGTTCCTGACGTCAGCTACAGCAAAGATCATCGCAGCGGGTGAGTAAGTCTTGAGTTGTGCACAGACTGCACAAAGTTTTTGCTTGTCCAGCTCTCTGCACAAGCGAACGCACCACTGCTAAGCCATTACCCCCTCCCCTGTAGGCGGCGATTACCTGGTCGCAGCACTGCAAAAAATAGCCTGCATGCAATCAGGTATGAATTAGGCCCAAAGTTCATAGCTGCATGTAATACATTTCTCAGTGATAAAGTACCAGCCAACCAGCTCCTAGCTGCCATGTCACAGGCTGGGTTTGAAAAATGACAGTTAGGAGCTGGTTGGTACTTTGGGGTCTATTCATAAAGCAGTGAAAAAAGTGGAGAAGTGTGCCAGTGGAGAAGTTGCCCATGGCAATCAATCAGCTGCTCTGTATAATTTTGTAGTATGCAAATTATAAATGTTACTTCATTGGTCACCTTGGGCAACTTTTCCACTGTCTCACTTCTCCACACTTTTCACTGCCGTGCAATTTATCACTCTCCAAGGCTTAGTACATCTGGCCCAACTGTTTTCTTAAGTTCTTGTGGATCATTATTTGCTATATTTTTACCATACTTTCCGACTGTCCCTGAATGTCAGGTAGACTTAAACAGGGGTGAATTGGGCCACTGGAAGCATAGGAGAGTCCTGCTGGGCTAGCTAAGATGTGGCCTGCGCCTCTCTTTCGTGATAAGGTGGGGGTCCCCAGTGCTGTCTGCTATTACACAGTGTCCTGGGGCCATGATACATGAAAGCCAGAGCTGGTTGTGTCTAACACTGGCCACGCTGACAGCACCAAGGCAAGCCGTTTCTCTGCACAGCTCCCGGGGGCTGCTGGGAACTCCCAGGTAAATGGACTGGTCAGAGTGAGTGGGGGTCCCCACTCTCCTCTCGGGAGTCATACAGTCCCATCCCCTGCCGTAGACGCCGCCTTGCAATAAGAACGGCGTTTGTTCTGTGCATGGGCTCTGTGGGATCTATTCATGTAGAAACTGAAATGACTACAGCTTATTACCACTATATATCGCATCATATCAATGCAATATATAGTAATGTTATGTAGCCATTCCGTAATATTTACCTGTCCTCCAGTAAACTGCCCCTCCACGATCTTGGGAGTTTGGAGTCTCGATATGTCTGCTTCTCACTGCCATGCTTTGGCAGCGACACGAAACCCTAGAGGTGCAGTGCCCCAAGCAGATCAGCGGTGTGGGCAGAGTGCGAGTCAGCAGCAGGGAATCAGTCGCCACCTGCACTAGTTGGAGGGGGCAGAGGGAGTTGGCAGGGGAAGGGGGTACAGCAGTCACCAGTTTCAGTGGCAGTGGATGGAGGCGGAAAAGAGGGGGAGCCACTGTACATGAACTGTCACAGAGCTCACGTCAGCAATGCGGTGGGGAGGTGATAGGGGGTGCCGTCGGCAGTAAGAGGTGACCCGGGTCCAATAGTGACCTCAGATTCTCTGTGCTGAGTAGCCTAGGCAACTCTGATTTGCTGGTGACAGAGAAGTGGGTGGAGAGAGAAGGGAGAAGACAAGAAGAAAGCAGCTCTCTCGGCTCTTCTCCTATCAGTACCCTCTTTACGCCACATGCTTGAGTAGTGAAACGGAAAGCTGAGCTTACTGTGCTTCTATGAATCGCTCGCCCCATACTACTGTATGGGGAAGCAATCCTGACACAGAGCTGAGGAACCACTGGAGAAAGCTGAGTTTTCAGCATGGAAACCCCCTATTGTGAATGAGACAAAGCAGTGAAAATCCCTGTTATCACTGGAAAAGGGCTTTTCACTGCCTGGCAGTAGCTGGCACCGGGAAGTCTTATCGTGGCCACACATTACACAATATTATGAATGCTTTGGCCAATTCCGATGCATCGGAATGATAAATCATTCACAATAGTGCAAATCGTTCAGTGTCCATGAACGATAACGAGGTCAATGTGCGGTCCTCTGGGTCATTTGTCGTATCTTCAGATCTTACCTACTGCAGCAAAGATCTTGCATTCTCGGCAGTGAAGTATTGCAGATCATTCAATATATTGTTAGGCCGTTTGTCAAATTTGTCACTTAAATGCACAATATCATTTGTCCAGGACTGCCTGGGAGTTCAGGTGAAATCGTTAATGACATTGCATTGTTTGCGAGTCATTTAATGTGTGTTTTCGGGGGTACTGTATATCCTGTACATATTATTTGATAAATAGGACCCTTAAACCACTAAAATGGAAATCACATTTTAAATGATATTAGAAGGGGTCAAAGAACTGTGTGGGAGTTACAAGAAAACCACAAAACAAAGTATGACTAAGATAAATAAAAATCACGTGTGGGAGCTTCGCCATTTACATTAGGAAGGAAATCAGAGGAAAGTGCAAACAAAATAAATATTATTTCACCTCATGAGTAATGGAATGGAGACCAAACATAAACGACTTGTATGCTTCATGCCCTATATCAGTGGTTCCCAAGAAAACCACAAAACAAAGTATGACTAAGATAAATAAAAATCACGTGTGGGAGCTTCGCCATTCACATTAGGAAGGAAATCAGTGGTTCCCAAACGTTTGAGTCACAGCGCCCTAGAGTATCAGAATTTTTTTCACGGCACCCCTAGGCCAAAAGTGTCTTATTGAGAAATTTAGAAAAAAAACATTTAATCAAGTAAAATGTGCTTATAGTATGTCATCCTTAGGTTCAATTATGTGGTGAGGGACAGGATTCACTTCTGATTGTCCATATAATTTATGATTGGAAGAAACCAACACTAGTTTTGCCTATTACATTGACCATAAATATTTGAATTGGTTCTTGACCACCAATCCAAGGCACCCCTGCAAGTGTCCCAAGGCACCCCAGGGAGCCTGGGCACACAGTTTGGGAACCACTGCCCCATATTATTATTATTATTATTATTATTATTATTATTATTATTATCCTTTATTTATATGGCGCCACAAGGGTTCCGCAGCGCCCAATTACAGAATACATAAATAATCAAACAGAAAAAGGGCACCTTACAGTTGATGACAGTATAGGACAAGTACAGGGTAAATAAACATAGTTACATCAGCAGATGACACTGGAATAAGTATCAGGTGGCAGAAGACTGCTGGATTTGGTGCAGTTGAAGATTATTAAAGTAAGAAAGGATAAGCACATGAGGGAAGAGGGCCCTGCTCGTGAGAGCTTACATTCTAAAGGATGTATATAGATGCTTCATGAGTGGCATCTGTAACCCTTCCCTCTGCTACACATATAACATTGTACATACACTTCTGAATATGTTATATTAGATGTACAAATAATTTATGACTATACAGACTGTACTTCATTATACTGTAGTGACATAATAATAAGTATAGAAAATAGTTACAGCTGGAATAATAGCTGATTAAAAAGGAGAGTAAAGCATATTACATATAATTTACCTACAAGTTTCTCCTTATAGGCCTGCAGTCCTATCACCACTGTGAATACCATACAATCCTCATCCTCACAGAGTCCTTGGTACAATAGTTTCTGTATCACAACCCACAATCACAATGCATATAGGTGTATAAAAGTATCTTTTACTAAAAATGAAATGTTACATATCTTTAATAACATGATATCACTTAGCAAACATAACTGTTCAATATACGTATAGGTGCATTAACTTTCATAACTGCTCAGAGGTGGGTGTGGGTGTATCCAGGGCTGTTTCTAGACAATTTGCCTCCCAGTGTGAACAGTAAAAAATATGGCCCCCCCCCAATAGATATTCTAAAATGTAAATGTAAAGTGGGGGCATGACCTCCCTAGAATGGACCTGGACGCATTAAAATAGGTGTGGCAGGAAAAGACTACCTTATACCCCAGTTTTTGACCCTGCACCCCCAGACCACGGCTAACACAGGATAGAAAAAATTCCACCATATTATGCCCTACACAGTAATGCCCTTTGCACCATATTATGCCCAACCGAGTAATGTCCCCAGCACCGTATTAAGCCATACACAGTAATGCCCCAGACACTTTATTGTGCCACACACAGTACTGCCTAGGACAACTTATTATGCCCCACAGTTATGCCCTGGCCCTGACACCTTAATATGCCCCACAGCATTGTTGCCTTTATGTTCGTTGTTATAGGTTTCATACCATGGGCTGCCTCCCGTTTGGCACCCGCGGTCAATGCAGCATCTCCCCGGTGGCTCCCCAACATCTCACCGGCGGCTCCCAGCACTTCCAGGTATCAGTGTCCTCTCCTTTTCCCTGACAGATGCTAGAGGTCCAGTCATTAGTATTCTCGGCTAGACCGCATAGAATACTGCTGCAGACATTGGCCACGGCGCCCTGTGCGATTGCATGGCTTGCCTGGCCTTAGAAATGGCCCTGGGTATATCCCAGGTTAAATAGCAGCAATAGCTCAACACATACTCAATCTCTGCACAAAATGTCTAGCACGCAATATATTATAATAGCAATTATGATATTATATTTAGCTAGGAAAGCAATCATGTAATTAATAATTATATAGCTCAAAAATAAGGCAAACATAACTAATTACCATGTAGCACAACAATCTATTCACTGTCAATCTTCTCATAGATCATTCCTAACATTTTATTTTCTTAAATTACATTCTGTTGTTCTCACTATATTACAATCCTAATCCCATATATAGAAAAGCATTGGTCCCATACACATAACAGTATCCCTGCTCAAAAAATAAAATATTTTTATATATATATATATATATATATATATATATATATATAAAACATTTAAAACACAACATCTTTGCTCCCGTACATATAACATTGTATATGGATCACAGACTCCAGATATCCTATACCTTGCATTTTATAACAATCTTCAGACTACTATGTACTGTATGTCATCACAAACTCTGCAGTCTCATACGTATCTCAAAAACTCCCCAGGGACAAACAGGGTCAGGCCACTCGAGGGGGGCAGGAGTAACCTGTAACTGTGAGCCCCAACCGCCACTGTGGCCCTTGTAGCCACCACTGACCCACTGCCCAGCCGCAACACAAACATCACACACTGAATTTTGGCATGCGCTGAAGTGGATTCTCCCTCAATCTCATTCACTTCAAGGCCTGTTCATGCAACTTTAGAAGAACCCATGAATGTCAACAAATGACACTGTGCAACATGAGTGGGTGATCTGAGCAGGTGGTTCAGACAGAGGAGGAACAAGGTAGTGGCTAGATCCACTTCAGTAAATGTACCTTCTGAGTTCTGCTGCAGCAACATGTTACCTAGTTCTAATTGGCTGCAATGGAGGAGAGCCAGTTTAAAAGAGAGTATAATGGGGGTAATTCCAAGTTGATCGCAGCAGGAATTTAGTTAGCAATTGGGCAAAACCATGTGCACTGCAGGGGAGGCAGATTTAACATGTGCAGAGAGTTAGATTTGGGTGGGTTATTTTATTTCTGTGCAGGGTAAATACTGGCTGCTTTATTTTTACACTGCAAATTAGATTGCAGATTGAACACACCCCACCCAAATCTAACTCTCTCTGCACATGTTAAATCTGCCCCCCCCCCCCCCCCCCCCTGAAGTGCACATGGTTTTGCCCAATTCCTAACTAAATTCCTGCTGCGATCAACTTGGAATTACCCCCAATGTGAGGAGCAACCTAATGAGGAATGTTACATGGTGGACAGAGGGGCAGAGAGGCATATGGGGAATAATAAATTGCTCTGGAAGGAGAAGATGGTGTGCACATGGGGCATACAGGTGGGCAAGTGGGGAATAAGCGGTTATGATTATTGGCAGATTGGCATGTCTGTGGAGATAACCTGCTTTGAGAGGGGACATGTGAGGGAGAAGATAGTGGCCATGTGGGGAATAATTGGCAGTGGAGGGAACATGTGAGAGAGAGCTAAGGGGCAGAGAAGAATGTGAGGGTGAAGCTGGCATATGAGGGAGAAGATGTGGGACACACTGGTGGGCATGTAGGGAATGGTCTGCTGTGGTGGGGAGTGTGAGGGAGGAGCTGGGGTCAGAGGTGCATGTAAGGGAGAAGATGGGAGACATGGATTGCACAATTGGGCATGTGAGAGTGAAGCAATGGGCAGAGGTGCATGCGAGGAAGAGCCAGTCGGAAGACAGAATTGTGAAGGAATAGCTTTTTTTTCTCCGATTTAAAAAGGACACAAGAAAACAAACAAATCAAACATTTGAAATCCCTCTGTAAAAAGCTGCTTTTGTCTCTAAACAGAGGTGGGATCTGGATGGATTTCTGTATCAGACATCAGTACATCTACACTGTTGCCTTGCCAGCCAACCAGCAAGGAGGAGGTACTGTAGGAGTTATTATTATTATATATTTTTTGAAAGTAATATGTGCAGCAGGTTGGCAAACGAGTACTGAATGGAGCAGGAAAGATACAGTAGGTTGAAGCTTTGCCTAGAACACAGAGAAACATCCATGCAGTAAGGAATAAACTGCCTGTTGGCAAAGACAAAAAAGCAAAAAACAAAAGACAAAAAAAGAAAAGTAGGATATTTTACTGGATTCTTTTGGAGGATATCAATGTGTTGAATAATAGATTGTAAGCATTATTACAAAAAGAATAGCACATCACATTGTGCCGACAACCCTTTCTATATTTGAAAAAGCTCAAGCAGCTCCCAGCAGAGGAATAAGCACGGAAGAGTAGAGGGAGCAGTTAGTGGAGAAAAATGGTGAGGATGGGGCACATAGCAGAGGGAATGAGAGTCACCCATTGTCCAATACTAACTGTAAGCTCAGGACCCAACCTTAGCATGTTAATGTTAGGAATGGTGAGGGGGAGTGTAGTTGCTAAAGTAAAGGTGAAGGTTAGGACTAGTTATGTAAGAAGATTCATTTATTGATGGGGGGCAGTTTATTCGATGGTTTTTGTTGGTTGTGAATTTGTGGAGAAGAATTATTAATTTATTAAATGTAAATATTACTTATATTTAACGACTCGTGCTCGTTCATTGTTGGTGCCAGCTCTTTTAAGCATGGACAATCTCGTCCATATTAGCTTGCACTGTTATGGAGACAGGTGACAGGGGGAGTGAAGAAACTTCACTCCCCCGTCACCTCCCCCCGCCACCGGTTCACCCGTCGGCCGTAACATCGCCATGTGTGTAGGGCCCTTATGTATATTCAATGACTGTTGCTTATAAATGTTTTAACCACTTGCCTGGCATGGTCGCAGATGCGACCACACCAGGCAGTGTTTTATCTGACCTGGTCGCACAGGGGCCCTCATTCCGAGTTGTTCGCTCGTTGCCGATTTTCGCTATATTGCGATTAGTCACTTACAGCGCATGCGCAAGGTTTGGAGAGCGCAAGCGCTTAGTTATTTTACTCAAAAGTTAGGTATTTTACTCACGGCATAACAAGGATTTTTCATCGTTCTGGTGATCGTACTGTGATTGACAGGAAGTGGGTGTTTCTAGGCGGAAACTGGCAGTTTTCTGGGCGTGTGCGAAAAAACGCTTTCGTTTCTGGGGAAAATGCAGGAGTGTCTGTAGAAACGGGGGAGTGTCTGGGCGAACGCTGGGTGTGTTTGTGACGTCAAACCAGGAACGAAACTGACTGAACTGATCGTTATTTGTGAGTAAGTCTGGAGCTACTCAGAAACTGCTAAGAAATTTCTATTCGCAATTCTGCTAATCTTTCGTTTGCAATTCTGCTAAGCTAAGATACACTCCCAGAGGGCGGCGGCCTAGCGTGTGCAATGTTGCTAAAAGCAGCTAGCGAGCGAACAACTCGGAATGAGGGCCTGGATGCGACCAGTCAGAGGAACAGTGATAGCAGCGTCAGGGAAGGGAAACTTCCCTCCCGCTGCTGCTGTCAGAGGGACCGGAAGGTCCCTCTGCCACCCTGCACCCTCCTCACAGTGATGTTGGGCTGTCGATCCTTGCTGATCGGTCAGCACGGAAGGCAATAGCAGCCGCTGGGAAAGTGTAAAACAACCTCCCCAAGCACCCACCCAGCCCTCCCCCACCCCCTCCCGTGTAGGTGCGGGCTGTCCAGGCTCAAATAGGTAAAATCGCCATGGTCGCGATGTTAATGATGTTCCAATGGTCGCGATGATCTTCATCTAATTCACTCATAACACCCCCCCCCCCCCCCCGACAATTTCTAAGCGTTATTTGGGGGGGGGGGGGAATCATCAGTTAAGTGGTTAATAAAGCAACTTAGAATTGATATACTGTTTTGTCTGCTTTCCTTAACCGTGTTCACCAAAGAACCTAATTCCACTGGGAACAGGCTCTAAAAGCCTTTTTCTGAGGGAAGGATCATTAACATATGGCTTCCTATGTCAGAAGTCAGAATGCTGAATACCCAGAATGGCAATAACTTAGATAAAATATATAAAATATATATACATTCAACTGGCATATCGGTCCTGGACTAAATTATCTTCCATGCTACAGCACTAGACAATAACTATTCCAGCATGGCAGTGTCACCTACTGTATTGCATATAGCATGCTGCTAACGTTGTGCATACTTAAAGATATGTTGAATGACATCAACAATATATTATGTTCAGTACATATTAGAAGCATAGCGCTGACATTTTCCCCTTATGGCTTTACAACACAAAAGGTTATCCAGTGGTGTCAATATGAGCAGCGTGGATCGTGGATATTCAACTGCAAACATCCTACTTGATGTGTATAAAATGTATTGACAAGACATGCATTCCTCACCTGGAGATAGCATAAAAATAGATAACAGCACTAGAGACATCACTATAATGATCACCAGCATCGACAGACCAATTCCACGCCAGTTACGAGGTGGTGCTCCTGAGCCACCCATGTCCTGGTAGACAAAACACAAAGTAAAATGGTTTTTTGAAATTCTACTAGGAAAACATTATTATTATTATTATTATTATTATTACAGATATGGAATCTTTTATACATTCTGTAAATTGTTACATTTAAAATGTGTATGTACAAAAAGGCAGTCATTTCTAAAAAGGCAAATAGATTGCCAGGGTTTACACCGTAATACAATGTCATCTTGTGGACTTCATCAGAAATGTTGTGTTTCTAATGATGGTGTTTTTGTGTAGGGAAATAAAACAAGCTCTAACATGCAGATTATACCGACGTCTGTGTGGGATCATCGAGAATTTTAACCTATGGGTAACTGATATTTAACATTATAACAGAGGTTCTCAAACGCTGTACTCAAGACACCCCAACGGTCCAGGTTTTAGGTATATCCACGGCTCGGCACAGATGGTTAAATCAAATAGACTGAGGTGGTAATAGTCACCTGTGGCCAAGCATGGATAAACTTAAAACCTGGACCGTTGGGATGCCTTGAGGACCGCATTTGAGAAACTCTTCGTTACAGCATCAGATACATAGCTTATGGTAGCACAGTGTCTGGCACTGCAATTGGGTTACTACTATCTGTGTGGAGTTTGTATACAGGTAATAAGCTCCACTGTGGACTAAAGAGAATTATTAAAGAAACTGTATTCCTCCTAAATCAGATCTCCAGTAATTGCATTAGAAGCTCTAGCATCCCTCCACACACCAGAAAACACTGGTAAATTATTGGATTGTGACAGAAATGAATGTGTATGTATATGTGTATGTATACTTGTATGTTAGGGAATTAAGCTCAATGGGGCACTATAAATCCCATCTATTTTCTGTACAGTGCTCCATAATTTGTTGCACGTTTGTAAATAAATAAATACATATATAATTAAATAATAAGTGGGCAAATAACTCATATAGCATCATTAATGAGGTGGGTGGCTGAAATGTTATATTACACTTATAAGAAACTTATTTATTTATTTATTTATTAACAGTTTCATATATTGGGGGTCATTCCGAGTTGTTCGCTCGTTGCCGATTTTCGCTATACTGCGATTAGTCACTTACTGCGCATGCGCTTAGTTATTTTACCAAAAACTTAGCTGTTTTGCTGTGGATCCTGTGGCGCTTTTCAGTCGCACTGCTGATCGGTAAATGATTGACAGGAAAGGGGCGTTTCTGGGTGGTAACTCAGCGTTTTCCCGGCGTTGGCTAAAAAACGCAGGCGTGTCAGGGAAAAACGCGGGAGTGTCTGGAGAAACGGGGGAGTGGCTGGGCGAACGCAGGGCGTGTTTGTGACGTCAAACCAGGAACGAAACGGCCTGAGCTGATCACAGTGTAGGAGTAAGTCTCGAGCTACTCAGAAACTGCTAAGAGCTTTCTATTCGCAATTCTGCTAATCTTTCGTTCGCAATTCTGCTATGCTAAGATTCACTCCCAGAGGGCTGCGGCCTAGCGTGTGCAATGCTGCTAAAATCAGCTAGCGAGCAAACAACTCGGAATGACCCCCATAGGGCAGTATATTCCATTGCGCTTTACAATTGGGATATTGAGAGTTAAAGGTAAGTTAAGAATTAGACATGGCACTTTTATCCACAAATTATATCAGAAAATAGACTACCATGTAACACAACATAGTTGATCTGTAGGGTGTAACACCTTCATCCACTCACCTCTTCAATTAATTACTGCACTACGTTAAATATGACGTAGAGGGTGAGGAAATGTAATAAATATAAAACCCTCAGTAGTCAGGTTAGCAAATAGCCTTCCATTGGTTTATGTTTATATATGGGTACAGAACTATTGTGAAAGTTATTCTGTTGGGTATCCAGCAATACATGAAATTAATTAACCTATACTATTAACAAAATGACTGGTGTTCTGTTCAACGTTCCTTCTTAGTGTTATTTAGCTCCATAACTTGACACTGTCTTTGATCTTTCATAGGCCCCATTTAATTACGAGTGATATGCTTGTTCTCACTCATTGCTATTCTTAAATGGTGCTCCAACAGGGGCGGATTGTGATTGAAAACCGGCCAGGGAAACTTCTGAATACATGCCTTAAAGGAGACGGGGTCTGTTGAGGGGGTAGGTATTGTTAAGGGGGGTGTGATCCCTCATAGGGCCTGATTCTGATTCGGAGGCAGTCGCAGCCTTCCTTGTATCTTTTGCTGCAGTTGCTAATGCCATTACAAAGACCCCCGCCCGGTCCGGCCACGCCTGCGTTGGCCGGACTGTGCCCCCATAACGGTGGCCAAACACTGCCGTGCCGCCTACTCCCACCCAAATACTGCCTCTACCTGTCATTTAGGCAGAGGCGATCACTAGGGAACTCCGTCGCCGGCGCATGCGCAGTTCCGACCTGATCGATGCGCTGTGATAAACTGCAGCGAGCGATCAGGCAGGAATGACCCCCAATACTCGCAACAAAGACATAGCAAAGGTGCTCTTCTCTTTTTTTTCTCTTTTCTCTACCTCTCCCTATTTTACTCTTCAATCTCGGTCGGTTAGACCCTCTACTGACTGCCATGCTTTCTATCTTTTATTACCCGATCAGTGGGTTAGAAATTAATCATATCTTTGGTTTCTTTATAAGTACTGACTGTTAATCTGTATTTATAATGTATTATGTTATGACTACCATATGTTGGTCTCTGTTTGCTTCTGTGATCCTACTAATAAAAATTGTAAAAAAAAAAAAAAGACATAGCAAAAGTGCATATGTGCAAGTCGATGTTTCGGTCCATATAGGACCTTCTTCAGGACAACAGCTCTGTATCAGTTCAGCAACACAGCCAGAGAGTAGAATTAATTAACATCCACAATGCAGGTGTATATAAACACTGACCAATTACTCATGTGGCCACAGTGCTTGAGAAAAGCAAGATGGGATACCAAAATTTAATACAAAAAAGACAGACTCAATACAGATACACATAGATAATAGGGCATACTTCATGGTGATCAGCGCTGAAGGCGCTAACATAGAAAACACACTGTAAGCGTAAAAAGTAAATATAACCCAACAGCAGCGCTAATAGCCGCGAAACCGGAAGTGCTGTGCATTCCACGGGTTCGTGGAATTCATCAGCCGTTACCGGAAGTGGCTATAGCTGAATACACATTCAAAACCGGAAGTAGGAAGCGCCGTGCGTTCCACGGCTCCGGGGAGCACACTGGCCACATCTACAGGATGTAGATGCTTCAGGACTGATGCAGAGAGAGGCAGCATAGAGACCAAAGGTAACCCTGAAGGAGCTGTAGACAGCAGAGATTAGTGTATCTGCGCATGTGACCACAATAAGCCATACACTCCATAGAGCTGGGCTTTGTGGAAGAGTGGCCAGAAAAAATCCATTACTTAGTGTTAAAAATAAGAAGGCACTTTCTGAATTTGCCAAAAGGCATGTGGACGACTCCCCAAATGTATGGTGGAAGGTGCTCTGGTCAGATGAGCCTAAAATTTAACTTTTCGGCCACCAAGGAAAACGCTATGTCTGGCGCAAACCCAACACATCCCATCACCCCAAGAACACCATCCCCACAGTGAAACATGGTGGTGGCAGCATCATGTTGCAGGGATGTTTTTTTAGCAGCAGTGACTGGTAAACTGTTTTGAGTCGAGGGAAAGATGGATGGTGCTAAATACAGGAATATTCTTGAGCAAAACCTGTTTCAGTCTGCCTGTGATTTGAGACTGGGACGGAGGTTCACCTTCCAGCAGGACAATGACCCGAAGCATACTGCTAAAGCAACACTCAAGTGGTTTAAGGGGAAACATTTAAATGTGTTGGAATGGCCTAGTCAAAGCCCAGATCTCAATCCAATTGATAATCTGTGGTCAGACTTGAAGATTGCTGTTCACAAGTGGAAACCATCCAACATGAAGGAGCTGGAGTAGTTTTGCCTTGAGAAATGGCTAAAAATCCCATAGGCAAGATGTGGCAAGCTCATAGAGGCTTATCCAAAGCGACTTGCAGCTGTAATTGCTGCAAAAGGTGGCTCTACAAAGTACTGACTTTAGAGGGGGCAATAGTTTATGCACGCTGAAGTTTGCTGGCATTTTGTCCTATTTGTTGTTTGCTTCACTATAAAAAAAAACCAAAACATCTTCAAAGTCGTAGGCATGTTCTGTGAACGATATGATGCAAACCTTCAAACAATCCATTTTAATTCCAGGTTATGAGGCAACAAAACATGAAAAATGCAAAGGGTGGTGAATACTGTGTGTATGTATATATATATATATATATACACAACACACACACACATACACTGCATCTGCATATAGGGCCAGGGACTGGTGGGGATATTTAATTATATGTGTATACATACATATATACACACATACACATACACATATTTGTATTTGTATGCTCCTTAATGCGTTTCATCCCCCCATCTGTGGGGTAAATTTACTAAGATTCGTAATTGTCCGTTTGAGGTCAAAGTTCAATCACGAATGACATCGAAAGTGTAAATATGCAAATTTTTTAATTTAGTACGACTAATTTACTAAGCTGCCGTATTCTGCATTTTCGGTTTTACCGATGTCGATGTCATTCATTTTTTTAGGCAGTGTTTTACGTGAGTGACTTGTAAAACACTGCCGACTTTAATACAATGAATCTCGGCCGGATCTGAGAGATCCGTGCTGGGCTTCATTGTGCACTTTTTAATAAAAAAAAAACAGTGTTAAATAAAAAAAATAAAAAATGCGTGGGGTCCCCCCTCCTAAGCAAAACCAGCCTCAGGCTCTTTGAGCCGGTCCTGGTTGCAAAAATATGGGGGAAAAAATGATAGAGGTTCCCCCATATTTCAACAACCAGCACCGGGCTCTCCGCCTGGTCCTGGTTCCAAAAATACGGGGGACAAAAAGCGTAGGGGTCCCCCGTATTTCTGAAACCAGCACCGGGCTCCACTAGCCAGATACATAATGCCACTGCCGGGAGACACTTTTATATAGCTCCCGGCGGCCCTGGCATTACATAACCAACTAGTCACCCCTGGCCAGGGTACCCTGGAGGAGTGGGGACCCCTTCAATCAAGGGGTCCCCCCCCTCCAGCCACCCAAGGACCAGGGGTGAAGCCCGAGGCTGTCCCCCCCATCCATGGGCTGCGGATGGGAGGCTGATAGCCGTTGTGTAAAAAAATTAATATTGTTTTTAGTAGCAGTACTACAAGTCCCAGCAAGCCTCCCCCGCAAGCTGGTACTTGGAGAACCACAAGTACCAGCATGCGGAGGAAAACCGGGCCCGCGGGTGACCGAAAGTAACCTCACCGCTGACCACAAAGTTCCCACCATTGGTTACAATGGAGCGCATAGGCGCTACATTGTAACACTGCCGTGTGCTGCCTGTCATACAGTACAGGAGCACACAGCCGATCAGGAGGATGCCACAACGTGGCGTTCCCTGATTGGCTGATGGAACCCACTTAGACATAAGTCAGAGGGGGTTTCTGGCATTCGGGGAAAGGGTTCCCATGTGAAAACATGGGGCCCCTTTCAGTGCGAGGTCGGGTGTCCGTTTTTTTATTTTGACAAGTACCTGGATTACAACTGGATTAAAAGTAGAAGAGGCTTCTACACTGGAGTATGTGAGTATAATTTTTTCCACAGGTACACCATGGATTCTACATGGAGAAGAGGACCGACCCTCGTGTGAACATAAGGTAAGTATGTGTATATGGAGGTGTGTATGTATGTATTAAAGTTATACTTTCAAGGTGTGTGTCTTATGTTTTTATTGGGGTATTTTTCTAGTAGTAGTACTACAGGTACCAGCGGGACCGGTTTTCCTCCGCATGCTGGTACTTGTGGTTCTCCAAGTACCAGCTTGCGGGGGAGGCTTGCTGGGACTTGTAGTACTGCTACTAAAAACAATATTAATTTTTTTACACAACGGCTATCAGCCTCCCATCCGCAGCCCATGGATGGGGGGACAGCCTTGGGCTTCACCCCTGGTCCTTGGGTGGCTGGAGGGGGGGGACCCCTTGATTGAAGGGGTCCCCACTCCTCCAGGGTACCCCGGCCAGGGGTGACTAGTTGGTTATGTAATGCCAGGGCCGCCGGGAGCTATATAAAAGTGTCCCCCGGCTGTGGCATTATGTATCTGGCTAGTGGAGCCCGGTGCTGGTTTCAGAAATACGGGGGACCACTACTCTTTTTGTCCCCCGTATTTTTGGAACCAGGACCAGGCGCAGAGCCCGGTGCTGGTTGTTGAAATATGGGGGAACCTCTATCATTTTTCCCCCCATATTTTTGCAACCAGGACCGGCTCAAAGAGCCCGAGGCTGGTTTTGCTTAGGAGGGGGGACCCCACGCAATTTTTTTAAAAAAAAATACACACTTTCCCATCCCCTTCCCACTGATAAACATGCACGGATCTCATGGATCCCTGCATGCCTATCCAAACACGGGATAAAAAAGCAGGTCTGTTTTTTTTTAGCACTTTTTTACGAATTGTATTTCTGCACGGCAGTGTTTGGCTATTGTCGGCAGTGTTTGTGATTTGCACTTTTTAGTAAATTACCGATTTCTACCAAATTGCAGGCGTATTTGACCGATGGTGTATTGATTCGTGATTTTTTCCTAGGACCTCCAAAATATTACGAATGCCCTCATCACTGCCGAGATTTTTGCTTAGTAAATTACCGAAATGACACTTTGAAGAAAAAACGGCATCTCGGTCAAAATCGGGACCTTAGTAAATATACCCCTGTGACTCCATTACTGCCCCCCTTCCCCACACTCACACACACCTCTTTCATATGTACTGTATTTGTGCCCCAGTGCCTCAGGGACATGCGGTGAGGCAGATTTCTCAGGAGGCACTGACTAGTACCAGAGCCAGATTTACACACAATATATGAGCCAAATTGTTCATATCGGCATTATACAGAGGTGCAGCAGTATAAACTCCTGGAAATTTGGTGAGTTTTGATGAGAGATATGCGGAAAAGATAGGCAGGGGGGCACTGCCTCACCTGCCATAGACTTTTTACTCCAGAGAGTTGGCTATAAAAATTATTAGAATAATAAAAATATTTTCAACATATTCTTTGTATTTTTCATATACTTTATACAGTTAAAACTCTGGCACAAACGTTAGTATGACAGGAAAGGCTCTGCCTCACCCCACCGCACCTCACTGCAGTGCCTGCGTTTTCTCTATTCTGCTGTTTACAAGTGCAAACCACCCATCGGGCTGTAAGATCTGTACTGTCTGTGGTCCAGTAGAAACCCACATGGGTTACATACCTAAAAGTTGTTTCCTTGTTTTCCCTCAAAATTGGCATTTTTCCTGTTAGAGGCGACAGTAGCATTATAGCGACGCTGCTGGGTGCAGACATGTAGGGGGATGGAGGAGGTGCATCAGGGCAATGAGGATCGGCCGTGGGGGCGCCCCTTAGGAGTCATAGTTAAGGCGCATACACATTTTTCCCCTTCTGAGCGATATTGACTAAAATATTGCACAGTGTGTATGCCGCAAACGACGACCGATGCACGTTCCCGAGGGTCCTTAAGGACCCCCTCCATCGGCCGTACATGCAGGTCAATTTTGGCTACGTCAGACAAAACTGTATGTACGTGCCGGCAGTGGTGTGACGTCACTGAGCGATATCATTTGTGGATTTTGGTAACCACGGCAACTAAGACACAAGGTCGACTCCTGGGTGAGTGACAGCAGTCAATTGACACACACAGTATCCCAGTCACAGGTGACTGTGCAAAGGCTAATGAGAGTAGCTGCTGTGGCAGGGCATGCGCAGCAGCTCCCCATAGGCCATTTTTCTTTCGCGTCGGTGAGCTCCTGCGCATGTGCAGAAGCTGTCCGCTAACGAGGCATGATCGGAGCTGAACTCATTGCGGCATCCGGCCTGCAGGTGGTAGTGAAGGGTGGCCACTGAGGGGGCAATGGGACAGGCAAAGAGGGGACCGTCCCAACATCCCAATCTGCTCATGTGAACCAATCAATCAGCTCCTAACTGCCATTTTCAAACACAGGCCCAGATTTATCAAGTCTTGAAGAGCGATAAATTGCACAGTGATAAAGTACCAGCCAATCAGCTCCTAACTTACATTTTTCAAACACAGCCTGTAACATGATAATTAGAAGCTGGTTGGTTGGTATATTATCACCGTGCATTTTATTACTCTCTCCAGGGCTTGATAAACCTGAGCCACAATCTGTAAAATGACAGGAACTGATTGGCTGTAGGTAGCACCATTTAAGATTAGTAATGAGTGATAACTAGCATATAACTTGTTATTAAATGGGGCCCTTTATATTAAGCACCATGGGGTATATTTGTTTTGCATTTAATATTATTGCCCTTTTAAATCCAGCTGTTAGAACTGAATACAACTTAGCTGCTGCTTAGTAAATATACCCCCATATTCATTCATAGCCAGTCTAACAGGCCCTACACATATACCGATCCGCCGCCGAGCTGCCTGACGGCGGATACGGCCGACAGGCGACCTGGCGGTGGGGGGCAGGAGACGGGGGGAGTGAAGTTTCTTCACTCTCCCCGTCACCCGGCTCCATAGCACTGCACGCTAATATGGACAATCTTGTCCATATTGGCCTGCATGCATTGCAGTTGAAGTTGCCAGGGAGTTTTATGTGTAGAATGCAGTCCTCTAATGTGCACTGGTGCTGGCGGGGAGAATTAATGTTCCGCTGGATAGAGTTCTATTTTTTTTCTCTCTATTACTCTACAATTTCCCTTTTGCATGGCTCTATCCTGCCATCCATCTACTGTTGTTCTATGCAATCTATTTATCTCTCATATCTCCCTCATGCATAAATAGATATGAGATTACATGAGACGCAACACAATTATATTTAAATACACTACATGTCACACTAGATTCTCTGCATCACCTACAGACTCTCTTATATGTCAGCAATGTACACCACCCTCGCAAGACAGTGGGGTGCCACCCTGGGTGTCGTCCATTAAGTCCATGATAGCCTGTATGTCACACGAAATGGAGACAGCAAAATATGAAAGACTAAATAAACAAGAGAAATGGTTGACCCAGCGCTAATCAATTGCGATTTCTGTGCAGCTGACAAAAAGACAGGGGTCACTCAACCCTGTGTATAGAAAATCTAGAAGAAAGCAACAGAATTGCAGCGCACAGAAAAAGCATCAATCAATAAATAAAAAGGTTTTTTATTTGGTTAAAACAATTTATTATAACCTTAAAACAAATGTATAGACTTTAAAACACATCACCATCTAATAAAGTTGTCTGCATTAAATAATCCAACAATTTTATCCTGTAATCTACAGCCAAACATATATTAAAATGCAGGAAAAACTCTGTTTAAATATCCAATGCTACCTTGTAGCTAATCTTCAACAATGTATCAACAATGTTGCTTTCATAGAGCTACTGCCAGTATATCATACAAATCAATTAAACTACATTCAGATGTATATAGATAGGCTAGTAAACTTCCCTCTGATGAAATTCTTGACAACCAAAGAGTTAAATTGTTAAGGACACTCAATTCCTATATTTGAAAGTCCAGTATCCACAATTGTACAATTGTATATAATCAGCTGGCCAGCTATTTAAAATATCACTGATGCAGTAATGAGCTGTAAATAATGCTCACGTCCTCCCCGGCTGCTGGTGCCGTACCTTTTTTTATGGCAGTCTTTTCAGGGGGACTGAGATACCCACTTTCCACACGTTACGTTTCAAACCCCCCTTCTCCCCGACTGCTGGGTGCTTGATCCTTACATGGCAGTCCTTTCTGGGAGACTGAGGTGCAAAGATCCAAACGTGGAGTGGTTTCCCGATGCAAACATGCAGATGCAGTCTCGTTAGGTGGTGAGCGTCTCGGATAGAACTTTACGTGTTTCTCCGCCTCCCTACGGTCTCAGCGGCTTCTTCAGGACCCCCTCCATCGGCCGTACATGCAGGTCAGTTTTGGCTACGTCAGACAAAACTGTACGTGCCGGCAGTGGTGTGACGTCACTGAGCGATATCATTTGTGGAGTTTGGTAACCACGGCAACTAAGACACAAGGTCGACTGCTGGGTGAGTGACAGCAGTGAATTGACACACACAGTATCCCAGTCACAGGTGACTGTGCAAAGGCTAATGAGAGTAGCTGCTGTGGCAGGGCATGCGCAGCAGCTCCCCATAGGCCATTTTTCTTTCGCGTCGGTGAGCTCCTGCGCATGTGCAGAAGCTGTCCGCTAACGAGGCATGATCGGAGCTGAACTCATTGCGGCATCCGGCCTGCGGGTGGTAGTGAAGGGTGGCCACTGAGGGGGCAATGGGACAGGCAAAGAGGGGACCGTCCCAACATCCCAATCTGCTCATGTGAACCAATCAATCAGCTCCTAACTGTCATTTTCAAACACAGGCCCAGATTTATCAAGTCTTGAAGAGCGATAAATTGCACAGTGATAAAGTACCAGCCAATCAGTTCCTAACTTACATTTTTCAAACACAGCCTGTAACATGATAGTTAGGAGCTGGTTGGTTGGTATATTATCACCGTGCATTTTATTACTCTCTCCAGGGCTTGATAAACCTGAGCCACAATCTGTAAAATGACAGGAACTGATTGGCGGTAGGTAGCACCATTTAAGATTAGTAATGAGTGATAACAAGCATATCACTTGTTATTAAATGGGGCCCTTTATATTAAGCACCATGGGGTATATTTGTTTTGCATTTAATAGTATTGCCCTTTTAAATCCAGCTGTTAGAACTGAATACAACTTAGCTGCTGCTTAGTAAATATACCCCCATATTCATTCATAGCCAGTCTAACAGGCCCTACACATATACCGATCCACCGCCGAGCTGCCTGACGGCGGATACGGCCGACAGGCGACCTGGCGGTGGGGGGGAGGAGACGGGGGGAGTAAAGTTTCTCCACTCCCCCCGTCACCCGGCTCCATAGCACTGCACGCTAATATGGACAATCTTGTCCATATTGGCCTGCATGCATAAGCGACAGGGCACCAACGATTAACGAGCGCGGGGCCGTGCATCGTTAATCGTTGATGCCTACACACAGAACGATATGAACAAGTTCTCGTTCATTTATGAACGAGAATGTTCATATCGTTCTGTTTTATCTGCCAGTGTGTAGGGCCCATAAGGAGAAATCAAAAGAAAAGACAACAGTACTGAGTTTATTTATAAATACAATATACAGTACTGTAAAAAAATGCGTTTCTTCTTCCAGAATGTGTAGAAACTGTTTTGGCATGCGTGCTGCATTCTGCTTTCCCCATGGACTCGTAAAGTGACAAAGAAAATGTACTGCACACTTTCCATGATAGAAAGTTGAAGTTGCCAGGGAGTTTTATGTGTAGAATGCAGTCCTCTAATGTGCACTGGTGCTGGCGGGGAGAATTAATGGTCCGCTGGATAGAGTTCTATTTTTTCTCTCTCTATTACTCTACAATTTCCCTTTTGCATGGCACTATCCTTCCATCCATCTACTGTTGTTCTATGCAATCTATTTATCTCTCATATCTCCCTCATGCATAAATAGATATATCATATGAGATTACATGAGACGCAACACAATTATATTTAAATAGCTGTTTAGCAGAGGTGCCAGTAATTGAAAGTCTGCCTGACGAGCCCCGGTGGACTGCTGCCACCGCTGCTTCTTAGATGTGCTGTGTATCAACAACCTGTCAGAGTGCGGGAGTTACTGATCACTTCTAAATCATCCTTGTCTTCCACATCTTACCTCAGCTCTTTCCTTCCTCGGGAAAATACAGCTTCAGTAAGGTATCCATTCTTTTTATTTATTTCTTTTCCTTACCCAAGGGCAATAAAAGTCATGCTTTTCCTAGTGTTTTTTTTTTGCTATTCTTGTAAAAGCATGTGAATAGCTATGGGGATGACCCCTTTATATACCCATTTCGGTTTGTGCTTTCTGATGGACTCTTCAACGGTTTAGGGGCATCTATTGGATGCTACCTACTTTATTCACATCTGTCCTGGGCAGCTGAACCCCTGGCAAGTGTAAATGTTTGTAAAGCTGGATACAAACTTGTCCAACACTCAGGAGATCTGACCTCATACCCAGGGCTGTTTCTAGCCAATTTGGCTCCCTGTGCGAGATTTAAAAATGCGCCCCCCCATGACATAAAGAAATGTGCCCCCCCCCCCCCCACACACACCTAGATTTAAATAAAAACTTTCGTGCGCACCCATCAAGGGGGCGTGGCCTCATCTAAATGGGTGTGACCTCGTCTGAAAAGACTACCTCACAATCCAGTTTTTGACCCTGCTCCAACAGATCACGACCACCACAGGAAAAAAAAATTCTACCATATTAAGCCCCACACAGTAATGCCCCCTGTACCATATTATGCCACACACCGCAATGCCCTTGATACATTAAATCCCCACACTACGGCAGGCAAGAGTCCCCATTTCACACATTACGGCAGGTGTCCCCATTTTACACATTGAGAGAGAGAGAGAATACTTACAGAGGCGATTACCGCTCTTCGGCCCGCCTCACCAGTCGCTCCTCGCGCTGGCCTTTCCCTCTTCCTAACTTGGATCCCCCTCTGTACTCCGCTCGGGGGGTGGGGGGGGGGGGGAGTTTCGCTGAGTGACGGGGGGGTTGCGTCGTGACGTAACGATGCAACAGCGTCATTCCATGAAACTCCGCCCCCCGAGCGGGTTACTCGGGGAGAAATAGGAGACGGAAGCAGGGAGCCACAGTTAGTGCCGCGGCGGGCGCCCAGTGCGGTTGCACTGCTCTACAGCCCCAAGAAACGGCCCTGCTCATACCGCCCACTTGGTCCGACACTGGACAAGTGTGTATCCTCAGCCGACTGATCCTTTCACCCAATCCTGGTCACCTGGTCAGGTCAAATGGTTTTCTCTAACGTCCAAAAGGGATACTAGGGATGCTTAGCACGATGGGGTATAGATGAGGTTCAAAGAAACCATGGAACTATAAAAATTTCAAACAGGGTGTGCTGGCTCCTCCCTGTATGCCCGACCCCAGCTACGTTTAGAAAAATGTGCCCGGCCGGATGCACTGCTCTGGAGCTCCAGAGAGATTTTGCTTCAATTTAATTTAATCTTATTTTTATTTGGGAACTGTTTGGGCAACAGTCACCTGTATCGTGGGAACATGGGGGGCCGGCGCTGCGCCCCCTGAGGGCACAGAATCAGATCCCAGCTGACAAAACTTGTTCTGGAAGGAATGGAGTACCGCAGAGCATTGCGCTCGAGCGAACACATCACGCAGCATGCTGCACACCCCTAAGCCTGAAGAAACGAAGATTGGTGAGTGTTACGGACGGTGTGTGCGGCACGGACGGGCATACAGTCTCTCACTAGGGAGTTCTCATGCCCCCCACGCCCACACACTGGCAGCATTAGGTGGAAAAAGGGGATTTATCCTGTCTTTTTACACTTTTAGAGAGAATGCCAGTATAAATATACATAGAGCTCTGTCGCCATTACAGGGTGCGGAGCTTAGAACAGAGCGGGACTAGCGGAGTCTGGCACCATTATCTGAGGAGAAGGACGCTTCAGACACTATCAGCTCCTCCTGGGACACCCATTACACCACAAACACGGTACAGGGGCTAGATAAGGGGGAGAGCCGATGCTGGAATCCGTAATAGGCTCCAGTAATACATTAACATTGTATATAGCCCGGCTTAGGCCTGGGTGTGCTGGTTCCTCACATTCTGTGCCTCTCTCTCTCTGCTTCTCTGGGTAAACTTGCTATCACTGTTTTCGTGTGTGTGTAATCTGTCAGCATGTCAGAAAATAGAGCAGTGCACACTACATGTCACACTAGATGCTCTGCATCACCTACAGACTCTCTTATATGTCAGCAATGTACACCATCCTCGCAAGACAGTGGGGTGCCACCCTGGGTGTCGTCCATTAAGTCCATGATAGCCTCTATGTCACACGAAATGGAGACAGCAAAATATGAAAGACTAAATAAACAAGAGAAATGGTTGACCCAGCGCTAATCAATTGCGATTTCTGTGCAGCTGACAAAAAGACAGGGGTCACTCAACCCTGTGTATAGAAAATCTAGAAGAAAGCAACAGAATTGCAGCGCACAGAAAAAGCATCAATCAATAATTAAAAAGGTTTTTTTATTTGGTTAAAACAATTTATTAGAACCTTAAAACAAATGTATAGACTTTAAAACACATCACCATCTAATAAAGTTGTCTGCATTAAATAATCCAACAATTTTATCCTGTAATCTACAGCCAAACATATATTAAAATGCAGGAAAAGCTCTGTTTAAATATCCAATGCTACCTTGTAGCTAATCTTCAACAATGTATCAACAATGTTGCTTTCATAGAGCTACTGCCAGTATATCATACAAATCAATTAAACTACATTCAGATGTATATAGATAGGCTAGTGGACTTCCCTCTGATGAAATTCTTGACGACCAAAGAGTTAAATTGTTAAGGACACTCAATTCCTATATTTGAAAGTCCAGTATCCACAATTGTACAATTGTATATAATCAGCTGGCCAGCTATTTAAAATATCACTGATGCAGTAATGAGCTGTAAATAATGCTCACGTCCTCCCCGGCTGCTGGTGCCGTACCTTTTTTTATGGCAGTCTTTTCAGGGGGACTGAGATACCCACTTTCCACACGTTACGTTTCAAACCCCCCTTCTCCCCGACTGCTGGGTGCTTGATCCTTACGTGGCAGTCTTTTCTGGGAGACTGAGGTGCAAAGATCCAAACGTGGAGTGGTTTCCCGATGCAAACATGCAGATGCAGTCTCGTTAGGTGGTGAGCGTCTCGGATAGAACTTTACGTGTTTCTCCGCCTCCCTTCTTCAGAAGCCGCTGAGACCGTAGGGAGGCGGAGAAACGCGTAAAGTTCTATCCGAGACGCTCACCACCTAACGAGACTGCATCTGCATGTTTGCATCGGGAAACCACTCCGTTATGAAAGTACGTCGCGCGTGTGCATTGCGCCACATACGCATGCGCAGAAGTGCCGCTTTTTTGCTTCATCGCTGCGCAGCACATTTTCAGCTAGCGATCAACTCGGAATGACCCCCCATATCACAATGCGTAGAACACCTTATTACCTCTATTAGGGAAGTTTTAAAACTCCCCGACAAAGAAGCAGAGACCCCTAATTCGTTTTTCTGTTCACAGAAAAAGGTACATGCTACTTTCCCTGATTCAGAGGAGTTAGACAACCTATTTAAAGAACCATGGGCTAAATCCTGAAAAGAAGTTACAGATTTCCAAAAAGCTAGTGTCTGTTTTCCCTTTTACACAGGAAGGGAGAAAACTTTGGGAAAAATTTGCCTGTGGTAGATGCTTCGGTATCACGTCTGTCAAAAAAGACGGTGCTACCAGTGCCGGGGGGCTATGACTCTCAAGGATCCATCAGATAGGAAAATAGAAACTGCCCTAAACGCTATGTATTTAGCTACAGGGGCTGCTCAGAGGCCCATTATAGCTGGTTGCTGGATCACTGAGGCCATCCATACATGGGCTGATACCTTGCAAAAAGGGCTAGCGGGGGATGTAACATTACCTGATACAGTTAAGCTTGCAAAGCATATTAAGGAGTCTGCTCTTTTCTTATGTGAAATCATTAAGGAGATTGGCATTATAAATGCCAGATATACGACCATGGTAATCTCTGCGTGCAGAGCTTTACGGTTGCTGATGCTAAATCCAAAAAAGGGGTAGAAGCTCTTCATCTTCAGGGGGATATTCTATTTGGTGGAGATCTGGAGAAGTGGATTTCGCAGGCTAAGGCAGGGAAATCCACTTTTCTACCATCTACAACCCCTCCAGCTAGACGTACATACCAAGGCCCTTCCCTACAGTCCTTTCATCCTACAGAGTTCAAAGGAAAAGCCAGAGGTGCCTCAAATGTCTCCATAGGCACCAGAGGTAAGACGCGCAGACCAGCAGCAGCCAGTTCCCAGGAACAGGGCGCTACCTCAGTTTCCTCAAAGAGTTCGGCATAACGATGTCCTCCCACTCCTGGGAGACCCCAGGGTGGGAGCTTTGCTAAAGTGCTTCAGCCACGTTTGGAAAAGCTCCTGCCACGATGCCTGGGTTAAGATAGAGTTCAACTCTTTTCCACCTCACAGATTCTTCAAATCAGGCTTACCAGCTTCCGAAGAAACCTGGTTACCTCTGCAGAAGGCGATTCAGAAACTGGTACAGACTCAGGTTATTGTCCCGATTCCCTCTCCTCAGAGAAACATGGGATATTGGGGGTCATTCCGAGTTGATCGTTAGCTGCCGTTGTTCGCAGCGCAGCGATCAGGCTAAAAATCGGCATTTCTGTGCATGCGTATGCACCGCTCTCAGGGAGTGCATAGAAAAACGCAGGCGTGCCAGAAAAAATGCAGGAGTGACTGGGCGGGTGTGTGACGTCAAAAGCCGTCCCTCCGTCGTTGCAATCAACGCACATGAAGAGTAACTACAGGCCTGGTCTTGTATTGCACAAAACGATTTTGCAGGCGCCCTGCTGGACAAGCGATTGCACTTCTGCAAAGCGAAAATACACTCCCCAGTGGGCGGCAACAATGCGTTTGCACGGCTGCTAAAAACTGCTAGCGAGCGATCAACTCAGAATGACCCCCATTATTCAAACCTGTTTGTGGTTCCCGAAGCCGGACAGTTCGGTCAGACCAATTCTGAACCTCAAATTATCTGAGGGTTTTCAAATTTAAGATGGAGTCTCTGAAAGTAGTAATTTCAGGACTGGAAGAGAGGGAATTCATGTTGTCGCTGGATATACAGGATGCTTACCTCCCTATCCCGATATGGCCACCCCATCAGGCTTACCTCCGGTTTGCATTAATGGACAACCACTACCCTTCGGCCTATCTACAGCTCCGAGGGTGTTCATGAAGGTTATGGCAGAGATTATGTTACAATTCCGGTTACAGGGAGTGAACATTGGGCCTAATTCAGACCAGATCGTAGCAGCAACTTTGTTAGCAGATGGGCAAAACCATGTGCACTGAACAGAAACAATATAACCCACCCAAATCTAACTCTCTCTGCACATGTTATATCTGACCCCCCCCCCCCCCCCCCCTTCCCCGCAGTACACGTTTTTGCTCATCTACCAACAAAGTTGCTGCTACGATCAGGTCTGAATTAGGCCCATTATTCCATATCTGGACTATCTACTGATAAAAGCAGCATCAAGAGAAAAGCTGATGGACAGCATCAGACTGACAACTCAACTCCTTACAGAACACGTTTTCTAAACCTACAGAAACCACACCTAGAGCCGACACAGTTTCTGGGTATGATCCTGGATACGGTAGCTCAAAGGGTGTTCCTACCGTTGGACAAAGCAAAGACTCTCTAGGAAATGGCTTGCAACCTTCTCAAAAAGAAGTTTGTCTTGGTCCACCTTTGCATAAGGCTTCTCGGGAAGATGGTGGCCTCATACGAGGCAATTCAGTATGGCAGATTCCTTGCAAGGATTTTTCAACTGGATCTTCTGAGCAAATGGTCGGGTTCACACTTACATCTGCACCAGATCATACGGCTCTCACCGCAAGCCAGGATATCTCTCTTGTGGTAGCAGCAGATCTCCCATCTGATGGAAGGTCATCAATTTGGAATCCAGGACTGGATTCTGTTGACAACAGATACGAGCCTCCGAGGTTGGGGAGCTGTGACCCAAGGGTTTCAGTTTCAAGGCCTGGACGTACGGATCGGTGTACCTGTTCCCTCCAATTCCGTAGCTTCCAAGAATTCTAAAAAGGATAAGGAAGGAAGAAGTTCAGGCAATTCTAATTTCCCCAAACTGACCGAGAAGGGTTTGGTATGCAGACCTTCTGGCCCTAGCAGTGGAAGATCCGTGGCCTCTACCACTAAGGGAGGATCTTCTGCAGCAAGGTCCGGTCGTTTAGCCGGACTTACAACAGCTTCGTTTGACGGCATGGCGGTTCAGAGGGAAATTCTAGCCAAGAAGGGAATTCCCCATAGGGTTATTTCAACCATGATCCAAGCCAGAAAAGGGGTAACGTCAAAACATTACCACCGAGTTTGGAAAAAGTACGCCTCCTGGTGTGAAGGGAGATAGTACCCTGTGGCGGATTTTGATCTGGGTCGATTCCTACGATTCCTACAGGCCGGAGTGGATATGGGACTATGGGTGTAATTCCAAGTTGATCGCAGCAGGAATTTTTTTAGCAGTTGGGCAAAACCAAGGAGGTAATTCTGAGTTGATCACAGCAGCAAGTTTGTTAGCAATTGGGCAAAACCATGTGTACTGCAGGTGGCGCAGATATAACATTTGCAGAGAGAGTTAGATTTGGGTGGGTTATTTCGTTTCTGTGCAGGGTAAATACTGGCTGCTTTATTTTTACACTGCAATTTAGATTTCAGTCTGAATACACCCCCCCCAAATCCAACTCTCTCTGCACATGTTATATCTGCCTCCCCTGCAGTGCACATGGTTTTGCCCAATTGCTAACAAAATTGCTGCTGCGATCAACTCAGAATTACCCCCCATGTGCACTGCAGGGGAGGCAGATATAACATTTGCAGAGAGAGTTAGATTTGGGTGGGTTATTTTGTTTCTGTGCAGGGTAAATACTGGCTGCTTTATTTTTACACTGCAATTTAGATTGCAGATTGAACACACCCCACCCAAATCTAACTCTCTCTGCACATGTTAAATCTGCCTCCCCTGCAGTGCACATGGTTTTGCCCAACTGCTAAAAAATTTCCTGCTGCGATCAACTTGGAATTACCCCCTATGTTTAGGCTCCATCAGAGTTCAGATATCAGCCTTGTCTATTTTTTTCCAAAGACAATTGGCTACTCTTCCAGAAGTTCAGAAGTTTCTGCAAGGTGTTCTTCATATACAACCTCCTTTTTTGCCGCCTATGGCACCTTGGGATCTTACGGTTGTTTTGGATTTCTTGCAATCCTCTTGGCTTGAACCATTGGATTCTGTGGAGGATAAGTACCTTACTTGGAAGATGGTAATGTTACTGTCCTTAGCCTCGGCTAGGCGAGTTTCGGAATTAGGTGCACTATCATGCAAAAGCCCCTACGTGATGTTTCACAAGGACAGAGCTGAACTCAGAACTCATCAACAGTTTTTACCAAGGGTGGTTTCGGCTTTCCATATCAATCAACCGATAGTGGTTCCGATTAGTCCTGACACTTCCTCTCATCTGAAGTCACTGGATGTTGTGAGAGCCTTGAAGATTTACATCAAACGTATCGCTCGGGTCAGGAAATCAGATTCTCTTTTTGTGCTTTATGATGCTCAAAAGAAAGGTCGACCTGCTTCACAGCAGTCTATTGCGCGGTGGATCAGGCAGAATATCCAGCAGGCTTACAATTCAGCAGCCTTACCGGTTCCAAGATCCATAAAAGCCTCTTCTACAAGGTCGGTGGGCTCATCTTGGAGCGGCTGCCCACGGAGTCTCGGCTCTGCAGCTGTGCCGAGCTGCCACCTGGTCAGGGACAAACACGTTTGTCAAATTCTATAAGTTTGATACCCTGGCTACAGAGGACTCTAAATTTGGGCAAGCAGTCTTACAGGCGTCTCAGCACTCTCCCACCCATTCTGGGAGCTTTGGGACGTCCCCACGGTACTAAGGATCCCCAGTATCCCTTATGGACGTTAGAGAAAATAGGATTTTAATATACCTACCGGTAAATCCTTTTCTCGTAGTCCAGAAGGGATACTGGGCGCCCACCTCTGTGCTTCATGCAATTTCCTGCAAGTTTAGTTCTCGTGTGAAAGTTGAATTAGCGATTGCTATCCTTATGTGTTTAGCCGTTGCTAAACCTGATTGTTTTGGTGTGCTGGTTTGTTAACTCACCACTTTTCTATTGTCATGTTTCCTCCTGTCAAATATGTCCGTCTCCTTCGGGCACAGTTTTCCTAGACTGAGCTGGTGGAGGAGCATAGAGGGAGAAGCCAGCACACCCTGTTTGAAGTTTTTATAGTGCCATGGCTCCTTTGGACCCCATCTATACCCCATTGTACTATGCATCCCCATTATCCCTTCTGGACTACGAGAAAAGAATTTAGTGGTAGGTATATTAAAATCCTATTTTTAAACACGTTTAAAAACCAGGAGACCTGACCACCAATTAGCTGACCAATATACAAGTGTGTAGGCCGCTGAGACTGGAGCTGGTGACCGATCTCCAGTCCTGGCAGCTCAGCACATCTTCTGCAGCAGCTGTCAGACAGGTACATGCCAGCATCAGTGGCACTGCTGGCAGCATGAGGGTTAATAGCTGCTGCAGCTGGACATTATGGCATTGCCAGTTCTGGAGGGATCCTGGCAGTGTCTGCTGATGTGGTGGGACCCAGTAGAGGCTGCTTGCATGGCGGGAGACCTGTAACCTTGAGAATCCAGTCCATCAGCCATTGCTGCAGAGTTCAGCAGTGGCCGGAGGGCAGCAGTGATGGGTGTCAACCACAAGGGTGGTGTGGCCCATTTAAAAAAATGGTGCCATAAGCTGTGATTGGCTCTCTCACAACACCATTTAAAAAAATAAATAAACATTTTTAGCCAGCACGAGGCAGCAACTGACAGTCTAATAGTGGGGAAGGAGCAGGCAAGAGCTACTGAGAAAAGAAGATGCCGGAAGTCTTAGGAGGTTGCAGCCATGCAAAAGAGCTTAAACCAGGTGAAGATGTATTCTATTAATAGCATTCGATGACCTAATTTTATTTTAATATTTCTTTACATGTACTAAAGATACCCAGGGGGCTCTTACAGACCAGGCATACTTGCATTTGTTGTTCTAGAAGTGACGGCATGCCTAGCCAGGCTTGCTGGGACCGTTTAGGCCACCTATCAAGTACAATGTTGACCTCACACCCATCGCCACCTGCATACCTCCCAACATGACCCTCTCCAGGAGCGACACAATGCTCTGCTCCTGTACTTTTCTCTTAATTGATAATTGCCGGCACCTGATTTGTACAGGTTAATGGATAAGAAAGGTGTTCCAGCACAGGTGCTAGCAATCATAAATTGATAGGGAAGTCCAGGAGCAGAGTATTCTGTCCCTCCTGGAGAGGGTCATGTTGGGAGGTATGCACCTGTGCTGGTTATTTTTTGGAAGGGGGGAGGGGGGGGGGGGGCTCATTTTATTTTGGGTTCCACACTTTCTAAGGAATTCCAGCCCTGGGCTGACCAGCTTGGGGCTGGTTAATGTGATGGCAGAGGGACTCCACTCTGTGTCCCCCCCTGCTGGGGCACTATCACCCCAGCTGGTACAGACTGGTGCTGGTTTTTGGAAAACAGGGCAAACCCCATGTCATTTTCCCCTTTATTTTCCATCACCAGATCAGCCTCAGAGGTCCAGGACTGGGTATTGAATGGAAATAAGTAATCATTAAAATTCCCTGTCCCCACCATCCAGCCATAATTATATTAATAGTTCTCATGCATCCCTTAACCACTGTCACTAAAATATTCCCACATTCCCACATCGTATTATAGTAATGTGCACCGGAAATTTTTCGGGTTTTGGGTTTTGGTTTTGGGTTCGGTTCCGCGGCCGTGTTTTGGGTTCGAACGCGTTTTGGCAAAACCTCACCAATTTTTTTTTGTCGGATTCGGGTGTGTTTTGGATTCGGGTGTTTTTTTCAAAAAACCCTAAAAAACAGCTTAAATCATAGAATTTGGGGGTCATTTTGATCCCATAGTATTATTAACCTCAATAACCATAATTTCCACTCATTTTCAGTCTATTCTGAACACCTCACAATATTATTTTTAGTCCTAAAATTTGCACCGAGGTAGCTGTGTGACTAAGCTAAGCGACCCAAGTGGCCGACACAAACACCTGGCCCATCTAGGAGTGGCACTGCAGTGTCAGACAGGATGGCACTTGAAAAAAATATTTCCCAAACAGCACATGACGCAAAGAAAAAAAGAGGCGCACCAAGGTCGCTGTGTGACTCAGCTAAGCGACACAAGTGGCCGACACAAACACCTGGCCCATCTAGGAGTGGCACTGCAGTGTCACGCAGGATGGCCCTTCAAAAAAATACTCCCCAAACAGCACATGACGCAAAGAAAAATGAAAGAAAAAAGAGGTGCAAGATGGAATTGTCCTTGGGCCCTCCCACCCACCCTTATGTTGTATAAACAGGACATGCACACTTTAACGAACCCATCATTTCAGCGACAGGGTCTGCCACACGACTGTGACTGAAATGACTGGTTGGTTTGGGCCCCCACCAAAAAAGAAGCAATCAATCTCTCCTTGCACAAACTGGCTCTACAGAGGCAAGATGTCCACCTCATCAGCATCGTCCGATTCATCACCCCTTTCACTGTGTACATCCCCCTCCTCACAGATTATTAATTCGTCCCCACTGGAATCCACCATCTCAGGTCCCCGTGTACTTTCTGGAGGCAATTGCTGCTGGTGAATGTCTCCATGGTGGAATTGATTATAATTCATTTTAATGAACATCATCTTCTCCACATTTTCTGGAAGTAACCTCGTACGCCGATTGCTGACAAGGTGAGCGGCGGCACTAAACACTCTTTCGGAGTACACACTGGAGGGAGGGCAACTTAGGTAGAATAAAGCCAGTTTGTGCAAGGGCCTCCAAATTGCCTCTTTTTCCTGCCAGTATACGTACGGACTGTCTGACATGCCTACTTGGATGCGGTCACTCATATAATCCTCCACCATGCTTTCAATGGTGAGAGAATCATATGCAGTGACAGTAGACGACATATCAGTAATCGTTGGCAGGTCCTTCAGTCCGGACCAGATGTCAGCATCAGCACTCGCTCCAGACTGCCCTGCATCACCGCCAGCGGGTGGGCTCGGAATTCGTTGCCTTTTCCTCGCACCCCCAGTTGCGGGAGAATGTGAAGGAGGAGATGTTGACAGGTCGCGTTCCGCTTGACTTGACAATTTTCTCACCAGCAGGTCTTTGAACCTCTGCAGACTTGTGTCTGCCGGAAAGAGAGATCCAACGTAGGTTTTAAATCTAGGATCGAGCACGGTGGCCAAAATGTAGTGCTCTGATGTCAACAGATTGACCACCCGTGAATCCTGGTTAAGCGAATGAAGGGCTCCATCCACAAGTCCCACATGCCTAGCGGAATCGCTCTGTTTTAGCTCCTCCTTCAATGCCTCCAGCTTCTTCTGCAAAAGCCTGATGAAGGGAATGACCTGACTCAGGCTGGCAGTGTCTGAACTGACTTCACGTGTGGCAAGTTCAAAAGGTTGCAGAACCTTGCACAACGTTGAAATCATTCTCCACTGCGCTTGAGACAGGTGCATTCCACCTCCTTTGCCTATATCGTGGGCAGATGTATAGGCTTGAATGGCCTTTTGCTGCTCCTCCATCCTCTGAAGCATATAGAGGGTTGAATTCCACCTCGTTACCACCTCTTGCTTCAGATGATGGCAGGGCAGGTTCATGTGTTTTTGGTGGTGCTCCAGTCTTCTGTACACGGTGCCTGTACGCAGAAAGTGGCCCGCAATTCTTCTGGCCACCGACAGCATCTCTTGCACGCCCCTTTCGTTTTTTAAATAATTCTGCACCACCAAATTCAAGGTATGTGCAAAACATGGGACGTGATGGAATTTGCCCAGATGTAATGCACGCACAATATTGCTGGCGTTGTCCGATGCCACAAATCCCCAGGAGAGTCCAATTGGGGTAAGCCATTCTGCGATGATCTTCCTCAGTTGCCGTAAGAGGTTTTCAGCTGTGTGCGTATTCTGGAAAGCGGTGATACAAAGCATAGCCTGCCTAGGAACGAGTTGGCGTTTGCGAGATGCTGCTACTGGTGCCGCCGCTGCTGTTCTTGCAGCAGGAGGCAATACATCTACCCAGTGGGCTGTCACAGTCATATAGTCCTGAGTCTGCCCTGCTCCACTTGTCCACATGTCGTGGTTAAGTGGACATTGGGTGCAACTGCATTGTTTAGGACACTGGTGAGTCTTTTTCTGACGTCCGTGTACATTCTCGGTATCGCCTGCCTAGAGAAGTGGAACCTAGATGGTATTTGGTAACGGGGGCACACTACCTCAAGCAATTCTCTAGTTCCCCCGTGAACTAACGGCGGATACTGGACGCACGTCTAACACCAACATAGTTGTCAAGGCCTGAGTTATCCGCTTTGCAACAGGATGACTGCTGTGATATTTCATCTTCCTCGCAAAGGACTGTTGGACAGTCAATTGCTTACTGGAAGTAGTACAAGTGATCTTCCGACTTCCCCTCTGGGATGACGATCGACTCCCAGCAGCAACAACAGCAGCGCCAGCAGCAGAAGGCGTTACACTCAAGGATGCATCGGAGGAATCCCAGGCAGGAGAGGACTCGTCAGACTTGCCAGTGACATGGCCTGCAGGACTATTGGCTTTCCTGGGTAAGGAGGAAATTGACACTGAGGGAGTTGGTGGTGTGGTTTGCGGGAGCTTGGTTACAAGAGGAAGGGATTTACTGGTCAGTGGACTGCTTCCGCTGTCGCCCAAAGTTTTTGAACTTGTCACTGACTTATTATGAATGCGCTGCAGGTGACGTATAAGGGAGGATGTTCCGAGGTGGTTAACGTCCTTACCCCTACTTATTACAGCTTGACAAAGGCAACACACGGCTTGACACCAGTTGTCCGCATTTCTGTTGAAATAATTCCACACTGAAGAGCTGATTTTTTTTTGTATTTTGACCAGGCATTTCAATGGCCATATTCCTCCCACGGACAACAGGTGTCTCCCCGGGTGCCTGACTTAAACAAACCACATCACCATCAGAATCCTCCTTGTCAATTTCCTCCCCAGCGCCAGCAACACCCATATCCTCATCCTGGTGTACTTCAACACTGACATCTTCAATTTGACTATCAGGAACTGGACTGCGGGTGCTCCTTCCAGCACTTGCAGGGGGCGTGCAAATGGTGGAAGGTGCATGCTCTTCACGTCCAGTGTTGGGAAGGTCAGGCATCGCAACCGACACAATTGGACTCTCCTTGTGGATTTGGGATTTCGAAGAACGCACAGTTCTTTGCGGTGCTTTTGCCAGCTTGAGTCTTTTCATTTTTCTAGCGAGAGGCTGAGTGCTTCCATCCTCATGTGAAGCTGAACCACTAGCCATGAACATAGGCCAGGGCCTCAGCCGTTCCTTGCCACTCCGTGTCGTAAATGGCATATTGGCAAGTTTACACTACTCCTCAGACGCTTTTAATTTTTGGGTCATTTTACTGATCTTTTGTGTTTTGGATTTTACATGCTCTGTACTATGACATTGGGCATCGGCCTTGGCAGACGACGTTGATGGCATTTCATCGTCTCGGCCATGACTAGTGGCAGCAGCTTCAGCACGAGGTGGAAGTGGATCTTGATCTTTCCCTATTTTTTTAACCTCCACATTTTTGTTCTCCATATTTTAATGCGCACAACTAAAAGCCACCACAGGTATACAATGTAGATGGATGGATAGTATAGTATTATATTACTAATGGACGACGAGTGCACTGACGACACAGAGGTAGGTACAGCCGTGGCCTACCGTACTGCTATATATATATATAATATACTGTATAATAATAACGGACCTGGTGGACACTGTCAGCAGACTGCTAAACTAGTATGAAGAAAAAAAAAAGCCACCACAGGTATACAATGTAGATGGATGGATAGTATAGTATTATATTACTTATGGAGGACGAGTGCACTGACGACACAGAGGTAGGTAAAGCCGTGGCCTACCGTACTGCTATATATATATATATAATATACTGTATAATAATAACGGACCTGGTGGACACTGTCAGCAGACTGCTAAACTAGTATGAAGAAAAAAAGCCACCACAGGTATACAATGTAGATGGATGGATAGTATAGTATTATATTACTTATGGACGACGAGTGCACTGACGACACAGAGGTAGGTACAGCCGTGGCCTACCGTACTGCTATATATATATATATATATATATATATATATATATAATATACTGTATAATAATAACGGACCTGGTGGACACTGTCAGCAGACTGCTAAACTAGTAGTATCATAGTACGAAGAAAAAAAAAGCCACCACAGGAGTGTTTTTCAGGCAGACAAACGTATACTGGACTGGTGGTCACTGTCAGCAAAACTGTGCACTGTACTCCTGCTATAACTGCTCCCCAGTCCCCACAATTAGGCAGTGTGAGCAGTGCACTCAGCACAGATATATCATGCAGCAGTGCAGCACACTGAGCACAGATATGGTGGAGCGTTTTTTTCAGGCAGAGAAACAACGGATTAAACTCACTGGTGGTATTATAATCAAAACCCTGCACTGTACTCCCTAACAGCTGCTCCCCGTCCCCAATCCTCCCCACAATTATAACTAAGTCACTCAGTCTTTTCTACTATAACGGAGAGGACGCCAGCCACGTCCTCTCCCTATCAATCTCAATGCACGTGTGAAAATGGCGGCGACGCGCGGCTGCTTATATAGAATCCGAATCTCGCGAGAATCCGACAGCGGGATGATGACGTTCGGGCGCGCTCGGTTTACCCGAGCCACACGGGAGAATCCGAGCACGGCTCGGACCCGTGTAAAAAGGCTGAAGTTCGGGTGGGTCGGTTTGCGAGAAACCGAACCCGCTCATCACTAATTATCATTAATAAATCTCAACACCAGCTCCCAGCCAAAATGATACTTTCAGCAGATGCAGATTAGTGGTATGTTAAAAAAAAAAACAATTGGACAAGTGTGTACACATGGATTGTTTGTACAATCTGCAACCAGTTCAGCATTTGGATTGTATAAACACTACAGTCTGATCTCCTGAGGATTGGACATGTGTATACCCAGCTTTCTAGCTACAAACACGATGATCAGTGTTCCTGCACCATCAAGGGTGATTATTTTGCAGAGTATCTTCAACAATGTATAAAACATAGATGTAACAGTAACCTTGACTGCCAGCTATGTTTTATCATAGCGCACATGGAAAGATCAGATGTGGGCCAAGACTAGTCTCTTTTTCAAGGTTAATTGATGCATGTTAACTTACATCCTCAGGACACACACGCTGCACCCATTTTTTTAATACTTACCCCTCCGGAGTCCCGCGCCAACGTCAGTAGCGCTGTGGAATCACCGTGAAAATGACACAGCAGGCATTTTCATGGTTTTCTGCATATGCGCAGTGGAGAGATAACTGGAAAATGGCAGCCGCACCATTTTCCTGGTGATCTGCGCAAGCGTAGTAGAATCTGAACCCTCTAGAGCTCAGACTCTCCGACGCTGCCGGCAGAGAGGAGGGGTCCCGAACAGAGGAGGCAGCACATGGGCCTCCTCCTCTCTTAAAGCGCCCCTGGTCTAAAGGCCCATACACACTAGACCACAGGTTCTCAAACTCAGTCCGCAGGACTCCACACTGTTTATGGTTTCCAGGTCACCTGTAGATTTTTTAAATGTGACAGTTGGTGATACACAGTGCAGCTGCCGGGTGACCTGGAAACGTGACCTGTGTGGGGTCCTGAGGGCCGAGTTTGAGAACCACTGCACTAGACGACTCGCTCTGTGAGCGATATCGTCTAGTGTTTCCCCTCCCGGGCCGGGCTGCTGACATAGTGCATACACACGTACAGTGACATCATGCCGTGGCTGGCTCGTACATGCAGTTTTGTACGATAAGTCCAAATTGAGCTGCATGCACAGCCGACGGAGGATAACAATGCGCGGGAGAGTGTATTGTTTATTGTCTGTAGTATACACACTGGGCGATATCACACACAATATCACTCAGAAAGCTGAAAATGAGCGATATTGTGTGTGAAATCGCCTAGTGTGTACAGGCCTTAATTCTTCTACCAGACAACAGAAAAGATAACATGATTTACAAAAAAAAAAACCATAGTTAAAAAAAAAAAATAGAAAAGGATGTTGAGGTCCCAATTAACTAACGCCACTGTAACATAAGATATAAGGAGAGTGTTACTATGAGAGTTGTGATCATGTGTTTAATAAAGATTATTTTTAGAATGGACCAGTAAAAGGTAAAGTGACAGTGTCTATACTGTACCTTCAAACTTGGTTAATTCAAGGCCTACTGGTGTTTATTCTGTGATGGATTTCTCCACTGCGCATATGCAGAACACCATGAAAATGCCTGCTGTGCCATTTTCACGGTGATTCCACAGCGCTACTGACTTTGGCGTGGGACTCCGGAGGGGTAAGTATTCAAAAAATGGGTGCAGCGTGTGCGGTGGGGGCCCCGTCTGGACTCAGGGGCCCATGTGCATCATATACCTGGCTGCCAATCTTTGTGATATGCTGTCTAGGCTTGCCATAATATGCCTTTAAATTGGGATACCTGTGATTTACACAAGTTCTGTGACTGATTAAAACCAGGTGAAATGCAGGCTTGAATTTAGCCAGCCCAGAACCTGTGTAAATCATAGGTGTCCCGGATTAATGGTATATTATGGTATACCCAAGTAATGCTGATAAACTATGATATCACAATGCTATGGATTTTCATTGGTGACAAGTATGTGGTCTTCTGAACTTGGTCTTCTGAACATGACTTACTGTAGCTTTTGATTCTGTGAAACGATTGTTCTGTAATAATCCTGTGCTGAAAGTTCCTGTCTTCTCTACACAGATCATTGTACAAATAGATACCTCCAATATTGGTTTGAGGCCTGTACTAGGAATTAAGAGGGCTAGAGCATACAAAGTCATATTTAACCTCTTCACTGTGGAGCTCGTCATCCATATATATATACATACATATATACACACAGGTTGAGTATCCCTTATCCAAAATGCTTGGGACCAGAAGTATTTTGAATATCGGATTTTTCCGTATTTTGGAATAATTGCATACCATAATGTGATATCATGGCGAAGGGACCTAAATCTAAGCACAGAATAGATTAATGTTTCATATACACCTTATACACACAGTCTGAATGTAATTTTAGCCAATATTTTTAATAACTTTGTGCATTAAACAAAGTGTGTGTACATTCACAGAATTCATTTATG
This sequence comes from Pseudophryne corroboree, assembly GCF_028390025.1. Lineage (NCBI taxonomy): Eukaryota > Metazoa > Chordata > Amphibia > Anura > Myobatrachidae > Pseudophryne > Pseudophryne corroboree. The sequence goes on from NC_086445.1 coordinate 251,279,365, forward strand.
TTTCATATACACCTTAAACACAATATATTTTTAATAACTTTGTGTATTAAACAAAGTTTGTGTACACTGAGCCATCAAAAAACAAAGGTTTTGCTATTTCACTCTCACTCAAAAAATGCCGTATTTCTGAATATTTGGATATGGGGTACTCAACCTGTGTATATATATATATATATATGGATGTGGTGTAGACCTAACTCTGCGTTATGTATGAGCTCCGTACCCTCTGTTAGCTGGAGTACTGAGATAGAATGCAAGAAAAAGAATATCTAAGGGAGCTATATAATTATAACTTTAGATGAAAACACTCTTCCAAGATTATTTGACCACAGAAACATTAAAATACAGACGAGCTTGTCTGTATAATATATGAAAACTATGCATAATGTTTACAATGAATTATTAACATTATTAGAATACAATAAATTACCAATATCGTTAGAATGCAAAAAGGATTAACATATAAATATATAATTCATATTAAGGAAAAAACTCTAACTTTCCTCGTCTGATCTAACCCCCTGCTATAATATGAAATTTTAAATATGCAAACAGGGCAATTTTTTAATGAACCTATATATGTGCCCTGGATACTCACCCCCTCCTATTGTATCGGACAAAGTAACTACCTCATTTCCTCGGATAATATTGAGGAATTTATTATTTTTGATATGGTTCTTTCAGATATCCCTGTGGGAACAACATTACCGATAAATCGGTTATTGACCCCATAGAGCTCTTCCAATATCCATTGGTATGTATACAATCACTATCCCAAATATGACCACCATGGCAGTACATACAAATGTTCTTAATATATTTTTTTCATGTATAATATTTTCATCCAGATATGAACCCCTGATGAAGTCCTTCGGGACGAAACGCGTTGGATTGCGGTTCAGATGTGAGAACATCAAACATTAATTGAAAGACATTATTGGATGAACTTATTCAGTTATTTTATGTCAGGACCTAAATAGAAATCTGTATTTTAAATATTGTCATGTACACATTACTTACTGCAAATGTACTGTTCAATGGCAATATGTGAATAAATTGAACGTATTTTAATGTTTCTGTGGTCAAATAATCTTGGAAGAGAGTTTTCATCTAAAGTTATAATTATTTCAGGGGTGTATCTAGGTGCCCGAGCGCCCATGGCTAAATAGGGGACTGGCGCCCCCCCCCCGGGAAACAGAGGGGAAGTTACAGGGGAAGGGAGGGACACTGAGGGGGAGTTGCAGGGTGGCTGAGAGCAGGACACTGAGGGGGAGTTATAGGGAGGGTGAGGGCCGGAACACTAAGGGGTAATGGAAACAGACACGGGGGGGGGGGGCAGAGAGACAGAGGGGTCATGGAGATAGGCACGGGGGGGGGTTGGTGTCAGAGAGACAGAGGGGTAATAGAGATAGACACGGGGGTGTCAGAGAGACGGAGGGGGTAATAGAGACAGACACAGGTGGAGGGGTGTGTCAGAAACACAGGGGGTGATAGAGACAGACACGGGAGGGGCAGAGAAACAGAGGGATAATAGGGACAGACACGTTGCGGGGGGGTGTCAGAGAGACAGAGGGGTAATGGATACAGACACAGGGGGGGGTGTCAGAGAGACAGAGGGGTCATGGAGATAGGCACAGGGGGGTGGTGGTGTCAGAGAGATAGAGGGGTAATAGAGATAGACACGGGGGTGTCAGAGAGACAGAGGGGTAATGGATACAGACACGGGGGGTTGGTGTCAGAGAGACAGAGGGGTAATGGAGACAGACACGGCGGGGGGGGTTTGGTGTCAGAGAGACAGAGGGGTAATGGATACAGACTCGGGGGGGGGGGGGTTGGTGTCAGAGAGACAGAGGGGTAATGGAGAAAGACACGGGGGGGTTTGGTGTCAGAGAGACAGAGGGGTAACAGAGATAGACACAGGTGGAGGGGTGTCAGAGAGACAGAGGGGTAATAGAGATAGACACGGGGGGCGGTGTCAGAGAGACAGAGGGTGATAGAGACATGGTGAGGAAAGGAGGAGTCAGAGAGACAGACAACATAGGGGAGAGGAAGAAGTAAGGGGTGGGCTGGAGAAATAGGGCAGACTTGTCTCTGATCACCTACCCCCTCTTCTACTGCCACTGGCCGTACCCAGTGCACTCCACAAGGCTCCACATCAGACATCTGCAGACTCCGTGACCGTGCTGCAGCTTCAGTGATCATAGCAAGTGTAGAGGCAGGGGTGGGGCAACAGCCACACATACACAGGGCAGCGCACTACAAATGCTGACTGCTGTTAAAGACTGTACGCTGCCTTACTATTTAAAAAGGCAGCATGCAGCACAAGTTCTCATGGCACACAGATTTACTAATGGCGCGCATCTCGCATCGGCACGGCAGGATCGGACATCAGGGAGACCAGAGCTCTCGCTCAGCTCACGTTACACCTCCAATTGCCGTGAGTTAAATGTCCTGCTCTGATGACAACTGCTCCGATTAAAGTCCCACCCCGCTGATTTAACATAAGACAGCAGCAGCTCGCAGGCTGCAGCTTCCGCGGCCGTTTTCTGAGCAGAAGCCGCCTCTAGTGACCAGCACCCATTGCCCAAATCTGAGAGCTCCGATCGCGGTAGCGGCAGTCCCCAGCTCAGCGCAGAGCGCACCTTGTGCATCGGCCCAGCAGAAGGGAGGTAGGGCCGGCTCACCGGTGACTTGCATGGTGGGGTACCTTGCTGCATACGGCCCCTGGCTGCATACGGCGCCATCTGTTGCCGCTACTCGCTTCATTGACCTGTCAGGTTGTTTCACATGCGGATCCATTCCCTACCCACCAGTGTCTCATTGTCCCCGTGCTCTGTAATCCACTGCTGCGCTGCTGTTAGTGAGCCGGCTGGGTTCCCCCCCCCCCCCCACTTAATACAGCTCTGGGCCGCCGCGGGTGGCACAGCCAGGCAGCGCCCCCTCTCGGCCAGCGCCCCTGGTGAGTGCCATCCTCGCCAAACAGTAGATACGCCCCTGAATTATATAGCTCCCTTAGACATTCTTTTTCTATATCTATTGTGACAAGAACACTGGAATAGTGTTTGAGGACAGGTATGTTTGTCCCAGGTTTTTGTCTTACATGTATTAGGAAAATGTTTTTTTTTGTCAGAACCTTTTCAGTTTATTGGAAAAGCTGGATAAGGGCCCTGAAAGAGAGATAGGGCAAGTTCCAGACATTGGGCCCAGTTTGGGTCTTTGTCCTCACAGACGGCTAATCAGGGTTTCAGCTGTGTAAGTGGGTTATAGGGCTGCTAGCCTGATTAGTGTGTGCAGACTGCCTGGGAAGACTGAAGGATCTCTGTGAGAGAAATACGCTTCCTTACACAAGTGAGCCATACAGTGTTGGTTGGAAAACTCTGTGTTTTGTTTAGAGACAGTTAGGAACGTCTTATGTTTAGTTAGTGCCGGACAGGCAAGGTATTTTCTTTTGATGTTTGTTTTCTGTTTAATAAAACTGGTCGTGGCCAGTTACACCACACACTGGACTTGTGTGATTCCTCAGCTGCTGCATAGCTGCCATTTACCCCACGAAACGGCACCTTGTTCCCTTACAGTGTAACAACTTGGTGGAGAATGCGAGCATTCCGTTCTGCGCATAAGTGAACGCAGCAGCTTTTTGAGGCCTGCAGAAAACGGTGGTTTATGCAGATACAGCCCGGTGTGAAGTTGCTGAGACTCACCCCTGAGGATTTGATATATGTCCTGGGTGAAAGCAGCTACAAAGCCGCCTGAAAAATCTGTCGACATGGAGGAACTGCTTAAAGCCTTGCTGCAAGCTACAGCGGCTCAGCAGGAGGCCAACAGACAGCAGCAGGTGGCAATGGAGGAAAATTGGAGACAGCAGCAGGTGGCTATTGACGAACTTTACAGGCAACAGCGTCAGGATAGAGAGGCCTTAACAGAAGTGGGGCAGAGCCTTGCAGCCCGGATTGGAGATGTGGCCGTCAGTGCTCCGACCAGCTCTAGTTCTATACGGGCCAGTCACTTCCTGCAGAAAATGACAGAGGCTGATGATGTGGAGGCCTACCTGACCACGTTTGAAAGGACTGCCGAGCGTGAGAACTGGCCGAAAGCCCAGTGGGCCAGTCTGCTGGCACCTTTTCTGTCAGGTGAGCCCCAAAAAGCGTACTTTGATTTAAGTCCTGCTGAGGCTCGGGACTATGATAAACTAAAGACTGAGATCCTGACCCGCCTGGGAGTCACGCTGTCAGTACGAGCACAATGGGTGCACCGTTGGGTGTACGCCATGGAGAAGCCTCCTCGCTCCCAGATGCACGACCTTATTCAGCTAACAAAAAAATGGTTACAGCCAGAGACATTAACTGGTCCCCAGATGGTTGAAAGGGTCGTCATGGACCGCTATTTGAGATCTTTGCCCATGGACCTGCGCAAGTGGGTGAGCCATGGAAACCCGGGTACTGCTGACCAATTAGTGGACATGGTAGAGAGGTATTTGGCAGCAGAGGAATTACTGATGACCACCCAGCAACCCATAGATCCTTGACAGCGCCCTTCAGTAAAGACTGGTAAGACTGTTCCATGGGAAAACGTTGCTGGGCGGTTTTGAGAACGCAAGGCTGGAGAGACTGTAAACACTGGCCCTGGAGACAGGCCAATGGGGCTAGAACGGTCTATGCTGCCCAAACGGGTTGATAATCGTGTGGTTAAATGTTTTAGGTGTGGTATGCCAGGTCATGTTATTGCCAATTGCCCAGTCACGCAAGAACCCATGCAATGTGATGCTGCCTTTGAATGTCGCAGAATGTCTTTCTTTGCTAGGTTAGCCGTTACTGTGGTACCTTCACCTGAGTTGGAAAAACAAATGTGTGACATGTTCTTAGAGGGTAACCGAGTAGAGCCCTTGCTAGATTCAGGAAGTTTAGTTACCCTCGTGAAAGCTGGGTTAGTGAACCCCTTAAAGGTCCAGCAAATACCTATCGGGGTAACTTGCATACATGGGGATACCCAACATTATGTCACTGCTGAAGTGAATATAGAAACTTGTTGTGGGTCAGCAATGGTTAAAGTAGGACTGGTCCCCACCTTGGTGCATGAGGCAATATGAGGGAGGGATTTTCCTAATTTTTGGAAACTGTGGGAATCACGTTTATCAACAGATGTGAGAAGTAAAGAGCCAGTTGATAATACCGGGGATTTTATGGATGTACATGTGTCTTCGGAACTTTCTGACCCTTTGCCTTTTGCTAGTTTGGCTGGGGAAGTGACAGATGGGGAGTCCAGTGAGGACCCTCTTGCTGGGAACAGAGACATAGTAGTTAGAACTGAAAGCGTGCCTGACCTGGAGGTAAAGAAGGATCTGTTTGCATCTGAACAGTTAAAGGATCCTACCTTGATAAAGGCTAGAGAGAATGTTAAGATTGTTAATGGGTAACCTGTGGTACCAGGTGACAGGGTTACGTATACCCACATGGCCATCTGTAATGAGCTCTTGTACCACATTGTCAAAAAGGGTGAGGATGTGGTGGAACAGCTGGTAGTTTCCCAGCCTTATCGGAGAACGGTACTAGATTTAGCTCATAATCACGTTACAGCAGGACATTTAGGGGCAGAAAAAACGACTGAAAGAGTTTTACAAAGGTTCTTTTGGCCAGGGGTTTATAAAGAAGTGTCTGAATATTGTTCTTCCTGTCCTGAATGCCAGTATCATGCCCCTAGACCCCATTTCAGGAGCCCACTAGTTCTCATGCCTATTATAGAGGTCCCGTTTGACAGAATAGCCATGGATCTCGTGGGGCCCTTGTTAAAGTCCGCTCGGGGCCATCAGTATATCCTGGTAATAATGGACTATGCCACTCGATATCCTGAGGCTGTCCCTTTATGCACTATCACAACCAAGGCGATAGCTAGGGAGCTGGTGCAGGTTTTTAGTAGAGTGGGAATGCCAAAAGAAATTTCAAGGATCATGAAAGAATTGTGCAAATTATTTAAGGTCACTCACCTCAGGACGTCCATTTACCATCCCCAAACTGATGGGTTGGTGGAAAGGTTTAATAAAACATTAAAAAGTATGTTAAAAAAGGTTGTTGATAAAGATGGGAAAAACTGGGATTGTTTGTTGCCCTACTTGTTAATGGCCATCAGAGGAGTTCCTCAGTCCTCTACAGGGTTTTCTCCATTTGATTTGTTGTATGGTAAACACCCCAGAGGGCTGTTGGACATTGCCAAAGAGACGTGGGAAGGACAGCCCACTCCTTATAGAAGCGTTGTTGAACATGTAACACAAATGCAGGATAGGATTGCAGCGGTGGTACCTATTGTCAGAGAGCACATGGAACAGGCCCAAAGTGCTCAACAGAGGGTATATAACCGGAGTGCAAAAATACGGGAATTTGCTCCTGGAGATAGAGTTCTTGTTTTGGTACCCACTGTGGAAAGCAAGTTCTTAGCTAAATGGCAGGGTCCATTTGAGATTAGGGAAAAAGTGAATGAGGTTAATTACAAAGTATACCAACCGGGAAAGAGAAAACCCGAACAAATCTACCATGTTAACTTAATCAAACCCTGGAAAGATAGGTTGTCTCTATCAGCGGAGCCTTGCCCTTCGGTGTCTTCACCTCGGTGCTTCCCGCAGTAAAGGTGTCAGAGACATTATCAGCTGATCAGAACAATCAGGTTAAAGAATTTCTCATCCAAAATAGGGAGATATTTTCAGAGCTGCCTGGCCGAACGACCATAATAAAACATGACATTGTCACAGAACCAGGGGTCAGGGTCCATTTAAAGCCATATAGGATTCCTGAAGCTTAGCGAGAAGCTGTTTCTAAAGAAGTTAAAACCATGTTAGAACTTGGAGTCATAGAGGAATCTAACAGTGAGTGGTCTGGTCCCATAGTTCTCATCCCGAAGCCAGACGGTAGCATACGCTTCTGTAATGACTTTTGTAAGTTAAATGAGGTGTCCAAGTTTGACGCATACCCCATGCCCCGTGTGGATGAGCTTATAGAAAGGCTGGGATCAGCCAGGTTTCTCACCACATTGGACCTGACCAAAGGTTACTGGCAAATACCTTTATCGGAAGAAAAAACAGCCTTTTCGGTTCCGGAGGGGCTGTACCAGTATAAGATGTTACCCTTTGGGTTGCATGGGGCTCCAGCAACCTTTGAACGGGCGATGGATAAAATTTTGAGGCCCCATAGAAAATATGCAGCTGCCTATTTGGATGATGTGGTAATTCACAGTACAGACTGGGGGTCCCATTTGGTTAAAGTACAAGCAGTACTGGACTCAATCAGAGAGGCATGGTTAACTGCTAACCCAAAGAAGTGCTGCCACGTAATGGAGGAGGTAAAATACTTGGGCTTCACCATAGGCAGAGGTCTGATTAGGCCCCAATTGAATAAAATTGATGCTATTCAAAACTGGCCTCGTCCAGTGAATAAAAAACAGGTAAGGGTTTTTTTTGGGAATAACTGGGTACTATAGACGGTTTATTCCCAATTTTGCGACCACAGCAGTGCCGTTGTCAGACCTTACCAAAGAGAAGCAGTCAAATATGGTGAAATGGAACCCTGATGCAGAAAAAGCGTTCCAAGCGTTAAAAGTGGCTTTGCGTTCACAACCTATATTGATAACACCAGATTTTTCAAAAGAATTTGTGGTACAGACAGATGCCTCAGACGTAGGGATAAGGGCTGTACTGTCCCAAACCAGAGATGGGGACGAACACCCTATCATTTATTTGAGTAGGAAACTCAATGAGCATGAAAAAAGGTATGCCATTGTGGAACTGGAATCTTTGGCCATTAAGTGGGCACTTGATACCTTGAGATATTACCTCTTGGGTAGAGAATTCAGACTAGTGACAGATCATGCCCCTTTAAAATGGATGTATGTAAATAGAGGCAAGAATGCTCGTGTAACTAGATGGTTTCTAGCATTGCAGGATTTTAAGTTTACTGTCGAACATAGACTGGGTACACAATTGGCCAACACAGATGCATTGTCCCGCATCTTCTGTTTGGGGGCTACAAGTGTTCCGGCCCCTAGGTCGAAACAGGGGAGGGGGATATGTGGCAAGAACACTGGAATAGTGTTTGAGGGCAGGTATGTTTGTCCCAGGTTCTTGTCTTACATCTATTAGGAAAATGTTTTGTTTTGTCAGAACCTTTTCAGTTTATTGGAAAAGCTGGATAAGGGCCCTGAAAGAGAGATAGGGCAAGTTCCAGACATTGGGCCCAGTTTGGGTCTTTGTCCTCACAGAGGGCTAATCAGGGTTTCAGCTGTTTAAGTGGGTTATAAGGCTGCTAGCCTGATTAGTGTGTGCAGAATGCCTGGGAAGACTGCAGGATCTCTGTGAGAGAAATACGCTTCCTTACACAAGTGAGCCATACAGTGTTGGTTGGAAAACTCTGTGTTTTGTTTAGAGACAGTTAGGAACGTCTTATGTTTAGTTAGTGCCGGACAGGCAAGGTATTTTCTTTTGATGTTTGTTTTGTTTTCTGTTTAATAAAACTGGTCGTGGCCAGTTACACCACACACTGGACTTGTGTGATTCCTCAGCTACAGCATAGCTGCCATTTACCCCACGAAATGGCACCTTGTTCCCCTACAGCAGGGGAGGCCAAACAGTCGATCGCGATCGACTGGTCGATCATGGACATGCGACCAGTCGATCGCGATCCTCCGCCCAGCCACCTGAAGCCGCGCCTCTCCTGCCTGCCGCCCTGCCCCTCTGTCTGGTCTCCGGCAGTGACGGCGGAGTGTATGGCTCAAATCAGGTGCCGGTTCGTTTGCCAATGAGAGCTCGCGGACCGGCGCCTGATTTGAGACATACACGCTGCCGTCACCGCCGGAGATCAGACTGAAAAGCAGGGCGGCAGGCAGGAGAAGCGCGCGCTGCGCTCACCACGCAGCAATGGTGAGCTCTACTATGGGGGCATATCTGGCATTGTGGGCACATGGCTCAGTGGGGGCATATCTGGCAATGTGGGTCATATGTGGCACTGTGGGGGCATATCTGGCACTGTGAGGGCATATCTGGCTCTGTGGGCACATGGCACTGTGGGGGCATATCTGGCACTGTGGGCACATGGCACTGTGGGGGCATATCTGTATCTGGCACTGTGGGGTCATATCTGGCACTGTGGGGGCATATCTAGCACTGTGGGCACATGGCACTGTGGGGTCATATCTGGCACTGTGGGGTCATATCTGGCACTGTGGGTACATGGCACTGTGGGGGCATATCTGTAATCTGGCACTGTGGGGGCATATCTGGCACTGTGGGGTCATCTGGTACTGTGGGGGCATATCTGGCACTGTGGGCACATGGCACTGTGGGGGCATATCTGTAATCTGGCACTGTGGGGGCATATCTAGCACTGTGGGCACATGGCACTGTGGGGTCATATCTGTATCTGGCACTGTGGGGTCATATCTGGCACTGTGGGGTCATATCTGTATCTGGCACTGTGGGGTCATATCTGGCACTGTGGGGTCATATCTAGCACTGTGGGCACATGGCACTGTGGGGGCATATCTGTAATCTGGCACTGTGGGGGCATATCTGGCACTGTGGGGGCATATCTGGCACTGTGGGGGCATATCTGGCACTGTGGGGGCATATCTGTAATCTGGCACTGTGGGGTCATATCTGGCACTGTGGGGTCATATCTGGCACTGTGGGCACATGGCACTGTGGGGGCATATGTGTTTGAGGTTTTTAGCTGTGGGGGCCAATGTGTTATTTCGTGTGAGGCAGTCATTACACTCTGTGCAGCAAGGCTACGTCTCTTTTTTTGTTATACCACGCCCACTTTTTGTTATACCATGCCCACTTTTTTGTTATGCCACGCCCCTTGTTTTGCGCGCGCGCCTCCGGTGCGCGCTATTATTCCTCCTAGGTAGATCACAAAAGCTTTTTAGCTTTCAAAGTAGATCGCCGACTCCAAAAGTCTGGCCACCCCTGCCTTACAGTGTTACACTATATACACATATATATATATATATATATATATATATAAAACTACTGGATGACAAGTCCTATTATTGTAGGCTGACCATATTGTCCCTTTAACATGGGACACTCATGAATTACACAGGTTCTGTGGCTGGCTGGCTGACTACAAGCCTGTATTTCACTTGGTTTTAAGCAGCCACAGAACTTGTGTAATTCATGAGTGTCCCAGGTTAAAGGGATAATAAGGTCAGCCTAACTATTGTAGTTTTCTGCAGCAAAGTACCCCCTCCCCAATGGCACTAATCACCAGTGGGGAGTTCCAAGTAGCAATGGGGCCAGTTTCGGGGCAGTGATGTCTCAGTTCAAAGCCTGAGAAGGTTGATGAGGCTTTAAGCTCCTCTTTCTCCCCAACTCTGGCACCTAGAGAGATGAGGGCATTCTTATTTTAAAGAGGAGAGATCTCTTTCAAACTACAGTATTTTTTCCCCTGGTGATTGGTAACATAGTTAATGAGGTTGAAAAGAGGCAAAATGCCCATTGGGTTCAACCTGCTCTCCGTATCAAGCTGTGCACACTACAGTGCACCATCTGAAGAAATGGTTTCGTACCAATTAACAACTATATTTCGTACCATTCCCAGTTACTTAATCTCAATGTATTAAATGCTATAGCCTGGGGATACTTTTATCAGCTAGAAAACTGTCCACACCATTTTTAAATGCATTTACAGAGTCCGTCGTTATTACCTTCTCCGGCGGGGAGTTCCAAATCCTTATTGCCCTTACGATGAAGAACCCTTTCCTACGTTTTGTATGATTGTGGCCCCAATTATATGTAACATACAACTGAAAATTGTAAAAAAAAAATCTCCCAACAAAATAAACATATTTCTTATGGGTCACGAACGTACATACTGTAGGGGTTGATTCAGACTTGATTGCCGTGCTGCTATTTTTGCTGTCCTGTGATCAGATAGTCGCCGCCCAAGGGGAGTGTAAATTTGCCCTGTGCAAGTGTGTGAACACGTGTACGCCGTGCGAAAGTAAGCGGACAGCTGCAAATCCGTTTGCATCATACTCACCATCGAATGATTTTACCATACTGTGCAGTGTGAGCGTAGCCCAGGTCTTGCTCCTACAGTGCAATCCAAACAGGCTGCTAGGGTCCGGAGCTGACGTCACACACCCACCCTGAAAACACTTGGGCACGCCTGCGTTTCTCAGAACACTCCCTGAAAACAGTCAGTTACCACCCACGAACGTCCTCTTCCTGTCAATCACTTTGCGAACAGCTGTGTGCTCAAAATTTTCACACCATCCTGACGCTGTTTGGGGATGTGCATTCGTACTGCGGTGCGTGCGCATGCATAGTAGTTCGATAATCGGCCGCTGCGCGCAAACACACAGCAGCGTTCAGGTCTGAATCGGGCCCATAAAACCTATTATTTAGTTCACATATTCTGTATCTGTACAAAAGTAGCAAGTCACAGATTAAATGTAGGTATCATTTTATGGAAACAATATTTTTACGTGACTACCAAAGGACAGAGTTACGGGTTAGTATAAAAACAGAGTACAACAGCTGTTCCTACTTCTACAGGTTAGTATACCCATAAGCAGCAACCACATTACATACTCTATGCTGGTACTTTGCTGAATGACCTAAGGGCACAGCAAGGAGCATGCCATCACACGGTACTGCCTACAGTCCCACTAGGCCATCTCCATCCTTAACTGTAACTTTCCAAATTATCACCTAAAATTCTGTTATCACTTTTTTATTACTAAAAGGCCTATTGTGTCACGATCCGGGTATCTGGACGCCATTTCTTACCCATCAGATGCCTCCTAAGGTTGGCTCAGCGCTCCAGGACCGGATCCCATCTGTTATCCTGATGTTTACATTCCTGTATCCTCTCCTGTCACTCTGAGACGCGGTCACAGTAAATGCCATATTACACCTGGCATGGCGTCTCCCGCGGCCTCCGCCGCCGTCCCTGAGCTTCTGCATGCAGAGTGTCTGAGTGGCGATTACGTCAGCCGCGGCCTCCGCTGTGTCCGCGTGGTTGGATGTGCACCTGTCAGCTTGGCGCCTCCTGTCTCCGGTGGCCGGCGCCGCCATTACTGTTTTCATTACCACATGGATTACAAGCCAAACTTCCCTCCAAGTGTCTGCATGGGCGCAGCCATCTTGGATTCTGTCAGCTGATCATTTCCACCAATCTGTTCTTAGTATTGATAATCTGCATAATTGCCTAGCCAATCCCTTCCTTGCTGCAGGTATAAATACACTGTGCCTGAGCAAGGAAGGCGTCAGTGCTTTGGTTGTCAAACCTAGTTCCTGTTTGTCTCTCTCCTGTGATTGTCTTCCAGGTTCCAGCTCCTGTCTCAAGACTTCCACCATAGAGACCCGCACCAGCATTCCACCTGCGGTGTAGCCTGACTCTCCGATCCATTGTGGATTCATCTGTTTCCAGCTACAACATTACCTGCTTCCAGCCCAGCTTCCAGCAGAGTACAGCTTCTCTTAAAGGGCCGGTGTCCTTTCTACAGTTTACCACTCTCCACCGGTATTATTATTTCTCCGCTCTCAAACTCTACATTTCATTCATATTGCATCGCTCTCAAGCTTCATTTATTATCTAACTGGTTCCAGCCAGTATCCACTCCGTGCCAACATCTGTCTGGTTCCAACCAGAACCCACAGCAGCTATTTTATTTACAGCAGTCCAGCTTTCCCTGGAACACCAGCTGGTACGATCCTGGGCTTTCTTCATTGCTACAGTCAGGCCTGGTAAGGACTTTCCAACTCGCAGATAATAAGAACTGTCTCATACTACCAGAGCTCTGTGGCCCCTGCCACCCTGTAGTACCCAGGAACTGTATTATTTCTCTGCTGATTTTATGTTTCTTTTACTGCTACTGTGATGCATGGAGTTTGTCATAAATAAACAACATTGACTTTTATTCAAGTTGTCGTGGTCACGCCTTCGGGCGGTTCTTCTTCATGTTACTTACATGTCCAGGGGTCTGATACAACCTCCCAGGTTCCGGTACATCTCAGCCCCTACAACTGAGGCTGCCTCCCGTCAGCTCAGGCCCCCAGTTGTGACAGTAAGCACTGACCTAATGAATCCAGCCGGAGACCAGGATCAAGCGGCCAGGCCGATGCAAGAACTGGCAGCCCGACTAGAACATCAGGAGGCTGCACAGGGCCACATCATCCGCTGTCTCCAGGATCTCTCTACTCGGCTGGATGGGATTCAGACAACTCTCCGTGGATCAGGCGCTTCTGGTGCGTCAACCACAGTGACTCCAGCTATAACCCCACCCACCTTACCCATTTCTGCTCTACGTCTTCATCTTCCAACGCCAGCAAAATTTGACGGATCTCCAAGATTCTGCAGGGGATTTCTCAACCAGTGTGAGATTCAGTTTGAGCTACAACCTGGCAATTTTCCAAGTGACCGTACAAAAATTGCCTACATTATTTCTCTTCTCAGTGGCTCAGCCCTTGATTGGGCATCACCGTTATGGGAGAGGTGCGACACCCTGCTATCTTCTTACACTGCATTCGTGTCAACATTCAGGCGCATCTTCGACGAGCCAGGCCGGGTGACTTCAGCTTCATCTGAGATTCTCCGTTTACGCCAGGGATCACGTACTGTAGGACAATATCTTATACAGTTCCAAATCCTGGCATCCGAACTGGCATGGAACGACGAGGCCCTGTATGCTGCATTCTGGCATGGCTTATCTGAGCGTATTAAAGATGAGTTAGCTACCAGAGACTTACCCTCTAAGTTAGATGAGCTAATCTCACTCTGCACGAAAGTTGATTTACGTTTCAGAGAGAGAGCAACTGAGCGTGGAAGATCATCTGCTCCAAAATCTTCTGCTCCTCCTCCTCGCCAACTGTCACCAACTAAAGATGAGCCCATGCAAATTGGTCGTTCCCGTTTAACTCCTGCTGAGCGCCGAAGACGTCTCTCCGAGTCTCTCTGTCTTTATTGTGCAGCTCCGTCTCACACCATTAATGCCTGTCCCAAACGTCCGGGAAACTCCAAATCCTAGCTCGCCAAGGAGAGGGCCGGCTAGGAGTAATGATCTCCTCTCCATCTCCTCAAGATTGTAATCTCCCAGTCTCGCTTCAAGTTGCTCAACGTTATCGGAACGTCATTGCCCTCCTTGATTCCGGAGCAGCTGGGAACTTTATTACCGAAGCCTATGTTAAACGGTGGTCCCTACCCACCGAGAGACTTCCTTCGTCCATTTCTTTAACTGCCGTGGATGGCAGCAAAATTTTTGATGCAGTCATTTCTTTAAGGACTCTACCAGTTCGTCTGAGAGTGGGAGTTCTTCATTCCGAACTTATTTCTTTTTTAGTGATTCCAAGAGCCACACATCCTGTGGTCCTGGGCCTTCCATGGCTCCGTCTTCACAATCCTACAATTGATTGGATGACTACGCAAATCCTGGCATGGGGTTCCTCCTGTGCTGAGACATGTTTGTTTAAAGTATTGCCTGTCTGTTCTTCCTCCCCCAGGTCGTCTGATGTTCCACCTCCTCCATATCAAGATTTCACGGATGTGTTCAGTAAAGCTTCTGCTGATATCCTTCCTCCTCATAGAGAATGGGACTGCCCGATTGATCTCGTTCCAGGGAGGTTCCACCTCGAGGCCGAACTTATCCGTTGTCTCTGCCTGAGACGCATTCTATGGAGGAATACATTAAAGAGAACCTAGCAAAGGGGTTCATTCGACCTTCTTCTTCTCCAGCCGGCGCAGGCTTCTTTTTTGTAAAGAAGAAAGATGGTGGTCTGCGGCCGTGCATCGACTACAGAGGTTTGAACGACATTACCATCAAGAACCGTTATCCTTTACCCCTGATTACTGAGCTCTTTGACAGAGTTAGCGGAGCTACCATCTTTACAAAGCTGGACTTGAGAGGTGCGTACAATCTCATCCGGATCCGTGAGGGTGACGAGTGGAAGACCGCCTTTAACACCCGTGACGGACATTATGAGTACCTCGTCATGCCCTTCGGATTGAGCAATGCTCCAGCTGTCTTCCAGCATTTTGTCAATGAGATCTTCAGAGACATTCTATACCGTCATGTCGTGGTCTATCTAGACGATATCCTCATTTTTGCCAACGATTTAGAGGAACATCGTTTTTGGGTTAAAGAGGTTCTGTCCCGTCTCCGTGTCAATCATCTCTATTGTAAATTAGAGAAATGCGTCTTTGAAGTCAAGTCCATTCCGTTTCTGGGGTACATTGTGTCCGGTTCCGGACTAGAGATGGATCCTGAGAAACTACAAGCAATTCAAAATTGGCCGGTACCCTTAACCCTCAAAGGGGTCCAGAGGTTTTTGGGGTTCGCCAACTATTACCGAAAGTTTATACGAGACTTTTCCACCATTGTGGCGCCTATTACTGCTTTCACTAAGAAGGGTGCTAACCCGTCCAAGTGGTCTGAAGAAGCCATGCCAGCATTTCATCTTTTAAAACAAAGGTTCATCTCTGCGCCTGTTCTGAAACAGCCTGACATCGACTCTCCTTTCATCTTAGAGGTGGATGCCTCCTCCGTTGGAGTAGGAGCGGTGTTATCTCAGAGGGCTAAAGATGGCCATTTACACCCTTGCAGTTTCTTCTCCCGGAAGTTCTCCCCAGCTGAGCGCAACTATGCCATTGGCGACCAGGAGTTGCTAGCCATCAAGCTCGCTCTAGAAGAGTGGAGGTATCTGTTGGAGGGAGCTTCTCATTCAATCACCATACTTACAGACCACAAGAACCTTTTATATCTGAAAGGCGCACAATGTCTCAACCCTCGTCAGGCCAGATGGGCACTTTTCTTTTCCAGGTTCGACTTTAAACTCCAGTTCTGTCCGGGCTCTCAGAATCGTAAGGCCGATGCCCTTTCCCGCTCATGGGAGCAAGAAAATGAGTCAGAGTCTTCAGACAAGCATCCTATTATAAATCCGTTGGCATTCTCCACGGTAGGGATGGACTCTACGCCCCCATCAGGGAAAAGTTTTGTGAAACCGATGCTAAGGAAGAAGCTCATGCATTGGGCCCATGCTTCCCGTTTTGCCGGACATACAGGTATCCAAAAAACCCTGGAGTTTATCTCTAGGTCCTATTGGTGGCCAACTCTGAAAAAGGACGTCTTGGAGTTTATTGCATCTTGCCCAAAGTGTGCTCAACATAAGGTATCCCGCCAGTCGCCTGTGGGGCAACTGGTTCCACTATCTGTTCCCTGTCGACCTTGGACCCATTTGTCGATGGATTTTATTACAGATTTACCCATGTGCAACAAGTTCAATACCATCTGGGTGGTAGTTGACCGGTTCACCAAGATGGCACACTTCATTCCTCTCACCGGTCTTCCGTCAGCTTCCAAGTTGGCTCAAGTATTCATACAAGAGATCTTCCGACTCCACGGTCTTCCTGAAGAAATTATCTCAGATCGAGGAGTTCAATTTACAGCCAAATTCTGGCGAAGTTTATGTCAAGTCCTCCAAGTCAAGCTAAAGTTTTCCACGGCTTACCATCCTCAGACCAATGGTCAAACCGAGAGGGTGAATCAGGACTTGGAGGCCTTCCTCCGCATCTATGTGTCCTCCTCTCAAGATGACTGGGTTCAATTACTTCCCTGGGCCGAGTTCTGTCATAACAACCAGTATCATTCTTCATCTGCTTCAACACCATTCTTCACTAACTTTGGATTCCACCCTAAAGTCCCTGAGTTCCAACCGCTTCCAGCAACTTCTGTTCCCGCAGTGGATATCACCTTGCATCAGTTTGCCAATATCTGGAAGAGCGTACGATCAGCTCTGCTCAAGGCATCGTTCAGGTACAAGAAGTTTGCGGATAAGAAGCGTCGAGCAGTTCCTGCTCTCAAGGTGGGTGATCGGGTATGGTTATCCACGAAGAATTTGAGGTTAAGAGTTCCCAGTATGAAGTTTGCACCTCGCTATATCGGTCCTTTCAAGATTGAACAAATCATCAATCCTGTTGCTTACAGACTCCAGTTGCCTCCCTTCTTAAAAATACCCAGGACATTCCATGTTTCCCTGTTGAAACCACTGATCTTGAATCGGTTTCATTCCTCACTTCCTCCAACTCCGAAAGTCCAAACTCAACGAGGCGTTGAGTTTGAAGTAGCCAAGATCCTGGACTCACGTCACCGTTACGGTCAACTACAATATCTTATTGACTGGAAGGGTTATGGCCCTGAGGAACGTTCATGGACCAATGCTTCTGATGTCCATGCTCCTGCCTTGGTCCGGAGATTCCATTCCAAGTTTCCTCAAAAGCCAAAGAAGTGTCCTGGGGCCACTCCTAAAGGGGGGGGGGTGCTGTCACGATCCGGGTATCTGGACGCCATTTCTTACCCATCAGATGCCTCCTAAGGTTGGCTCAGCGCTCCAGGACCGGATCCCATCTGTTATCCTGATGTTTACATTCCTGTATCCTCTCCTGTCACTCTGAGACGTGGTCACAGTAAATGCCATATTACACCTGGCATGGCGTCTCCCGCGGCCTCCGCCGCCGTCCCTGAGCTTCTGCATGCAGAGTGTCTGAGTGGCGATTACGTCAGCCGCGGCCTCCGCTGTGTCCGCGTGGTTGGATGTGCACCTGTCAGCTTGGCGCCTCCTGTCTCCGGTGGCCGGCGCCGCCATTACTGTTTTCATTACCACATGGATTACAAACCAAACTTCCCTCCAAGTGTCTGCATGGGCGCAGCCATCTTGGATTCTGTCAGCTGATCATTTCCACCAATCTGTTCTTAGTATTGATAATCTGCATAATTGCCTAGCCAATCCCTTCCTTGCTGCAGGTATAAATACACTGTGCCTGAGCAAGGAAGGCGTCAGTGCTTTGGTTGTCAAACCTAGTTCCTGTTTGTCTCTCTCCTGTGATTGTCTTCCAGGTTCCAGCTCCTGTCTCAAGACTTCCACCATAGAGACCCGCACCAGCATTCCACCTGCGGTGTAGCCTGACTCTCCGATCCATTGTGGATTCATCTGTTTCCAGCTACAACATTACCTGCTTCCAGCCCAGCTTCCAGCAGAGTACAGCTTCTCTTAAAGGGCCGGTGTCCTTTCTACAGTTTACCACTCTCCACCGGTATTATTATTTCTCCGCTCTCAAACTCTACATTTCATTCATATTGCATCGCTCTCAAGCTTCATTTATTATCTAACTGGTTCCAGCCAGTATCCACTCCGTGCCAACATCTGTCTGGTTCCAACCAGAACCCACAGCAGCTATTTTATTTACAGCAGTCCAGCTTTCCCTGGAACACCAGCTGGTACGATCCTGGGCTTTCTTCATTGCTACAGTCAGGCCTGGTAAGGACTTTCCAACTCGCAGATAATAAGAACTGTCTCATACTACCAGAGCTCTGTGGCCCCTGCCACCCTGTAGTACCCAGGAACTGTATTATTTCTCTGCTGATTTTATGTTTCTTTTACTGCTACTGTGATGCATGGAGTTTGTCATAAATAAACATCATTGACTTTTATTCAAGTTGTCGTGGTCACGCCTTCGGGCGGTTCTTCTTCATGTTACTTACATGTCCAGGGGTCTGATACAACCTCCCAGGTTCCGGTACATCTCAGCCCCTACAACTGAGGCTGCCTCCCGTCAGCTCAGGCCCTCAGTTGTGACACTATTGTACGTGGGAGCAAGGATTAGTAAGCGCTAAGGGCCCATTTCATACGTCCCAACTAATTGGGCACTGTTCCGCTGTATCTCCTGTGGGCCGCATTGTCGGGGGAAGGTTGGGGGAGCCTTTGATCACAACTGATCTGCATAGCAGAGAGGCGGATGATCTCTGTATAGATGCTGTGCGCATCTATACAGAGTGAGCCTAGGATGGGGGGGCTTCACCACTCAAAGGTCCCGATCCCTGTGCTTAGAATTTGGGAGGTATGCTATTTCTCAAGCCCATTTTTCAAACAGTAGTTTCTGTAGAATGTTATGTATTCACTTTATGTACTAACAGCTTAATAAAGGTATCTAATGCAGAAGGCTAATTAGCGTTGTAGACCCCATTTTTATCAATAGGGAATATGGTCTGATCCCTATGTATCTGTAGGTTTATGCCATCCTCAGATGACATAAACCTACATATTCGCAGGAGATAGATCTTACCCCTTCTGCAGCCTCCGTCCGGTTCCCAAATCTGACACTGTGAGCATGTGCAGTGTCAGATTCCCCAAAGAAGTCTTTCACAAATGTGAAAGATTCTTCCAATATGCCGGGGAAGTTAATCACAGGGACAGTGGTTATTACAACTGCTGTGCCTACACAGGGCTGAAACTGGGATTCTTGTCACCCGGGGCAAGGCAGTAATGTGGCGCCCCCTCACAACACAGATCTATTTACTTTGGGACATATTCCATATAGATGCACTCCCTACATGATCCTCAGAGGAGCAGGGTGTGTGGTCAGTGCTGGAACAGGGCGCAGCCTCTGCCATCTGCCGGCACCTGCTGAGAAAGATGTTATAAGGGGGAGAGGTCGACCTACCGGCATCCCTAAGCACCGGCACTCTAATCTAAAATAACTTAGACACGTAGGCAAAGCTTTGGGTAAAATCACTGGCCACAGTTTATTAATATACCACCTTACAAGGTTGCAGGGCATGGACAGAAAAGTGGTGGGCAAGGTGGAATGTGTTACCCACTCATTCCATTTTTCCTGGGGCGTGCCCTGCCTACCCAGTAGGCACCACGGCAACGCCCCCCTTGGGAACCAGCCCCTGCGGTGCATATCACGCTCGCCTGGCGCGCAGCCCACGGGCCCAACCGTCCACGGCTGGAGCCGGGCGTGCGTCCATTCACTGAGGGTGAATCTGCATACCTCAGCTGGCTCCCCCCTTCACCATGCCTTGCTTTCTCCCGCTGCCCGCCAACTGTGACAAACATGGGACCATATACCAATGGTTCGAATAATACAATAACACTGTAGAGAAAAGAAGGAAAATATCATCATCTTAAACATGTATTCAAAATAACCAGTTTTGACCCAAACATTTTCGTTTCATTTATTTATCTATTTTTTCCACTTGAATGTTATTGGTTTTTTATAATTTTTTTTTTTTTTTTTAAACAAAGATTTCATGAGGATTCCTGGGGTGGGTGGGAGGGGGTTATTTTCAGCACTGCACTCTCCAGGACAAAAGCTGCCTACCCCCCTGCTCTTTCCCTTTATGATCCCCCCCAGCTGCTCCGCCCCCGCTGCCTTTACTGGCTGGTCTGCTGGTCGGTGTGTGAAGGGAGGGATGGGCATACCCCCCCCCCCCCTTTCGCCATGCTGCCAGCCCGCGGGCCGCCTGGCGATCCTCCCTCTTAAGGCGCTACGGCGCCATCTTTGCGGCACCTATGCTCTTCTAAGGGGGAGAGGTCGACCTACCGGCATCCCTAAGCACCGGCACTCTAATCTAAAATAACTTAGACACGTAGGCAAAGCTTTGGGTAAAATCACTGGCCACAGTTTATTAATATACCACCTTACAAGGTTGCAGGGCATGGACAGAAAAGTGGTGGGCAAGGTGGAATGTGTTACCCACTCATTCCATTTTTCCTGGGGCGTGCCCTGCCTACCCAGTAGGCACCACGGCAACGCCCCCCTTGGGAACCAGCCCCTGCGGTGCATATCACGCTCGCCTGGCGCGCAGCCCACGGGCCCAACCGTCCACGGCTGGAGCCGGGCGTGCGTCCATTCACTGAGGGTGAATCTGCATACCTCAGCTGGCTCCCCCCTTCACCATGCCTTGCTTTCTCCCGCTGCCCGCCAACTGTGACAAACATGGGACCATATACCAATGGTTCGAATAATACAATAACACTGTAGAGAAAAGAAGGAAAATATCATCATCTTAAACATGTATTCAAAATAACCAGTTTTGACCCAAACATTTTCGTTTCATTTATTTATCTATTTTTTCCACTTGAATGTTATTGGTTTTTTATATTTTTTTTTTTAAACAAAGATTTCATGAGGATTCCTGGGGTGGGTGGGAGGGGGTTATTTTCAGCACTGCACTCTCCAGGACAAAAGCTGCCTACCCCCCTGCTCTTTCCCTTTATGATCCCCCCCAGCTGCTCCGCCCCCGCTGCCTTTACTGGCTGGTCTGCTGGTCGGTGTGTGAAGGGAGGGATGGGCATACCTCCCCCCCCCCTTTCGCCATGCTGCCGGCCCGCGGGCCGCCTGGCGATCCTCCCTCTTAAGGCGCTACGGCGCCATCTTTGCGGCACCTATGCTCTTCTAAGGGGGAGAGGTCGACCTACCGGCATCCCTAAGCACCGGCACTCTAATCTAAAATAACTTAGACACGTAGGCAAAGCTTTGGGTAAAATCACTGGCCACAGTTTATTAATATACCACCTTACAAGGTTGCAGGGCATGGACAGAAAAGTGGTGGGCAAGATGGAATGTGTTACCCACTCATTCCATTTTTCCTGGGGCGTGCCCTGCCTACCCAGAAGGCACCGCGGCAATGCCCCCCTTGGGAACCAGCCCCTGCGGTGCATATCACGCTCGCCTGGCGCGCAGCCCACGGGCCCAACCGTCCACGGCTGGAGCCGGGCGTGCGTCCATTCACCGAGGGTGAATCTGCATACCTCAGCTGGCTCCCCCCTTCACCATGCCTTGCGCACCGCTTTCTCCCGCCACACGAGGTTCTCAGACATGCCTGAGCACCGAAGCCCCCACCCTGCAACCCGCCCTACCCCTCTGCCTTCTTGCACCTCCTGCCTCTGGTTATTTTACATGTCAGTGCCAGTATCTGACAAATGCCTCCTGACCTCCCTGCCCAGGCAACCTGGAGTCATGGTGCAACGTAAACCATTTTGCAGCATGCCCTTACTCTTTTCCCACGACCCTGGTCCCCCCTTATAACCGATTAGGTCCAGGGACTCTCCTAAGGTCGCCTCCCCTAGGTATAGCAATAACCTCCTTTTTCTGCCTGTACCGCTACCGCTAAAGCCCCTTGCAATCATGCCACCGGACCTTTGGTGCGGACCTGTCGCCTGCTATGTAAATATTGCACTCCGCCCGAATGCTGTAATCCTCTACCTAGCATCCCGTGCTAGCTGCTGATATTGCAGTCTCAGTCCCGAGCGATCGAGCACCATATTATGACCTGACAATTGTCCCTGGGCAGCTGGATGTGTCCAGCTACCAACATGGCTGCTGCCGTCACGTGTTGCTCGCCTGTACTCTGCTGTTTTTGGGAGGGGAGGGGTCAGGGCTTACCCTCCCCGTAGATTGGAACTGGTGCCATTTCCAGAGTCGCATACTTTTTCCGTATCCTACTGTCCTCTTGAATGGACTTTGTCCTGAACGTGACACTGTGGCACCAACGCTAGCCTTCTAAGCAGTTTGCCTACTGGCGGGGTGATGCACGCTGCTTGTTTACCACCTGCACTCCCCTCACACTCCTGTAGCATAATTGGATATTCCTGTTGGCCATCCTGTGGGCCCATATGCCCATGGCCTCTGCTACTGAGAACACATCTACTATCGCCACATCCTTTGTTAGCTCATTGACTGGCGTAAAGTAGAAATTATACATTCACAAAAGGTTTGGGTGGGATTCCCACTACTTGGCACCGCCGCGCTCTCTCCTGCGGGAGTCCCGTTTTCTTTACTCGGGATGGGGGGGGGAGGGGACACACCCCGACTGCCCCGGCCCCCAACCTGCCAGTTCAAGTATTTGCTTCACAATTAACTTGATGCTGCTGCGCAGGCTCCCTGCCGCCAGCCCCCCTCCTCGCTTGCTGGCACTTGGCACCCTTGTTCCTCTGTCTGGCTTCGACATACAAGCTGGCCAGCCTGTGGCCCCTTATGTCCCTAGCCCGCCTGTTGGCGGCCACCATCATGCCGCCTTTCTCACGGCCCGCTACTTGGCCAGACAAACTGATTTGGCCCCTGCTGGGCACTCCCTGATTCCTGCATCTCTGCCAGCTGCCTGTGCTTCACATGTCACAAAACTGCCAAACCTGACCAGGTGCCCTGGCTGTTTCTGAACGTGATAAATTTCATGCTGCCGCATCTTATCTCCCTGCCCCCGCCCTGGCCTAACTCACGAGAAATAGCTAGAAGAGGCAAACCGTTCTATCCTCCTAACATCTGATGCTAACATCAATGGTTGCCCCCACTGTATCCTGCTGCATTTCCATTAACTTCTGCTAACAAAACCAGTAGCACGCTAAATGCGAACCTCAATGGTTACGAACCCTCGTGAACCAGCTGCCTCTCTGCATCTCCGCTGCCGGCCGCCCGTGGCCCAACGCTTCAAAGCAATTAGTTAGGAAAAACCTTCCTAGCCTCCTATTGTATGCCAATATCGATGCTTTGAACCCTTGGATGCTAAAACTGTCTTGGGCCCTCAGTTTCTCTGGTGCTATAGGCAGCATGACCTGTAGTTCGCGCAGCAATTGGCTGCGCTGCAGCTTGTGGCCCTGCCCCCAGGAAATCCTCTAGCTGGTGTGCTATGGCTCTTGACCCTGTGCGCACCTGCCGGCACCACTGCAAGGAAGAGTTGAATGCTCCGCAGACAGCACCCGAAATGGCGCAGCCCATCGGCAATAAATTTTCCCCTGAAAAATTCTCCACCGCAGCTTCGTCCCATGAGACTGAAGCTCTCCTGATGCAAGGGAAGCAGCCTAAAGGCTGACTCTAAGTCCAGCTTTGCCCTTAGGGCTCTCAATGCCAGGATCCATAATGTGATCGGATCCTGAAATATGATATTGTGCATATACTGTCTGACATGTAGTATCATGTTATTCCCTATATTGTAAATGACATTTCTTAAACTGCCTGCCAGGCTGTAATTAACATAGAGGACAGTTGTAATTCCCCTTTGCTGGATTGTAAAAGAACAGGATGTTTATTTTTCACCACAGGGGGGGAGCTGTAATGTGGGACAGCTCAAAAAGCCTGATACCTGGCTTCCATACTATGCCTGTTCCCAGGGGTTATCACACCTCACAAGAGGAGTATCTGATAAGGCTGCTTCCTGAATGACAGCCATAAAATTGCTGTAGGATGGACAGGAAACCCAATCTCTGAGCTTCAAACACAAATGCTTTTGAGTGTGTATAACCGGACAAGCAGGATCAACACACAGTGTCTTCAATTTCTCCTGCTTTTGAAAAAGGGGTAAAAAACCCCCACCAGTAAGGGGGGGTTTCTTTCGAGTGGCTAACAGGGCATAAGACTGACCTGCTCACCCTCCCTTGTGCTCGGACCCTCCTAATGGCCACCTCAACTTGCTGGTACTGCCCTGAGCATAGTTCCTTGCCTAACGCGTCGGTCACCAAAGCCCCTTCGGGGTAGGACAGGTGCTGGATGTGCCTGACCTCCCTCCCCAAAGGTGAAATTACCCATCCTGGCAATGGCGGGGCTGCGAATGGCCCCACCGTCCTGCCTAACGCTAGTTCCTTAGCGATTTTCAAACGTACCACCCCCAGCTGCCTCCTTACGAACCTTATGTCCCTGGAGCTACCGTTGGGCGTGCCTCTCTGGTTATAAATCCCTAAAACCATCCTTGAAGCCCCCCGCAGATAATTGGCCTCGTTATATTTTTACCACACCTTTCCCCTTTGTTCCTTGTACACAGGATACATGAAATTGGTGTATTTTAACATGCTCATGGCTGCCTCTGGGTAAAAACAGTGTCCCACAGATATAGCTCTGGTCAGGAATTGAACTCACAACTCCCATGCTGAGAGGAAGCAATGGTACCCTTTATGCCGCTCAGCCAATGCTCAATTGTTTATAGTTGTACTGACTGTGTTCCACCCTTTTGTTTGGCCTTCTCCTTTCTCTCAAAACTGCCTCTATTAATGAACCTATATCTTTGAAAACCCTTTTTCTATCCCTTTTCTGGTTAGTATAGGCAAATGGCCTGCTACTGACACGGAAGCGCCTCCCACAGGGTGCACGCTTGCACAAAACCTGCGCCCCGTCCTCATTTGACTCCGCAGGGCCCTGCTCTAGTTCTAAGCCCAGCTGCACCTTCTAGCTATTACAAGGCACCCCCGCAAATTTAACCACAATATTGCTAACATTCTGTACATTCTGCACATTTCCTGGCTTAACAATTACATTATGCAAATTTACTATTATTGTCGATGTTCTCACCATTCCTGCGCGTCATCTCCTCCTCGATTTAGCCACCCTTATCCTAAATGGATGGGTTCCCCGCGCCATTTATTATCCACACATGATTTCCACCATCATGACCCCAACCATAAACTTATCCAGACAAACATTGACAAACATTGACATAATTTACATTGCTGTTATTAATAGCTTTCTCACCATTCCTGCGTGAAGAGTCGTCCTGACCGTGCCGAAACTGCCGCGCTGGGACCTTGCAGGACTTTGTGAGGTCGTGGTGTACTGCCAGCCGTGGTCTGATAAAGCTTGTATGCTGTCGATGGGGCTATGCTGGTCAGAGCGCAACCCGTGCTGTAATGTGCTTGGGCTTCATGGCCGCTGGTGTCCGCGGGGAGCCAGATCCCGGCCCGTCCGCCAGTCTTCTCCTCGCAATGCTGTCCGCTGTGGTGTCCCTGCATCGCTGTGCGGTTCCATGGTCGCCTCTTCCTTGCGATGATGTACGGGTATCACTGTGCGGTTCTGCGTTCCTTCTTCTCTTGGCGGTGGCGTCCCTGCTGCGCTGTGATGCTCGTCCCCTGTGCCCACATGTGCCCCCCAGGCCCGCATCTGCCTCTGGTGCTGGCCTGCTGCAGAGATGGAAGTGGATAGGTGGATGCTGACGTCCCGGCTCTGGGGTGCCTGGGGAATCTTGGCCTAGCTGCTGAGTGGGATACCCGTCGCTGTCCCCATTCCCGTCCGATCAGCCTGCTGCGGTCCTGTGCCCTGCTCCATCCACTCCCCCCAATCCCCCCCGAAAGAGTTTTACGCGTAGCGAGATGGATAGGGGGAAGGGGGGGGGGGTTTCTTCTTCGTTGGCGGCGTGGCCTGGGGGAGGGGAGGGTGTACAGCCTGCGCTGCCCCTCCACCAGTCCCCCCGTCTTCCTCCCCTCCCTGGGGTTCCCACCGTCCTGATGCATGTTAATGTGTGACCGGTGTGCTGCTGGGACTACCTGCCCCATGATGCATTGCGGCTGTCCGTGTTCTCTTCCCTCTTCTGTGTGCTCTAGCTAAGGACTGCTCATGTTGCTGCTGGGTCTCTCCCGCATGCTCCCACCTCGCTGCCGGGCTGCGGGTGGCAGAGCTGGATCGTGGGTAGCCTTGCCGTCTGGGCGGGGATGCTGTGCTGACAAAATTGCCACTGCTGGCTGTGATGTACGGAGCCTGGTAAGATGTTCCTACGGCTGTGAGCTGTTGAGGGGCCTCTGGCTGGTGTTCGGGGGGGGGGGGGGTGCGCGCTGCAGTAGGGTAAGGTCAGGGTGCGGAGTGCTCCCTGCTGCCCCTCACCTTGCTCCCGTGCTGGCGGTCCTTCCCGTCGATCCCGAAAGCCTCCGGAACTGACGTGATTGAATCAACAAGGAGGGGCGCGTGATGGCAAGGACTGCAGGCGCTTCCGGTCTCTCTTCTCCCTCCAACGCCGAGGACTCTTCTTGGCATGGGGCCTCCCTGGATCCCTTCGTTGCTTCCAGCGCTGCATTTCCTGCACTCTCCAGGATGGTTATTTTCAGCACTGCACTCTCCAGGACAAAGGCTGCCTACCCCCCTGCTCTTTCCCTTTATGATCCCCCCCAGCTGCTCCACCCCCGCTGCCTTTACTGGCTGGTCTGCTGGTCGGTGTGTGAAGGGAGGGATGGGCATGCCTCCCCCCCCCTTTCGCCATGCTGCCGGCCCGCGGGCCGCCTGGCGACCCTCCCCCTTAAGGCGCTCCGGCGCCATCTTTGCGGCACCTATGCTCTTCTCAGCGGTGCTCCCGGCTGCAGGAAGTTGTCTGCAAGGCAGCATCAGGTGGGGGTAGTGCTGCCTGTGTGGGTATGCGGCTGTGTGTTCCCGGGGATAGTTATTGTTGTCCCTCTGCTGGCCTGCAGGTCCCAGAGTCCCCTCTGGTAAGGTGATTTTTGTCCTGCGGGGCTCAGTGTCGGGCTGATGTGCTCCGGGGGAAGAGGCAGGGAGGAGAGAATGGCCATGTGTTTATGGTGCCTGCAGCTCTGGATATGTATCTGCTGTGTATGTATATATGTATTTATGTATGTACTGCATAGGTGTGTATAGTGTATATGTACAGTTTATCTGTATTATGTATGTATGTGTCTATAGTGAATATGAGTATGTACAGTGTATACTGTATGTATGTACAGTGTATGTGTGTATGTAAGTACATTGTCTATGTGTGTACAGTGTATACTGTCTGTATGTGCTGTGTGTGTACAGTGTATATATATATCTATGTATATGTGTATGTACACTGTATATGTATGTGTGTACAGTATGTATGTATGTATGTATGCATGTACAGTGTGTATAGTGTATATGTACAGTGTATATGTATGTAAAGTGTATATGTATGTGTGTATAGTGTATATGTACAGTTTGTATAGTGTATATGTATGTACAGTGTATATGTGTATATAGTGTATATGTATGTATGTACCGTATGTATAGTGTATATGTACAGTGTATATATACTGTATGTATGTACAGTGTATATGTATGTGTGTATAGTGTATATGTACAGTGTACATGTATGTGTGTACAGTGTATATTTATGTGTGTACATTGTATATTTCTGTATGTACAGTGTCTATGTATCTATGTATGTATGTATGTATGTATGTATGTATGTATGTATGTGCAGTGTGTATATATGTGTGTACAGCTGGGCCATAGTTGCCTGCCCTCCAAACTTCTGCAGGAGACTTTCAGTTCACGTTGGAGTCTCCCGCTGACCCAGATTTTACATCAAATCCCCCAAATTAAATTGCACCATTCTCAAGTTTGTGTCCGTGGGGGTAATTCAGAAGTGATCACTGCTGTGTGTTTTCGCACAGCGGGCGATCAGGCACAAACTGCGCATGCATATGCAATGCAATGCGCAGGCGCGTCGCACGGGTACAAAGCGGATCGCTGCTCAGTGATGGGTTTGTGCGACGGATCCGCTTCGCACGGGCAATCGCAAGGAGATTGACAGGAAGAAGATGTTTGTGGGTGTCAACTGACCATTTTCAGGGAGTGTCTGGAAAAACGCAGGCGTGTCCATGCGTTAGCAGGGAGGGTTCCTGACGTCAACTCCGGTCCTGGAAAGGCTGAAGTGATCGCAGGGGCTGAGTAAGTCTTGGGCTGAGACTGCCCAAAATCTGTTTGTACATTTCTGCTACACATGCGTTCGCACACTTGCACAGCTAAAATACCCTCCCTCTGTAGGCGGCTACTATCTGATCGCAGCAGTGCAAAAATCACTTACTAGCGATCAGGTCTGAATTAGGCCCCGTATATATGACAGGGTAGGTCCTTGATGAGAGGACTGCACCATAAGCTTTGACACCAGAAGCAAACCCTATTCACGAGCCTGCTGGTCCCTCCACCTACCTCCTGACCAGAAAGCACCCTCTCGATCACTGGTGCACCGGTAAGTACTGCTTATCACCTGCACTTCCCCAACTCTGGGGTAAATTTACTAAGGTCCCGATTTTGACCGAGATGCCGTTTTTTCATCAAAGTGTCATCTCGGTAATTTACTAAACTCAAATCACGGCAGTGATGAGGGCATTCGTAATATTTGGAAGTCCTAGGAAAAAATCACGAATGAATACACCATCGGTCAAAACGCGGCTGTTTAAGTATGAATCTCGGTCATTTACTAGGAAGTGCAAAGCCAAAAAAAACAAAACACTGCCGTGAAAAATTACAACTCGTAAAAAAGTGCTTTAAAAAAACAGACCTGCTTTTTTTATCCGTGATTGGATAGGCATGCACGGATCCATGAGATCCGTGCATGTATATCAGTGGGAAGGGGTGGGAAAGTGATTATTTTCTAAAAAAAAATTGCGTGGGGTCCCCCCTCCTAAGCATAACCAGCCTCGGGCTCTTTGAGCTGATCCTGGTTGCAGAAATATGGGGAAAAAATTGACAGGGGTTCCCCCATATTTAAGCAACCAGCATCGGGCTCTGCGCCTGGTCCTGGTTCCAAAAATACGGGGGACAAAAAGAGTAGGGGTCCCCCGTATTCTTAAAACCAGCACCGGGCTCCACTAGCTGGACAGATAATGCCACAGCCGGGGGTCACTTTTATATAGTGCCCTGCGGCCGTGGCATCAAATATCCAACTAGTCACCCCTGGCCGGGGTACCCTGGGGGAGTGGGGACCCCTTCAATCAAGGGGTGTCCCCCCCAGCCACCCAAGGGCCAGGGGTGAAGCCCGAGGCTGTCCCCCCCCATCCAATGGGCTGCGGATGGGGGGGCTGATAGCCTTTGTTGTAAATGAAAAGATATTGTTTTTAGTAGCAGTACTACAAGTCCCAGCAAGCCTCCCCCGCATGCTGGTACTTGGAGAACCACAAGTACCAGCATGCGGCGGAAAAACGGGCCCGCTGGTACCTGTAGTACTATTACTAAAAAAATACCCAAATAAACACAAGACACACACACCTTGAAAGTAAAGATTTATTACATACATGCACACAAACATACATACATACTTACCTTATGTTCACACGCAGGTCGGTCCTCTTCTCCAGTAGAATCCAAGGGGTACCTGTTGAATAAATTCTACTTACCAGATCCAGGGTCCCAGGGTCCTCGGGGCAACCATTTGTAATCCAGGTACTTGAATAAAAAAACAAAACGGATTCCCGAGCCACGAACTGAAAGGGGCCCCATGTTTTCACATGGGACTCCTTTCCCCGAATGCCAGAAACCCACTCTGACTTCTGTCTAAGTGGGTTTCCTCAGCCAATCAGGGAGCGCCACGTTGTAGCACTCTCCTGATCGGCTGTGTGCTCCTGTACTGAGTGACAGGCGGCACACGGCAGTGTTACAATGTAGCGCCTATGCGCTCCATTGTAACCAATGGTGGGAACTTTCTGCCCTGCGGTTGACCTAAAGTGACGTCACCGCTGAGCAGAAAGTTCCCACCATTGGTTACAATGGAGCGCATAGGCGCTACATTGTAACACTGCCGTGTGCCGCCTGTCACTCAGTACAGGAGCACACAGCCGATCAGGAGAGTGCTACAACGTGGCGCTCCCTGATTGGCTGAGGAAACCCACTTAGACAGAAGTCAGAGTGGGTTTCTGGCATTCGGGGAAAGGAGTCCCATGTGAAAACATGGGGCCCCTTTCAGTTCGTGGCTCGGGAATCCGTTTTGTTTTTTTATTCAAGTACCTGGATTACAAATGGTTGCCCCGAGGACCCTGGGACCCTGGATCTGGTAAGTAGAATTTATTCAACAGGTACCCCTTGGATTCTACTGGAGAAGAGGACCGACCTGCGTGTGAACATAAGGTAAGTATGTATGTATGTTTGTGTGCATGTATGTAATAAATCTTTACTTTCAAGGTGTGTGTGTCTTGTGTTTATTTGGGTATTTTTTTAGTAATAGTACTACAGGTACCAGCGGGCCCGTTTTTCCGCCGCATGCTGGTACTTGTGGTTCTCCAAGTACCAGCATGCGGGGGAGGCTTGCTGGGACTTGTAGTACTGCTACTAAAAACAATATCTTTTCATTTACAACAAAGGCTATCAGCCCCCCCATCCGCAGCCCATTGGATGGGGGGGGGGGACAGCCTCGGGCTTCACCCCTGGCCCTTGGGTGGCTGGGGGGGGGACCCCTTGATTGAAGGGGTCCCCACTCCCCCAGGGTACCCCGGCCAGGGGTGACTAGTTGGATTTTTGATGCCACGGCCGCAGGGCACTATATAAAAGTGACCCCCGGCTGTGGCATTATCTGTCCAGCTAGTGGAGCCCGGTGCTGGTTTTAAAAATACGGGGGACCCCTACTCTTTTTGTCCCCCGTATTTTTGGAACCAGGACCAGGCGCAGAGCCCGATGCTGGTTGCTTAAATATGGGGGAACCCCTGTCATTTTTTCCCCATATTTCTGCAACCAGGATCGGCTCAAAGAGCCCGAGGCTGGTTATGCTTAGGAGAGGGGACCCCACGCAATTTTTTATTTTATTTTACACAGATCCGGCCGAGATTCATTTTTAAAAAGTCGGCAGTGTTTTACTAATCACTGCCGTAAAAATAGAAAAAAAAACACGAATGACATCGACATCGGAACAAAAGAAAAACCCGAATACGACAGCTTAGTAAATTAGTCGTAATAAATTCAAAAAGTTGCAGTTTTACACTTTCGATGTCATTCGTGATTGAACTTTGACCTGAAACGGGAAAATACGAATCTTAGTAAATTTACCCCTCTGTGTGTACTCGCCTGCTTTAACGATCCTCCAGACTTAAACTAATGTGTAAAAGCGAGCTTTGCCTGCCGTAATGTGTAAAATGGGTCTCTACCTGGTGTAATGTGTGACAGGGGCTCTACCTGGCGCAGTGTAAGTGGCGCTACTGTGCGTTGTAATTTGAATAATGGAGACTACATTGCAACGTAATATAAATTGGTATTTTCTGCAGCAGGTTACATTGGTTTTCACAGGGAAACATCGGGGTGTAGAGTGGATCTTGATCCAGAGGCACCAACAGGCTAAAGCTTTAGGCTGTCCCAGGATGCATTGGAGCCTCCTCTATAACCCCGCCTCCCAGAGGCGGATTGGCCATAGGGTTTACAGGGAAGATTCCCGGTGGGCCGACGCACCCTCGGGGCCTGTTTTGTTTGAGGACATGTGGTCCTTTTTATAGACATAATGAATAAGATGCAAAAAATTTGCATATATGAAAATTACTTTGCCACTTAGCCTGTGATTGCAGATGATCTAGTGCAGGTATGTCCAAACTGCGGCCCTCCAGCTGTTGTGAAACTACATATCCCAGCATGCCCTGACACAGTTTTGCTGTCAAAGAATGCTAAAGCTGTGTCAGGGCATGCTGGGATGTGTAGTTTCTCAACAGCTGGAGGGCCGCAGTTTGGACATGCCTGATCTAGTGTATGCTCTGTCTGCCTGCTTGGCTAACATATAAGATTGAGTGAATAGTGATTGGGATACGGTTGGTGTAATAAGCAAGAAAATATATCTTTCTAAAGAATGATATAGTTTCCTAAATTCTGAAGGTGTATCATATAATGTGCTCATAATATTTAATTGTATTTCTTTTTAACTTCTCCCTAGATGCTGGACATACCCACTATCTGGAAAGACTTGGGGGGAGGGTGCTGCTGCCATGGCCCATGGCTAGACCTTACACCTCTGGTGCTGCCCATGTGGGGCCACTAGTACAATTTTTTCCAGGGCTGCTTTTCGTTCCCAATCCGCCCCTGCCGCCTCCAGGCACTGTGAGCTCAGTTTCAGTTGGTGCCTGCAGCTGCAGGTCACATAACAGGTGGGCTGCACTGGGTAGCCCTGAAAAAGCTTTTTCTGACAGAAAATTTCTTCAAAATTGGGCTGTCAGCGCTGTATGTCATGCTGACACTTCAGCACTGCAGTTCCATCACCTCCCAAGCGGCGTCGCATACTCCTGCTAGTTCAGTTCCCGGGTATTTGCGGCGGAGATGCTCCGGCTTTAGGTGCATGGTCGCAGTCGCTCTCCTGGTTTGCATGGCTGCTATGGGGTGGAGGTAAGAGGGTCCCCGAGGCGGGATCCGGCATTAAATCGCGTTCCGTCCGCGACCTATGGAGAAGGGTCACGGCCGCTGTCGTGGACACTGTCACCGAGCAGGGACCCCACTAGACCACCGGGGCATATTGAGTACAGGTCGGGTGTACTAACACCCCATTTAATACGGCTCACAGTACCCGGGGTGGAAGTTCAGCATAGGGGAGTCAGCGCTTGACCTGTAGCCCCTCTCCCGGCCCAGGGCGCCATTTTTCCCGTCCTGGAGCTGCCTTACACTGTACCTCACTCCCTGACTGAGACACTGGGCGCCATCTTATAAGCATAGTTGCGGCTAGTCTCTGGGACTGCAGGGCAACGTCCCCCTTGTAAAGCCGCCTGTATACAGCGCTGTGACTTTACAAACACTTGAGTATTTTACATGTCTTTATACAGACAGTGTTAGTTAAGAAAAAGTGTACCTATTACAGGATATATTGTACGAGTATTCTGATATATACCTCCGGTCTAGGACCGTGCTGTGTTATATACACTGCTCAAAAAAACAAAGGGAACACTTAAACAACACAATGTAACTCCAAGTCAATCACACTTCTGTGAAATCAAACTGTCCACTTAGGAAGCAACACTGATTGACAATCAATTTCACATGCTGTTGTGCAAATGGAATAGACAACAGGTGGAAATTATAGGCAATTAGCAAGACACCCCCAATAAAGGAGTTGTTCTGCAGGTGGTGACCACAGACCACTTCTCAGCTCCTATGCTTTCTGGCTGATGTTTTGGTCACTTTTGAAAGCTGGCGGTGCTTTCACTCTAGTGGTAGCATGAGACGGAGTCTACAACCCACACAAGTGGCTCAGGTAGTGCAGCTCATCCAGGATGGCACATCAATGCGAGCTGTGGCAAGAAGGTTTGCTGTGTCTGTCAGCGTAGTGTCCAGAGCATGGAGGCGCTACCAGGAGACAGGCCAGTACATCAGGAGATGTGGAGGAGGCCGTAGGAGGAACAGGAGGAGTACTGCCAGAGCCCTGCAAAATGACCTCCAGCAAGCCACAAATGTGCATGTGTCTACTCAAACGATCAGAAACAGACTCCATGAGGGTGGTATGAGGGCACGACGTCCACAGGTGGGGGATGTGCTTACAGCCCAACACCATGCAGGATGTTTGGCATTTGCCAGAGAACACCAAGATTGGCAAATTCGCCACTGGCGCCCTGTGCTCTTTACAGATGAAAGCAGGTTCTCACTGAGCACATGTGACAGACGTGAAAGAGTCTGGAGACGCCAAGGAGAACGTTCTGCTGCCTGCAACATCCTCCAGCATGACCGGTTTGGCAGTGGGTCAGTAATGGTGTGGGGTTGCATTTTTTGGGGGGGCCGCACAGCCCTCCATGCGCTCGCCAGAGGTAGCCTGACTGCCATTAGGTACCGAGATGAGATCCTCAGACCCCTTGTGAGACCATATGCTGGTGCGGTTGGCCCTGGGTTCCTCCTAATGCAAGACAATGCTAGACCTCATGTGGCTGGAGTGTGTCAGCAGTTCCTGCAAGACGAAGGCATTGATGCTATGGACTGGCCCGCCCGTTCCCCAGACCTGAATCCAATTGAGCACATCTGGGACAGCATGTCTCGCTCCATCCACCAACGCCACGTTGCACCACAGACTGTCCAGTAGTTGGCGGATACTTTAGTCCAGGTCTGGGAGGAGATCCCTCAGGAGACCATCCGCCACCTCATCAGGAGCATGCCCAGGCGTTGTAGGGAGGTCATACAGGCACGTGCAGGCCACACACACTATTAAGCCTAATTTTGACTTGTTTTAAGGACATTACATCAAAGTTGGATCAGGCTGTAGTGTGTTTTTCCACTTTAATTTTGAGTGTGACTCCAAATCCAGAGCTCCATGGGTTAATAAATTTGATTTCCATTGATAATTTTTGTGTGATTTTGTTGTCAGCACATTCAACTATGTAAAGAACAAAGTATTTAATAAGAATATTTCATTCATTCAGATCTAGGATGTGTTGTTTAAGTGTTCCCTTTATTTTTTTGAGCAGTGTATATGGGTGGTCTTCTGTTTGCCGGCGGTCGGGCTCCCGGCGCTCAGTATACCGGCGCCGGGAGCCCGACAGCCGGAATACCGACAATTATTTTCCCTCGTGGGGGTCCACGACCCCCATAGAGGGAGAATAAAATAGTGTGGCGCGCGTAGCGCGCCACCGTGCCCGTAGCGTGGCGAGCGCAGCGAGCCCGCAAGGGGCTCATTTGCGCTCGCCAAGCTGTCGGTAAGCCGGCGGTCGGGCTCCCGGCGCCGGGATGCTGGTCGCCGGGAGCCCGACCGCCGGCCAGCCGTAGTGAACCCGTGTATATATATCTGTACATATACTAGTCCAGTTCAGTTTTATTGTCATAATAATTATCTGCATTGCCTGTGACTGTGTGTGCCTGTATTTGCTGTGTGGTTTCACTCACTTTCAGTGTTTCCCAGATATATCTTTCATTATATTCTGTACCCTAAGGGACTAGGTGCGCCAGGGTCATATATATATATATATATATGTATATATATAGTGTGTCACAGTATTTACCTATTACATGTATTCTACTGTGTACTCAGTCACATAATACCGGATTTATTCGCTGGTGTTGTGTATTGTGTCTACAGTCACATACTAATGGATTTCTTTGCAGGTATTATACTCTGGCTTCATCGTACTAATTCGCTCTGTTTTTGCATTTGTGTACAATGTCTAACAAGAAGGGCAGTAAGTCTGTGGATGCTCCTGCATCATGCAGAGCATGCACCAAAGATTTACCAGAGGGGGAAGCTGTGTTTGATGGTCTGTGTACTGGTATCCGTTCACATGGTCGACCATGTTATGGTCGACAGTCATTAGGTCGATCACTATTGGTCAACATTGACATGGTCGACATGGACACATGGTCGACACATGAAAAGGTCGACACATGAAAAGGTCGACATGAGTTTTTTAACTTTTTTTTCTTTTGGGGAACTTTTCCATACTTTACGATCCACGTGGACTACGATTGGAAAGGTAATCTGTGCCGAGCGAAGCAGTAGCGGAGCGAAGGCACCATGCCCGAAGCATGGAGAGCGAAGCGAGCCATGCGAGGGGACGCGGTGCACTAATTGGGGTTCCCAGTCACTTTTACGCAAAAAACGACACCCAAAAAAGTAAAAAAAAACTCATGTCGACCTTTTCATGTGTCGACCTTTTCATGTGTCGACCATTTTCATGTGTCGACCATGTGTCAATGTCGACCATGTCAATGTTGACCAATAGTGGTCGACCTAATGACTGTCGACCATAACATGGTCGACCATTCATACCGGAACCCTGTGTACTATGTGTCATAAATCTCCCAGTCAGTCCGCAGCTCCTGTAACCAATCAGGAGCCACCCTGGGTTGCGTTCACAAACCTACTGGGTACTCTGGTGTAATGCATTACACCCCCTATGGGACCACCTGTGCCATTACAGCCACAAATTGTCCCTATGGTTAATCCGCTTTGGGCGGAAAATTTGCCTAACCAGTTGCAGCAATTAAATCATTCATTGGTCAGACAAAAGTCTACTCCCGGTCACTCTCATGTCTCTGGGACATCAAAGCGGGCTGCTTCCTCCTCACAATCCCTAATTTCTCAGATGTTTCATCTGAAGAGGAGGGGGAGCAAACTGTCCTGTCAGACACTGAATCAGGTGTTTCTGATGAGGATTCTCATTGCAAATTGATGTCCCTGCCCTTGTGGTTGCTATTAAGCAGATCATCCTACAAATCACTCATGATGAGGATTCCACTACTGTGGCTAAGAAAACTGATGTGTTTAAGAGGCAGAAAGGGGTTAAAAATCTATTACCCCGTTCTGACCATTTAGTGGACATCAGGCAGGAGCCCTGGTCTAATCCAGGGAAGATATCCCCTCTGTCTAAACGGGCCTTGGCTCTTTATCCTCTCCCTGCAGAGTTATGTAACAAGTTGGAAAATTCACCGCAGGTGGATTCTCATGTCACCCGCCTAGTGGTGTCGTCCACTCTGCCTGTCACCACTGTCACTTCACTTAAGGAACCGACAGATAAGCGTGTGGAGGGATGCCTGAAATCTATTTACTCCCTTACAGGTGCTGTACATAGACCCACTATTGCGGCCTCTTGGGCTGCAAAAGGAATTGAAGAATGGGGTCAGGCATTGGAGGAAGAGCTGCCCGAGGATATATCTGACAATGCCAGACAATACATGTCTCACATTACCACCGCTGCCTATTACATTCAGGAGGCGTCCTCTGAGGCGGGTTTGTTGGCAGCCAAGGCGTCGAGTACGTCTGTCCTGGCTAGCCGTATTCTGTGGTTGAGGTCATGGAAGGTGGACCTAGACTCCAAAAATACCTTGGAGGTACTTCCCGTCACTGGGGACATTTTGTTTGGGGAAGATTTAAATAAAATTATGTCTGAATTAGCAGCCGCTCAGACTGCTTTTCTCCCAAATACTAATCCTTCTGAACAGAAGGCAAAATGTACCACCTCAAGGGAAAGCAAAAGGTCAGGCATGCCCGAGACAATCTTGTGCTCCCAAAACCACCAAGCCCAAGGCAAAGCAGTCCTGGGCGGCCCATCAGCCTGCTTCTAAACAACACAAGGGTGGGAAGCCGACCTCTGCAGTTCAGCTAGGTCTGGTTAAAGACCACTTCAGATGCATGGGTGCGGGAAGTTGTCTCTCACGGGTACGCAGTCTCCTTCAAGAGACGTCCCCCTCATCAGTTTTGCACCATGGTTATCCCTTTGGATCTGTTAAAGGCTCAAGCTCTGCAAAAGTTTATGGGTTCCCTCCTGAATACAGGAGTGGTAGTGCCGATTCCTCTGGCCCAGAGAGTCAGAGGTAACTACTCGACCCTGTTTCTGGTTCCGAAACCCAATGGGTCTTTCTCATACGTCCTAGAGGATACTGGGGTCCATTTCATGACCATGGGGTATAGACGGTTCCGCAGGAGCCATGGGCACTTTAAGACTTTTCAAGGGTGTGAACTGGCTCCTCCCTCTATGCCCCTCCTCCAGACCTCAGTTTTAGAAATGTGCCCAGGCAGACTGGATGCACTCCAGAGGAGCTCTACTGAGTTTCTCTGAAAAGACTTATGTTAGTTTTTTTATTTTCAGGGAGAACTGCTGGCAACAGTCTCCCTGTTTCGTGGGACTGAGGGGGCAGAAGTAGGAACCAACTTCCTAAAGAGTTTCATGGCTCTGCTTCTAGCTGACAGGACACCATTAGCTCCTGAAGAGAACTGAACGCTAGCCGTGCCTAGATGCTCACTCCCACAGCACGCCGTCACCCCCCTCACAGAGCCAGAAGTCAGAAGACAGGTGAGTGTTAGAAGACAGATCTTCAATAAAGAAAGTGACGGCTAAAGGTACCGGGCGGCTGACGGGAGTGCAGCGTGCCATGTTGCCCACACATACACAGGCACTGCAGGGTGCAGGGCGCGGGAGGGGGCGCCCTGGGCAGCATGAAACCTATGGAAACTGGCATAAATAAGGGGCATAAGTTGCTGAGGCACAGTCCTACCCCCGCCAGTATAAAAAATTACCTCATAAAAGCTGAGGAGAAACACGCCATTGAAGAGTGGAGCTTACTTCTCAGTCAGCCAGAACACTGCTCAGCGCCATTTTCTCTCTCTCCTCAGGCTGCAGAGACAACGCTGGTCCTCCTCCACTACTGAACAAGTATCAGGGTGCAAAACAGGGGGGGCCACAGTGAATTTGGTGCTATATAATTGTGTGATTACCATTATAAAAGCGCTGCATGTCAGTGGGCATTTTGTGTTCACAGACATTGTGTTACTGGCGCTGGGTTGTGAACTGGCAAATTCTATCTGTGTCCCTCTGACAGATTTTACTGTGGGTCTGTCCCCTATAAGTCCCGGAGTGTCTGTGGTGTGGTTGTGCACGTGTGTGACATGTCTGTGGCAGGGAATCTCTTCCTCTGTGGAAGACATGTTAGAGACACAGAGGTATAATATGACACCAAGAGCCTGACTGGGTGAAAGGTTACATGATAGTGTGAATCACTACTGAATCTCATACAGAAAACTGAATATAATCTATTGAAGATGTGATTTTTAATAGTTCTGCCTTTCATCCACAGGGACCCCTCTGGGTCACATACAAATTTGCACAAGTAGTACAAACTGATACCGACACGGACTCTGATTCCTGTGTCGACACTAGTGATTCCAGGGGAATAGGTCCTAAGTTAGCAAAAAGCATTCAAAACATGTTTTAGCTATAAAGGAGGTGTTAGAAGTTACGAAGCCCCCTCTTTTACCACAAGGAGAGGGTTTACTTTAGTAAAGAAGTAATGTAATTTTCCCTCCACCTCAGGAGTTGAACAGTCTCTTGGAGGGAGTCTGATTTAACCTGAAAAGAATTTTCAGATTCCCAAAAGGAATTCAGGCAGCTTACCTTTTTCCAAAAGGTGGGAGTCACCCCGCATTTTAGACAGGGCCCTGTCATAAAAGAGAAAAGGTGTTTCTCCCTGCGCCTGGAATGACTTCAGTTAAGGAGCCGACAGACCGCAAGTGAGTGAGGTGATCTAATGATGTGGCCAATGGGACACTACTCAGGCCTACCATTGTCTGTGCGTGGGTGAGTAGTGCTATTGAAAAGTGGTTAGAAAACTTGTCATTAGACATTGACACAATAGATGGAGACGAGATACTCCTAACGTTAGGTCATATCAAAGACGCTGCTGCGTACGTACTAGAAACCATGAAATATATTGGTCTCTTGGGATCAAGAATCGCTACCATGGCAGTATCGGCTCGGAGGGCCTTGTGGATTCGCCAGTGGAATGCTGATGCAGATTCCAAAAGAAATATGAAGGCTCTCCCGTATAAAGGTGAGGCCTTGTTTGGTGATGGGCTGGATGCGTTAGTCTTGGCGGCTACCGTAGGTAAGTCGACATTCTTGCCTTCTGCTCCTGCACCAGCAAAAAAAAAAGACACATCACTCTCACATGCAGTCCTTTCGGCCCAACAAATACAAAAAGGCCAAAGGTTCCCCCTTCTTTGCAGGTAGGGGAAGGGGAAAAGGAAAGAAGTCTGCAGCGTCTCCAGGATCCCAGGAGCAGAAGTCAACCCCTGCTCCTGCCAAATCTGCAGCATGACGCTGGGGCTTCCTTGCGGGAGTCCACTCCGGTGGGAGCACGTCTAAAACTTTTCAGCCAAATCTGGATTCAATCTGACCTGGACCCATTGGTCTCACAAATAGTGTCCCATGGGTATAAACTAGAGTTTCAAGACGTCCCCCCATGCCGATTTTTCAAATTGACCTTGCCAGCTTCTCTTCCAGAAAGAGAGGCATTAACAACGGCAATTCAAAAATTATGTCAGGATCAAGTCATTGTCCTGGTACCCTTGTCACAGCAAGGAGAAGGTTTTTATTTAAGCCTCTTCGTAGTTCCGAAGCCGGACAGCTCGGTCAGACCGATTTTAAACCTGAAAAATCTGAATCTCTACCTGAAAAGGTTCAAGTTCCAGATGGAATCCCTGAGGGTAGTGATTTCCAGTCTGGAGGAGGGGGACTTCATGGTGTCAGTAGACATAAAGGATGCTTACTTGCATGTTCCCATTTATCCTCCTCACCAAGCTTATCTGAGATTCGCAGTACAGGATTGCCATTACCAGTTCCAGACGTTGCCGTTCGGACTCTCCACGGCACCGAGGGTATTCACCAAGGTGATGGCGGAGATGATGGTCCTCCTTCGTCAAATAGGAGTCAATATAATTCCTTATCTGGACGATCTCCTGATAAAAGCGAGATCCAGGGAACAGTTGGTGCAGAACATCGCACTCTCCCTGTCAATACTCCAACAACACAGTTGGATCATTAATTTTCCAAAGTCGCAGTTGGAACCGACAACAAGATTGTCCTTTTTAGGGCTGATTCTGGACACAGAAGTACGGAGAGTATTTCTTCCAGTGGAAAAGGCTCTGGAAATCCAGAAAATGGTCAAACAAATATTGAAACCAACAAGCGTGTCGATCCATCAATGCATTCGGTTGTTGGGGAAAATGGTAGCGGCCTACGAGGCCATACAGTTTGGCCGATTTCATGCTAGAGTATTCCAGTAGGACCTGTTGGACAAGTGGTCCGGATCCCACCTACACATGCACCGGAAAATAATCCTGTCCTCCAAGGCCAGGATTTCGCTCCTGTGGTGGCTACACAGTTCTCACCTACTAGAGGGACGCAGGTTTGGGATTCACGATTGGGTCCTAATAACCACTGATGCAAGTCTCCGAGGCTGGGGAGCTGTCACACAGGGGGAAAGCTTCCAAGGAAAATGGTCAAGTCAGGAAGCCTGCCTTCACATAAACGTTCTGGAATTGAGAGCCATTTACAACGGCCTTCTACAAGCGGTACATCTTCTTCAAGATCATCCCGTGCAGATCCAGTCGGACAATGTAACAGCAGTCGCGTACATAAACAGGCAAGGCAGAATGAAAAGCATTCTGCAATGGCAGAGGTGACAAGGATTCTCCTCTGGGCAGAAAGACATGTTAGAGCTCTGTCAGCAATTTTCATTCCGGGAGTGGACAACTGGGAAGCAGACTTCCTCAGCAGACACGATCTCCATCTAGGAGAGTGGGGCCTCCACCAAGAAGTCTTTGCAGAGGTGACAAGTCTTTGGGGAGTTCCTCAAGTAGACATGATGGCATCTCGTCTAAACAAGAAGCTTCAGAGATATTGTTCCAGGTCGAGAGACCCTCAAGCAGTAGCAGTGGATGCACTGGTGACCCAGTGGGTGTTTCGGTCGGTAAATGTTTTCCCTCCACTTCCACTGATTCCAAAAGTTCTCAAAATAATAAGAAGTCATTGCCCCAGACTGGCCAAGGAGGGCTTGGTATCCAGATCTTAAGGAGTTGCTCATAGGAGATCCTCGGCCTCTTCCTCCTCGAGAGGACCTACTATAGCAGGGGCCGTGAGTGTATCAAGACTTACCACGGCTACGTTTGACGGCATGGCTGTTGAGAGTCGGATCCTAACCCGAAAGGGTATTCCCAAGGAAGTCATCCCCACTCTTATTCAGGCCAGGAAAGGAGTAACGTCAAAACATTACCACCGTATTTGGAGAAAATATGTGTCTTGGTGTGAATCCAAGAAGGCTCCTACGGAAGAGTTTGAGTTGGGACGTTTTCTCCATTTTCTGTAGGCTGGTGTGGATGCGGGCCTTAGACTGGGGTCAATCAAGGTCCAGATTTCGGCCTTATCAGTTTTCTTTCAAAAACAATTGGCTTCTCTTCCAGAAGTTCAGACCTTCGTGAAAGGGGTTTTACACATCCAGCCTCCATTTGTGCCTCCAGTGGCACCATAGGACCTTAATGTGATGTTGCAGTTCCTTCAGTCGAGTTGGTTTGAACCTCTACAGGAGATAGAGTTGAAGTTTCTCACTTGGAAAGTGGTGATGCTTTTAGCCTTGGCATCCGCAAGGCGGGTGTCTGAGTTGGGGGCCTTGTCTCACAAGAGCCCTTACCTGATCTTCCATGAAGATAGGGCAGAGTTGAGAACTCGCCAACATTTTCTTCCGAAGGTGGTTTCATCTTTCCACATAAACCAACCTATTGTGGTGCCAGTGGCTACTGACACGTTCACTGAGTCAAAGTCTCTAGATGTGGTTAGGGCTTTGAAGATTTATGTCGCAAGAACAGCTCGGATGCGGAAAACAGAGGCTCTGTTTGTCCTGTATGCTCCCAACAAGATTGGGTGTCCTGCTTCCAAGCAGACCATTGCGCGCTGGATCAGAGGTACGATTCAGCACGCTCATTCTTCGGCTGGTTTGCTGTTGCCGAAGTCGGTGAAGGTCCATTCTACTAGGAAGGTGGGCTCGTCCTGGGCGGCTGCCCGGGGGGTCTCGCATTACAACTTTGCCGAGTAGCTACTTGGTCAGGGTCAAACACTTTTGCTAAATTTTATAAGTTTGACACTTTGGCCGATGAGGACCTCAAGTTTGGTCAATCGGTGCTGCAGGGTCATCCGCACTCTCCCGCCCGTACTGGAGCTTTGGTATAAACCCTATGGTCATGAAATGGACCCCAGCATCCTCTAGGACGTATGAGAAAACAGGATTTTAATACCTACCGGTAAATCCTTTTCTCTTAGTCCGTAGAGGATGCTGGGCACCCGACCCAGTGCGTACTTTACCTGCAGTTTTGTTCAGTTAGTTACACAAGTTGTGTTACATTTGTTTTCAGCATGTTCCTGTAAATGGTTCATGCCTGTTAGCGTGTGTTATGTTGAATGCCATGTTGTGCGGCATGGTTGAGGTGTGAGCTGGTATGATTCTCACCGTTAGTATAAATGTAAATCCTTTCCTCGAAATGTCCATCTCCCTGGGCACAGTTCCTTTAACTGAGGTCTGGAGGAGGGGCATAGAGGGAGGAGCCAGTTCACACCCTTGAAAAGTCTTAAAGTGCCCATGGCTCCTGCAGAACCGTCTATACCCCATGGTCATGAAATGGACCCCAACATCCTATACGGACTAGGAGAAAAGGATTTACCGGTAGGTATTAAAATCCTGTTTTCCGGCTTATACTCAGCCTCAAATCACTGAACAAGTTTGTGAGAGTGTCCAAGTTCCGTATGGAAACACTGCACTCAGTTGTACTGGCTGTAGAACCTGGAGACTATATGGTATCCCTGGACATACAGGATGCATATCTGCATATACCTATTGCCATATTGCATTAGCAGTATCTGCGGTTTGCTATTGGCAACCTCCACTATCAGTTCCAGGCTCTGCAATTTGGACTGGCTACGGCTCTTCAGATCTTCACCAAGGTTCACCTTCACATCTTCACCCATCACCGTCGCCAGGGAGTCAGGATCCTGCAGTGTCTGGGCGACTTGCTAATTCTGGCAAACTGACGGTAAGCTTCCTACAAGCCCACGGGTGGCTCATCAATTGGAAGAAATCCTTACTGGTCCCAGCTTAGAGGATGGTGCACTTGGGGGCACTCCTGGACACACACAGTCAACGACTGTTTCTGTCTCTAGAAAAAGTCCTGAGACTTCAAGACAGGATAAGATGCTTCCTTTGTCGTCCCAGAGTGTCAATACACTCGGCAATGCAAGTACTTGGCCTGAAGGTGTTGGCATTTAACATGGTAGAGTACACTCAATTTCATTCTCGCCCTCTGCAGAGGTTAATCCTTTCCAAGTGGGACAGTGTACCTCATTGGATCAGATCTCACATGATCACTTTGACTCTAGAGGTTCATCTGTCGCTGACCAGGTGGCTGCAGGACCAGCAATTGAGCAGGGACAGTCCATTCTGGATCCCTCACTGGGTCCTCCTGACAACGGACGCCAGTCTGAGGAGATGGGGTGCGGTGTTGGAGCAATGTAAAGGGACAATACAAGGAGTTATCAAGGGATATGTTCATTAAAAAAACTCTGTATAGGACATGTGGGCACTCGCTGAGGCTAGAGGAGAAAAAATTCCGCACACAACGTAGGAAAGGGTTCTACACAGTTAGGGCAATAAAGATTTGGAACTCCCTGCCAGAGAAGGTGGTAGTGGCGGACTCGGTAAATACATTCAAAAACGGATTAGATAAATTTCTAACTAAAAAATATATCCAAGGTTACAGCATTTAAAAAAAAAATTGACATTGATAAACTGGGAGGTACATGAATTATAGTTGTTAATTAATCCTAAAAACTTTCCTTCAGCAGGGACATTATAGTGAGCGCAGCTTAATACAGAATACAGGTTGAACTCGATGGGCATTTTGCCTCTTTTCAACCTCATTAACTATGTTACTATGTTACTCCTGAGAGCCAAAGTATTCTCTAAGGCGGCCATCCAAACTAAGTTAAAAGCCCGTAAACCGTCTTCAGCTCGGATTTATTACAGGGTCTCGAATTCTTACTTCACCTGGTGTGCTGATAAGAATTATGATGCACTCAGATTCAAAACTTCCAGAATTCTGGCTTTTCTGCAACAAGGCCTGGACTTAGGCCTTCGTCTGGCCTCCCTCAAGGTTCACATATCTGCCTTGTTGGTATGGTTTCAGAGAAAGAGTGCGTGTATAGACGTTCATACAATAACTCAGGGTGTCTTACGGATTCAGCCTCCCTATGCCCCTCCTGTGGCTCCATGGGATCTGTCTGTTGTCCTGAATGCCCTGCAAGAGTCTCCATTTGAAGCTCTTGAGACGGTGGGCTTTAAATGGCTCACGGCCA
Source organism: Pseudophryne corroboree (assembly GCF_028390025.1). Classification (NCBI taxonomy): domain Eukaryota; kingdom Metazoa; phylum Chordata; class Amphibia; order Anura; family Myobatrachidae; genus Pseudophryne; species Pseudophryne corroboree. The sequence goes on from NC_086445.1 coordinate 251,324,240, forward strand.
AGGTCTTGTTTTTACTGGCTATTGCCTCTGCTATAAGGGTGTCGGACTTAGGCACATTGTCCTGTCGCCCACCCTTTCTAATGTTTCATCATGACCCGGCAGTTCTTAGAACTTGCCCAGGTTATTTAACTAAGGTGGTGTCATCTTTTCACCTTAACCAAGAGTTTGTGATTCCGGCCTTTATCTCTTCTGATTTGTCCTCCAAAGAGCGGTCTTTGGATGTGGTATGGGGTCTCCGTATATTTGTGGAGAGGACTGCCGACTTGCACAAGTCAGACTCCCTTTTTGTCTTGTTTGGTTTTCACAAACATGGCTGGCCTGCGAATAAGCAAACTTTGGGCAGATGGATTAGAATGGTGATTGCACAAGCTTATGCGCAGGCTGGTCTCCCAGTTCATGCTGCTATTACTGCCCATTCTACTCGGTCTGTTGGACCTTCTTGGACGGCTCGCCATGGCGCATCCGCAGAACAATTGTGCAAGGCGGCTACGTGGTCCTCTGTGAACACATTTATTAGGTTCTATGCTTTTGGTACTTTCGCCTCCCAGGATGCTTCCTTTGGATGCCGGGTTCTCATACCAGCTAAGGCGCGTCCCCTCCTTTGAGGAACTACTTTAGGACATCCCCCATGTTTCCTTGTGGAAACCAATGTAACCTGCTGCAGAAAAGGAGAGTTATGGTAGACTTACCATTGTTAACTCTCTTTCTGCGAGGTACATTGGGTTCCACAGAGCGCCCACCCTGACGTACCTAGCTTCAATGGGTTTGTATGGCATTAGCCGCTGGTCTCTTCTCCTGTCGTTAGAATGTGGTTTTCTGTGACTAACATCTATCTTCTCTCTTACCTGCTCCTGTATTGGACTGGTTAATGAAACTGAGCTCACAGTGCCTGGGGACGGGGTTATAGAGGAGGCCCCAATGCATCCTGGGACAGCCTAAAGCTGCCACTTCCCAGTGAAGACAAGGCCCTACACTTTTGGTGCTATTTTAAATATTATGGGGGGGGGGAGCGCTAATGCTGTTTCTTGCACACAGCGCAAAAATGTCTAGTCACGGCACTGCTCAGCGGCTGCTACCTCCGGTGTCTATGTCTCTGTGTACACTCCCAACATCTGTCGTGGTGTGTGATTGGAGGAGAGCCATGGGGGTGGGGCTATGCACAGTCCGCTGACTGGCTGGGACACTGCAAAACTTTCCCAACTGAGTACTGACACCCATATAGGCTGCAGCAGCGACGCTGGGAGCGAGGCACACGGAGATAGCTGCTGTATGTATGCCGGTGACCGAGAGAGGAGAGGATGCGGCAGTGTTGGGGTTGGGGAGGGAGAACAGCTTGCATCCCCTCAAATACGGCGCCTGGGGCATGTGCCCCCCCTAGTTACGGCCATGGCCTACAAGTTAACTTTACTACATATGCTGGGATATTTTCATTGAAAATTACGATATCCATTACGATACAGAATGTTATTAATTGCAGTAGTGTCACAATTATTAATACATAGGCCCCCTAGATGTGGAAGTCTGCCATCACACACGTGTCTGGTTACTGGCAGTGCATGCTCATAGCAACTTCACATATAGTCTATGCAAAGTGGCATAGCTCTCACACAGAATACGACCCAAGCCACTGGAACTTTGAAACTCTTTTTTTTTTCAAGATTCAACATTTGCATAAATGTTACAGTGGGAGTTTGTTTACACTTGTTGTCCTAGGCAATCATGTAAATGTACACCCCTTCCAGTTCATTTCAATATCTTGAGACATATGACTAAAGACAAAAGTAGAGGTGTTGTTCATATTAATAAAATCAGAGACTAGCATTGTTTAGAATGCAAAAGATGAATGATAACAAGAGTCTAATTGGTTGTTATGAGGTTCCACTTTTCCATTATTGAAGTTTTAATAAATCTAACCCCAGCTTTTGTTTTAGTGCTTCTGTCATCTCTACTGTAAATTTTGTTCCAGGTTCATAGCAGTGAAGAACACTATCATCACTAAGGAACTGTATGCCCAACAGAAGACACAAGACTTGTACCTACAGTACCACAAAAGCCAGCTATTTTGACAGAGGGCCTAATTCAGACCTGGTCACTGCAGCGGCAGCGATTGCAGACTGAAGCCCTATGTCGTGTACGTAGTGCCGTAACTAGGCATTTTAGCGCTGTGTGCAAGAAACGGCATTGGCGCCCCCAACCCCCCATACAAGATAGGGGCGCGAAAAATATATAGGGGCATGGCTTTACGGGGGAGGGGCATGGCCACAAAATAATACCAATTCATGCTACGGTGCACAATAGTCTCCAATATTCAAATTACGCTGCACAGTAGCGCCACTACACCAGGTAGAGCCCCTTTTACACATTACAGCAGACAGTCCCCCTTTTTACACATTATGGCAGACAGCGTCCCCCTTTTTACACATTACGGCAGACAGCGTCCCCTTTTTACACATTACGGCAGACAGCGTCCCCTTTTTACACATTACGGCAGACAGCGCCCCCCTTTTTACACATTACGGCAGACAGCGTCCCATTTTTACACATTATGGCAGACAGTCCCCCTTTTTACACATTACGGCATACAGCGTCCCCTTTTTACACATTACAGCAGACAGCGTCCCCATTTTACACATTACGCCAGACAGAGTCCCCTTTTTACACATTATGGCAGACAGAGTCCCCTTTTTACACATTACGGCAGACAGCGTCCCCTTTTTACACATTACGGCAGACATTGTCCCCCTTTTTACACATTACGGCAGACAGCGTCCCTTTTTTACACATTACGGCAGACAGCGTCCCCCTTTTTACACATTACGACAGACAGCATCCCCTTTTTTACACATTACGGCAGACAGCGTCCCCCTTTTCAGGATAGATAGAGAGAGAGAGGGGGAGAGAGATACTTGCCATCGCTCCTCGTGCTGGCAGATCCCTCGGTGCAGGCAGGGGAGAAGGAGGAGGAGGGAGGGGGACTGGAGCCGCAGCAGCGCTATGTAATTGGTAGAGGCGCCGCTGCAGCAGTCCCCTCTCCTTCCGTATTGGCTGCCCGCCGCCGCTGTGAACATTGGGATGAAGGAACAGCATCCCAGCACTCACAGCAGCGCCGGGCAGCCAATACGGAAGGAGAGGGGACTGCTGCAGCGGGCTACTACCAATTACATAGCGCTGCTGTGGCTCCAGTCCCCCTCCCTCCTCCTCCTTCTCCGCTGCCTCCGGCGCTGCAGCTCTCCTCCCCATTGCGGCGCACACAGCAGAGGCGGCATGTAAGGAGTCAGTTTGACTCATTACATGCCGCTGGCCGTTGCGCCCTCAGGGCAACTGCGCTGTGTGCCAGGCACACCTGGCACACACGTAGTTATGGCCCTGCGTGTGCACACGTGCAGCTGCCATACTGCGCGTGTGCAGACAGTGAGATGCGAAGCAAGGCATCTCACTGGTTCAATTGTCTCTGCCCCGCATGTCAGACATTTTGATTGTACTGCAGATGTGCATTTTTTCTCATATCTACAATTAGCTCTGAATTAGGCGCAGTTTTGTATGTTCTATGTGCAGATGTTTAACGGTGGCTAAAAGGTTTTTTTTTTAAGATGCTGATTCTCACTACTTTTGACCCTCCATATTTAATATTAAATGTAAAACTGGGATTGCGTTGACTCATGCATGATATACTATGCCAACTGGAGATAGATATTACAAGTACAGCCTTAACAACCAGCAAAATTAAATTTCTCTGCTTGTTGATGACGTGCTTCCCACACTAAGGGGTTATTCCGAGTTGATCGTAGCTGTGCTAAATAAAACACAGCTAAGATCAGGCACTCAGACATGCGGGGGGACGCCCAGCACAGGGCTAGTCCGCCCCGCATGTCAGTGCCACCCCACCTCAAAAATGCAAAAGCATCGCACAGCGGCAATGCTTTTGCATCTCAGGAGTTACTCCCGGCCAGCGCAGCTCCTGCGGCTAGCCGGGAGAACCTCTTCGCTACCCCGGGTCACAGCGGCTGCGTGTGATGTCACCCCCCCAATGGTCCGGCCACGCCTGCGTTGGCTAAACTGCGCCCCCTAAACAACGGCTTAACGCCGCAGTCCAGCCCCCTCCTGCCCAGCGACCGCCTCTGTCTCAGAGGCAATCGATAGGCAACGCCGGCTGGCATGCGCCGGCGCACTGCGGTGCCGGTGCATGCGCAGTTCAGACCCGATCGCTGCGCTGCGATAAACTGCAGCGAGCGATCGGGTCGGGATGACCCCCTAAGCCAAGTGATTTAATTCCCAATTTACTGACTGGGGTTACTAAAGTGAATACATGTGGGACATTAATAGTTCCTCATCTGATTGACATTGACAGTCTCTGTCCTCCATGACATTTTGGCTTATTTGAAGACTACTTTTCACTTCAAATGGTGCAAGGCAGTGATTTGCCCTTTAGGAATCTCAATAAATTAACATTATTCTAAATAATATCGGGGGTCATTCTGACCTGATCGCACGCTGCAGTTTATCGCAGAGGTGCGATCGGGTCAGAACTGTGCATGCGCCAGCGCCGCAGTGCGCCGGCGCATGCCAGAGGGCCAAAGGCCGTCGGGCCGCTACGATCGCCTCTGCCTGATTGACAGGCAGAGGCGGTTGCTGGGCGGGGGTGTGGCGGAACGGCGGCGTTTGGCCGCCATTTTGTGGGCGTGGTCCGGCCAACGCAGGCGTGGCCGGACCGAACGGGGGCGGGCCGCTGCGGCTGTGTGCCGTCACACGCAGCTGCTGCGGGCCGGGGAGCGATGAGTAGCTCCCGGCCAGCACGCTAAGGCTGCGCTGGTCGGGAGCTACTCTTGAAGTGCAAAGGCATCGCCGCTGTGCGATGCCTTTGCACTTCTGTGGAGGCGGGGGGAAAGGTACTGACATGCGGGGTGGGGTTGCCCTGTGCTGGGCGTCCCCCCGCATGTCAGTGTGAATGATCGTAGCTGTGCTAAACTTAGCACAGCTACGATCATCTTGGAATGACCCCCATCATGCAAGCTCCACGCCTGTACTTAATGGGATCTTCCACTGCTACTTAATTTGTTCCAAATTCTCCCTCTCCCGGTCCCCAGTAGCATCTCAGCATAGTCTCAGATAATATATGGTAAATTTATATGGAGTGGGCAGAAAACCAGGAGAATAGTTTTAGTGTCTACCCAGCATCTACAGACCAGCACTCCATCCCTCAATTCTCTTCACTGCTTTCACATGGTATAAAGCAAATAGTCACTTAATTAACTCAGTATGCCTTAGCACTCACCCAGACCACCATTACTGCTACCTGCTTATGATAACATGGCTAATTTTTGGAAAACCAGGAACATAAATAGATTGTCACACAATGGAATCTTAGCCCTCATTACCGTATCTGGCAGTGTCATGTCAATGCCAGCTGTGTTCCTGCTGGTTGCCTGAGGCATCCCTTAGACATGTGCCTTCATCAGTAAACAGTAAGTCTCTGCTGTTCTGCTTTATGGGCATGGCCATCTTAGACTGAATCACATGAGTTTGCCTAACTAGTCTCTAGCACACGCTAGTCACATGATGCAATAAATTTATTAGTACACGTGGTGCATTATAAAGGAAATGCTGACTGCGCTCATTGCCAGAACTACTCTATAGAAAATAGCCTTCTGCCTCTGATCCTGTTGCAGCAGCTACTCTGTTCCTGACTGCAGTATCACCTACCAGTATTACTGTGTGCTCTCTTCTGACTGCAGTGTCTCTTGTCCGCATTACCATGTGCTTTTATCCTGACTGTTGTTTCTTCTGTCACCAGTATTAAGTGCCTCTGATCCTGTCCACAGTATCCTCCATCTGCAACTGTCTTGCAGGATTCTTGTGGGTTCTAGGTCTGTGCAAATATCTCAGTCGTGAGTGTCCTATGACCAGGGCCGGTGCAAGGTTTCTCGGCACCCTAGGCAAATTGTCAGCTGCGCCCCCCCCCCCCCCCATATATGTGTGTGCATGTAGTCTCATATTATATAATTATATATATATATATATATATATATATATATATATACATACATACACACACACACACACACACACACACACATGGTCGAAGTGGAAATTTGGAAGTGGGGGTATGCAAAAGTCAAGGATGTAAATATGCACGTGCCTTCGGCGCGCACGCTCCAGAAAAGGGGGCGTGGTCACCCAAAAGGGGGCATGTCCCGTGTAGTAAAACCCCTTATACTATCTAGTACTGGTGCCCCTTTCACATTATAGCACACGGTACGAGCTGAAATTCACATTGTAGCACACTGAATAAGCCGAAATTCCCCTTGTAGCACACTGAATGAGCCGAAATTCACATTATAGCACACTGTATGAGCCGAAATTTACCTTGTAGCACACTGAATGAGCCGACATTCACATTGTAGCACACTGAATGAGCCGAAACTCACATTGTAGCACACTGAATGAGCCGACATTCACATTGTAGCACACTGAATGAGCCGACATTCACATTGTAGCACACTGAATGAGCCGAAATTCACATTGTAGCACACTGAATGAGCCGACATTCACATTGTAGCACACTGAATGAGCCGGAACTCACATTGTAGCACACTGAATGAGCCGACATTCACATTGTAGCACACTAAATGAGCCGAAACTCACATTGTAGCACACTGAATGAGCCGAAACTCACATTGTAGCACACTGAATGAGCCGAAACTCACATTGTAGCACACTGAATGAGCCGAAACTCACATTGTAGCACACTGAACGAGCCGACATTCACATTGTAGCACACTGAATGAGCCGACATTCACATTGTAGCACACTGAATGAGCCGAAATTCACATTGTAGCACACTGAATGCTACAATGCAACATGTGGGAGCCCAATTGTGGGGGAGGGGGGGAAAGGAGAGATGAACCTAGGTACAAGATGCAGGGGGGGGGGGGGGGAGAAGTGGGAGCCTAATAGCTGTGGGGGAGCTGGTAATAAGAAGAGGCAGCAGCGGGGGGGGGGGGAGATGACCCTAGGTACAAAATGCAGGAGGGGGGAGGGGGGGAGCAGCGGGAGCCTAACAGCTGTGGGGGAGCTGGTAATGAGAGGCAGCAGCAGAGGGGGGGGGGGGAGCAGAGGGGGGGGGGGGGTTGAAGAAATTAACCTAGGTACAGGAATACTAGATGCAGGAGGGGGGGGGGGAGTTGAAGCAGGAGCCCAATAGCTGTGGAGGCAGCAGAAGGTTCTGATGAGATGCGGCCGGGAGCCAGTCGCGGGATTGCGGAGGGAGGGAGGGAGGGAGGGGGGGGGGGGGGGAGAGGCGCAGATAAAAATTTGCTCGATTCTAGGGAGAGGCGGCGCCCGATGTGGCAGCAGAGCGGACCAGCGACCAGGCCAGCAGACCCCTTCATGATGATGTGCATGTGCCCTGTAGTCCGTGGAAGACCATCGCGTGGGGGAGCGGCGGATCGTCTGCTCACATAACGTGGGACTCAGGAGCGCAGGCGGCAGCAGCAGCAGGCTGTGCATTATAACTCATTCCTCAGGAATGAGTATAATGCGCAGCCTGCTGCTGCTGCCGCCTGCACTCCTGAGTCCCACGTTATGATTCCTCTGTGGGCGGCTCAGCTGTGGGCTATGATCGCAGAGGTGGGGGCCCGGGGGGGGGGGCGGCTGCACGGCACTGACGGCAGGCCGGGTTGAAGAAGAACTTAAGTAGGGCACTGGCAGGCACACACAGACACAGTCAACTCACGTTTGAAGGCACGGCACTGGCAGACAGTCAGACGTGGTGGGCCAGGCGCCAACGAGCTGCTCCTCTTAAAGAATAGGAGGAGTGTGTGTGTTCTCTTTCACTTTCGTTCCGCCCTCCAGTGGTCGCCGCCCCTAGGCAGCTGCCTAAAGCTGCCTAGTGGTAGCGCCGGCCCTGCCTATGACCGGTTCCAGTTCCATGTTCGCTGCTGTAGATTCCAGTCCTAAGTACAGATTTCAGTTTTGAGTTTTCTTCAGCTGGTGCCATTTCTGAGTCTCCTGTAGTTCATAACAGCTCTGAGTTCCCTGTAGCAGGTTCCAGGTTTGTGCGCCTGTGTTCAGGTCTCAATCTTGAGTGTCCCATGACCAGCCCAAATGCCGAGTTTGCTGCTGCAGATTCCAGTCCTAAGTTCTCTTGTTCAGACTCCAGTTCTGAGATTTGTTTCTCAAGTCTCCTGTACCCTCAGTAGTTGCGCCACTCTTACATGTAAATACCCAGATGATCAGGAGCTACCTCAATGCTCCAAGCTTCAACTACTCATCTACTAAGCCAGCTAAGCCCAAGGGTTCCGACCTGGATCTTCAAAACCCAGCAATCCTAACAGTTTGTTCTGGCAATAGATCCAGCATGGGAACACACCCCAAGGAGTTTAGTTGACTGCATTGGGAGACAAGAAGCCAATCAGGGCCAAGTCATGCACTTCCTTCAGTACATTTTTACACATATGGACTTTATACAGGTGCCCCTGAATAGACCCAACTCTCCACCTCCTTTACCTAGACTTCTTCCTATGCCTGCCAAAGCTTGCCATGGGTTTTTAAATCAATGTAGGATTAATTTTGAGTTACAGCCTGAGAACTTTCCAACTGCAAGGACCAAGACAGCATATATCATCACGCTATTATTCGTGCAAAATACAGCATGGGCATCTGGTAGAATTCTGACTCTGTTGTGTCAATAATGGAAGGCTTTCTGACTACCTTCCATAGGATCTTCAATGAGCCAGGGCTACATCTGAGATTATGCGCCTTACATCAGTGGACTCACTCAGTAGGATAGCATGAAGTGCCATTCAGAACCCTATTTTCTTAATTATCATGGAATGAGGAGGCTTTCTTTGCCATCTTTTGGCAAGGCCTTTCTAATTGCATTAAAGATGAGCTATTGGCTCAGAAGCTTCCGCCTAAACTTGATGAGTTGATTTCATTATATACAGATGGGTCCATGTTTATCTTAACCTTTATTAGGATTAACTGAGACTGGGCAGTCGGACTTAATACCCTGCTGTAATGACTTAATACCCTGCTGTATTGTTCTCTGTATTGTATTGCAGCTGAGAACAATAGATGAAGGGTTTATGTTAATAAACCATGTTGTGCCTGGGCGCAGCAAACTAGCCAAGATAACCATGGACCCATCTGTAACTGAAGATCTTCGGTTTTGTGTGAGAACTCTGGAAAGAGGAAAGGGTAAGCATCCCATGTTACATTTGAACCCATGTCCCCAACCCAAGTCACCTCCCAAATTATGTCTTTACTGCACCGCTTCCGGCTATCTGCTGTGATGCCTGCAATGAAAAATTCAGGAAATGTTCTATCCTAGCTGAAAGTGAGGAGATCACCTTTGTAGTAGCCATTCACTCCCCACAGAAAAGAATGTGTAGTCTATGTTACTCTGAAGCCTTCTCAGGGTTCGTATACCTTCCAGCGCTTCTGGACACTGCAGGGAATTTCATGTCTGCCTAGCTGGCTAAGAAACTAGTCTTTCCATTAACTACAGTACTGCTCCTATCTATCTCACTGCATTGACTTGTGGCTGTATTTCTGGTGGCACCATCACCCAGCAGGCACTTCCCGTGACTCTCAAGGAGTGGGTACTCCAGAAACCTGTTCATTACTAAAGCATTCAATCCTATACTTACTTGGTTTCCATGGCTTCAGCAGCAGAACCCTTATATCAACTAGACAATCCCTCAAGTCCTGGCATGGGGACTGGCATATTCGGGAAAGTGCCTACAACACATCCTTCCACATCATTCCACTATGACTTCTGAAGACTCTGCCATTCTTTTGCCTTATAGAGAGTTTCTGGATGTGTTCAGCAAACAGACCTCAGAGACTTTACCACTTCATAGAGATTGGCACGGTCCTATTAATCTCGGTAGATTGCGGTAGAGTTTACACTCTCTCAATACCCGTGACACAATTATTGTCCGATTACATCACGGAAAACTTGGAGAGAAGCTTCATCCACCCGTCCTCTGCACATGCAGGAGCTGGGTTTTTTTTTGGATGATTGCGACCCTCTACTCATGAATTATTTGGCAGGGTAAAAGGAGCGACATTATTAACCAAATTAGATATCCGAGGGGCATACAATCTGATTAGAATCAGGGAGAGAGAAGAGTGGAGACCGCTTTAAATATCCAGGACGGATATCATGAATATATCTCTATGACATTTGGCCTGAGCAGTGCACCAGCGGTGTACCAGAACTTTGTCAGCGAGATCTTCAGAAACCTATTATATAATAGTGTTATCATGTATTTAGATGATATCCTCATCTTCTGCTCTGACTTCCCCCACACAGACACGTCAAAGAGGTTCTCCATCGTCTCAGAAAAAATAGTTATATTGTAAAATGGAAAAGCACATGATTGGCTGCTGTAACAGAAGGGGGTGAAGAGGACAAGGCGGCAGGATTGGAAGATATGACTCTTCACAGCTCTTCTCCCCTCAGGAGGCTCATTATGCCATCCGCAGAATTATTTTGAGAAGTGAAAACGTAAAGTTTAGCTTTCCGTATTTCTCTGAATAGCTCTCCCATACTGGTGTATAGGAAAATGAAACGTGCAGCTATTAGGGCACCACCGGTAACCCCTTCTCTGAATAAAACGAAGCAGTGAAAAGCCCTGCCATCACTGGTCATAAAGGATAAATGGCTTTCCACAGATTTATAAATGGAGCCCATAGAATAAACTTACATCATACCCTTCCTTCCTTTGAAGCTCTGCACTTAGGTCCCTTTCTCCATCTCTTCCCTTTCTCAACATTCCCCATATTTTCTACCATCAAAAAAAAGTAATAAACCTCTGCAACATGACTTTTTTTCACTGACCATTTTTTTAGTTGACCAGTTGGATTATCCTATTAGATTCTGGATGGTCTAAACCGTTGGTCCAAATTTTATTATGTGCTGTTAAAGAATCCTGATTGGTGTTCTAAGTAACTATATGCTACTATGTGATAATCTCTTATGTACTGGGTGCAGAATTAAATAAAATGTGGAAAAATATGCATTATAGCTTTGAATAGAGTACGTATATTATAAAAAATCTGGGGGGGGGGGGGGGAGATCTCTAGCATGCAGAGCAAGATGTCATATGATTATTTCTAACCTAGACGACTTTTTCAATTGTGTGGGAAAAAATCCTAAAGTAAGAGACAATAGCCCTTAACCAGGGCTGTTTCTAGCCAATTTGGCTCCCAGTGCGAGATTTAAAAATGCGACATATGACATTAAAAAAATGTGCCCCCCCACACACACCTCGGGTGCGCGTGCACCCGACGCGGGGGCGTGGCCTCATCTAAATGGGCGTGGCCTCATTTAAATGGGCATGGCCTCGTCTGAAAAGACTACCTCACAATCCAGTTTTTGACCCTGCTCCAACAGATCACGACCACCACAGGAAAAAAAAATTCTACCATATTAAGCCCCACACAGTAATGCCCCCTGCACCATATTATGCCACACACCGCAATGCCCTTTATACATTAAATCCCCATACTACGGCAGGCAAGAGTCCCCATTTTTCAAAAGGGATGGAAGCTGCGCTCACAGGGAAAGGGGTACCAAAAAGTGCTGCTAAACCTGAAGGCGTCCTACCTCCTATAGTGGAATAATATTTGGAAAGGTTAGCGCGCTGATTGGTAAGTAGGAGGGGTGAATAGATTGGGGTGTTATGAATTGAGTGAAATTTGTAGATATGTGATTGTTCTCTGTGTTTTCCCGTGAATGTGTGTGTGAGGTAATGATCACTCTGGGAGGATAAGTACCATATACTTTATTTGTGTATGCGGTGTCCAAAGGCAGTATATAGGCTGTCCTTATATCAGCAACCTCTTTGAGGTGTATTATTGGTTCCTTAATGTTGTTTGCTCACCACTGTCAGGTATGTCCTGCAGACTACCCTTTACAAGGTATACCTTCCTAATGGTATACAATATAGACCCCAGCTCGGGTGAATGTCAGGTGTACCCTGCGGGTCACCTTTACCATAGGAGTGGTGCGTGCCTATGTTCGCTCTGAGACTGGGTGTCAGATGGTACTAACGGTGTATGATCAGTGCGGCGTCCCGCCTGTCATCAAGCCTCTATGTGCAGCGCTGAGGTGTGGGACCGTGGGCTGTGTGTCTTTAGACTTACCGCCGGGGGCAGGTTTTTTGCCTGCCGCCGGTGAGCCGCGTCTCTGCTTTCCCCACCTCAGGCTACCAGTCCTCGGTGTCTTCTGTCTCCTTCGGTCCGCGCGCTGTCCAGCGGCCACCGGTCTCCTCCGTCTCCTCCTTGTCTGTGTCCCGTCCTGCTGCTTCCGGGTTCGTGCGTCACGTTCAGTGTCACGTGAGCGCTCTGTTTGTGCACAGTTGAAAGTGCCGTGTTCCCTTCTCCGGCCGGAGAGGAGAATCTGTGAGTGAGTGTGATAAATCAAAGACGGGACACAGACAAGGAGGAGACGGAGGAGACCGGCGGCCGCTGGACAGCGCGCGGACCGAAGGAGACAGAAGACACCGAGGACTGGTAGCCTGAGGTGGGGAAAGCAGAGACGCGGCTCACCGGCGGCAGGCAAAAAACCTGCCCCCGGCGGTAAGTCTAAAGACACACAGCCCACGGTCCCACACCTCAGCGCTGCACATAGAGGCTTGATGACAGGCGGGACGCCGCACTGATCATACACCGTTAGTACCATCTGACACCCAGTCTCAGAGCGAACATAGGCACGCACCACTCCTATGGTAAAGGTGACCCGCAGGGTACACCTGACATTCACCCGAGCTGGGGTCTATATTGTATACCATTAGGAAGGTATACCTTGTAAAGGGTAGTCTGCAGGACATACCTGACAGTGGTGAGCAAACAACATTAAGGAACCAATAATACACCTCAAAGAGGTTGCTGATATAAGGACAGCCTATATACTGCCTTTGGACACCGCATACACAAATAAAGTATATGGTACTTATCCTCCCAGAGTGATCATTACCTCACACACACATTCACGGGAAAACACAGAGAACAATCACATATCTACAAATTTCACTCAATTCATAACACCCCAATCTATTCACCCCTCATACTTACCAATCAGCGCGCTAACCTTTCCAAATATTATTCCACTATAAGAGTCCCCATTTCACACATTACGGCAGGTGTCCCCATTTTACACATTGAAAGAAAGAGAGAGAGAGAAAACTTACAGAGGCGATTACCGCTCTTCGGGCCGCCTCACCAGTTGCTCCTCGTGCCGGCCTTTCCCTCTTCCTAACTTGGATCCCCCTCTGTACTCCGCTCGGGAGGGGGGAGTTTCGCGGAGTGATGGGGTTGCGTTGTGACGTAACGACGCAAACGCGTCATTCCGTGAAACTCCGCCCCCCGAGCGGGTTACTCGGGGAGAAATAGGAGGGGGAAGCAGGGAGCCGCGGCGGGCGCCCAGTGCGGTTGCACTGCTCGCCTGCCCCAAGAAACGGCCCTGCCCTTAACTAGTCCCAAACATGTTTGAAAGTTCTGATTTCTGTTAAGGAAATATATTAATTACTGACTGACAGATTGACTACAATTTGACCCATGCCCCATCCACTGTGTTTTTCAAATCTATTAAATTCAGTAAATAAAAATGATAATGAATAAACATGTATAGCAATATTTCATGTTATGTTTGTACCATGCAGAGGTTGTGTTACCTTCTAAACGCTTAGATATTACATGAAATATTACATTTTACCAAGTGTTCCAAAACATAGGAAGACACGTGCAGAGCTCAGTTTGAACATGTTGATATTCTCATGTTGACCTAATGCATGTCAGCATGAGAACTGTCAACCTAACATACATCAATCAGTAGCAATTACCCTTGTACCGCATGCACAAAACTATGCGTATTTTCACCCATATACAGAGATGCACACATCTATATGGCCAAACTGCCACTATCAAGTACATGTGGCGTACGGACACGTGGGGGGGGGGGGGGGGGGTCCCAGTACCTAAAACCCCCCCTGGCCGCCGATCTGTCAAACAGCTCAGACAGTGATGCCGCTGCGGCGAGTCCATGTCCGTGACAGGGAGCGGCTGGCCACTGGCTGCCTGTAGAGGGAGTGGCAGCGCGCAGCTTAGCTCCTCGCAGGCGGTTCCTTCCCGCATTGAGGGAGCTGGATGAGGTGCAGGGCATAAGTGGAGGGGAGGTAGTGTGTGTGTGTATATGTTATGTGTATGTATAGGTTATGTGTATATATGTATGCTGTGTGTATGTTTGAAAGTATGCTGTATGTGTGCCTATATATATGTACAGATGTACTATATATATACAGTACAGGTGAATCACTACACAGCACATAAGGATTTTTAAATGCAGACTGTACTTTCTCAACATTATAGGGTCAACCATGCCCCTTTGTCAGGCTAAATATACAAACCAAAATATCTTTGGAAATTTATCCTAATGACAGGGCACAGTTGACTCCAAAATATTGAGATAGTAAAGTCTGCACTTAAAAATCCTGAAGTGCTGTGATTATGTATATATATATATATATATATATATATATATATATAGTCATAGAGTCGGCACTAACCAGAACAATAAAGATGCTTGGTCCGGTGCCCTCACACCTGCATAGCAGCAGTATACATAGTAGTTCCACAGTGCGGCACTCAGGACACAATTACAGCAATACGAAGATGTGGAACTACTATATATATATATATATATATATATATATATAAAATACTGTGTGTGTGTGTGTGTGTGTGTATATATATATATATATATATATATAATTATATCTATATATATCGATTAGAGAGAAGGCGGCACTCTGGAGGGGTGGTCTTCAGTATGCCCAATGTCGGGATCCCGGCGCACAGTATACCGGCGCCGGAATTCCGACACCCAGCATACCGACAGATATTCTCCCTCGTGGGGGTCCACGACCCCCCTGGAGGGAGAATAAATAGCGTGGCGTGCGTAGTGCAACACCGTGCCCGCAGCGTGGCGAGCGCAGCGAGCCTGCAAGGGGCTCATTTGCACTCGCCATGCTGTCGGTATGCCGGCGGTCGGCCTCCCGGCGCCGGTATGCTGGTCGCCGGGAGCCCGGCCGCCGGCATACCATTCTACACCCCTCTGGAGTCCTTAGTGTGTAGTTAGACAGGTAGTTCTTTATTCGACATGTTTCGGACAACAGCCCGTCGTCAGGAATCAAGTGTATGACATAAATAAATTATAAAGAACTACACACTAAGGACTTAAGAGTGCCGCCTTCTCTCTAATCGATTTTCATGGGTTCCATACCTAAGGAGAGCACTGGAGTAAGTTGTACATATTGAGGAGTGCCAGGTCATATTGAGGAGTGCCAGGTCATATTGAGGAGTAAAGAGAAAATAGGGAGGGTCTACAAGTTTGGCGCACAGCAGCCCGTCCACTGATAAAATACCTATGTAAAAATCACCGATTTTACCAAAACAATATGTGGAAGAAGCAAATATTGGTATTTATCTGTGTCCAGGGCGCATAAAGAAAAAGAAAAAAAAGGTGATGAAACTTAACACATCCCTTGTGAAATGGGTATAAGATGTCTTCTCCAAATTATGCGGGCCTATGAGTCCTTTCGTTCAGGCGAATCTTCTCGTTATAAATAGCTCCCAGTTCATGTCAAAATGGAGAGAAATAAGAGAGAAAAGAAATGTGTAGCACCGTTTACAACAGCTAGAATCGAGAATTCCACACAATGAAAGTTTTAAGGGCGTACCCCACTCACACAGAAACAAGTAAGTGGGTTCCCATAAAGGTATCTTTATTGCTGTTTTTTTTCCTCAATCCCCTCAGGTTAGGTTCACGTAATTAAGCGTGCCTGAATCTCACACCACATGGGGTACTGTAAACACGTAAGGGTAGCGTCTGAGGCAATTTCAATGCGTACCCTAACTTACACAGAGCAAAGCCAGAACATTCATATAACGGTTTCTTTATAACAACAAAAATCCTCAGGTGCGTACCCCAACTCACTCAGTAAAAGATGAATGACTCCTATAAAGGTTTCTTTAAAAAGATTCACTGGTATCCCTTTGGTGGATCCGCAAGAGGAAAAGGAACTCTTTCTCCCAAATACCAGACCAGAGTCATGAAAAAAATCCTTCTTTCTAAAACAGGTTTTTTATTCCAGACATAGTCCAATTCATACAAAGAAATCACCACACTTGGTGACAGGAAAAATAAAAAATTATAAAAATTTAAAAGTACAGTAAAAATTCCAAAGGCAAAATTTGAGATAATAATCGGCGTGATTATTCCCTTTTTCCAGAAAACTACTCACAGTACAGTCGTCCTGTTTTAGAAAGAAGGATTTTTTTCATGACTCTGGTCTGGTATTTGGGAGAAAGAGTTCCTTTTCCTCTTGCGGATCCACCAAAGGGATACCAGTGAATCTTTTTAAAGAAACCTTTATAGGAGTCATTCATCTTTTACTGAGTGAGTTGGGGTACGCACCTGAGGATTTTTGTTGATATAAAGAAACCGTTATATGAATGTTCTGGTTTTGCTCTGTGTAAGTTAGGGTACGCATTGAAATTGCCTCAGACGCTACCCTTACGTGTTTACAGTACCCCATGTGGTGTGAGATTCAGGCACGCTTAATTACGTGAACCTAACCTGAGGGGATTGAGGGAAAAAAACAGCAATAAAGATACCTTTATGGGAACCCACTTACTTGTTTCTGTGTGAGTGGGGTACGCCCTTAAAACTTTCATTGTGTGGAATTCTCGATTCTAGCTGTTGTAAACGGTGCTACACATTTCTTTTCTCTCTTATTTCTCTCCATTTTGACATGAACTGGGAGCTATTTATAACGAGAAGATTCGCCTGAACGAAAGGACTCATAGGCCCGCATAATTTGGAGAAGACATCTTATACCCATTTGACAAGGGATGTGTTAAGTTTCATCACCTTTTTTTTCTTTTTCATATTGAGGAGTGCCAGGTCATGATGATGCTTTATTAACTCAACGTTTTCGGAGAAACCTGACGACGGGTATCAGACCCGAAACGTTGAGCTAATAAAGTGGATCATTTTCTATCTTATATGAGTCTCGGAGTGCCGCCATCTTCTTTGATATATTGATCATCCATCCTGGAGGGCACCTGAACTGCTTAACCTTGTTTGGAACATAAGCAAGTGCCGGACTAAATCCTGCCAGAAATCCTGCAGGAAATTTGGTGAGATTTGATCAGAGATGTGCAGAAAAGATCATAGACTTTTACTTCAGAGTTTTGACTATAAAAATGATTAGAATAAATGCAAAGAAGATATTTCTAATATATTTTTTGTATATACTTTATATAGTCAAATGTCTGGCTTATATGTTAGTTTGACAGGAAAGGCTCTTTCTCACCTACCTCGCCCCACCGCACGTCACTGGTGCACACGTGCCCTAGCCCTATACCTGGTGCAAGAGATTTGCCTAAAATCAGACTGATCTCTGTGTACCACAACTATGCATACTGTAGCTAACAACTGTGTCTACACGCACTTCACAAGCCTACTGTACATGGCACACTTTCCTACTCTCCCGCAAGTACCGGGAGACTCACAATTTGTAGGGGAGTCCCTCGCACCCATAGAAGAGTAGCCAGATCTCCCACATTCCGCCCGCTGCCTGGTGAGCAGGCAATATGAGGAGATAGTTTACCTTGCCATGCACATATATATATATATATATATATATATATATATATATATATATATAATTTAGCTAATTTAGGCAATAGTAGTGGCACAAGAATGGCATGTGTGTGGGCTTCCACCATCCAGCAACAATGCATTTTATATCCTGTTGGCTAAATGGTTGACCAATGAACATAATATAAACTTATGTACATGCAGAGAGCAACCACCCTTATTTGGCTCCTGACTCCCAAATGACCAGATCTTTTCATTTGTGTCTATCAGACATGGGCAGCCTGCTGAAAGAAGATGGCCATGATCCTCATACTGAAGAGAATAGCAACAGAAATCCAAGCACCTCAGATGCCTGATAAGATGAAAAGAAGCAGGCAGCGACAGCACCGTTTTCAGTAAAACCGAACCAGTCACATTAAATCTCAGATACATGTAAATCACAACAGCCTTTAATGTACATTGTAACGGGGCTGTTCCTGGTGATTTCATCCGTCTATACAATAGCTCTGCAAATGACTGGCTACAACTGCAGTTGTTTAAATGTGTGTACATTCACTGTTTCCCTGTGCTATACAAGGAATGTGTAGAACCCATAACACATAATCTTTCCTTTGCTAATTACTTCTATTCAAAATGAAACCCTGAGAGATCATAGACAGCAGCAGATTTCATGCATCTTAGTGACATCCTCCCATCAGACTGTGATAACTCATACATAACAGACGTTACTGTGTCTGACAGCTGGATACAGGATGCTGCAACAGGGCAGTGATAAGTTAGAGGACGTCTATTAAAAGGAAAAGAGGAACTGAGATAGTCAGGTGGCTGTGTGTGTACTGTATTTTTTAGTGAATGGAACACATTATATGACATGAATGCATATGAGAGTCCTTGTGACTATACTGTAGCTGGGTGAGGCTGCATTACAATATTAGCTGGTTGTCCCAGCTACAGGAGGCTGAGCACAAGTTAATGTGATGAGAATTTCTTTCATTGTAGTTCTGGAAAATTGATGCTGTAGTTGCAGTTTTCCAAAATAAGATAATACTGTATTATAGCAATCTAGAAATATAGTGGTACAGTAAAGTGTCACAGGCAAGGCATAAGCAATAACATAAGACTCCCTTACAGACCAACTGAGACCAATAAATGATCAGCGGATAACTAATGAATGGGGGGTAGCTGAATGCTGCTGCAGAACATAGCAAGTTTGTGTTAAGAAGGAAGCACCCTGCAGTTCCACCCCATGCAGAATTAGAGGCAATTGACATGCACTTAGATGATACCAGGCACACATTGCTGGTCTGTCCCCATGCTGCAGCTAGACTCTCCCACATTTCTTGTAAGCCCCTGTTATTTCACAGAAGTCCTGTATTACAGTATTGCCTACAATGAACAGAACCATCATGGATACTGACCAGTTCTGTCCCCAGGTTCTGCTGAGTGCTGATGATCATTGTAGCAGGGGAGATGTTGCTTGTTCCTTATGGAGTTAAAGTAGAGTATGTGTCCGCTCCCTCAGCAGTGCAGGGAATGGGGATGCCTCAGCACAACTCAGTGTGATTCTCACGCAGCCAGAGAAAGCCAATCTAGTATTGACCAGGGGAATTAATCAGAAAGACAGCATAGAAAAAAAACCTGACTCCCTCAGCGAAATTATCCACGGTGAGGAAAAGGAGGCAGTGTGGAGCTGAACGGTTGTTGGAAGGAGGAAAGGAGGGCGAGCTCATAGTACTGACTTCATGCAACGAATATCATAGTAAGGGTATAAGAGTCTAATATCAGAGAACATCCATCAACAACTTCCATAACTCTATGTCTATGGAGGCAATTCTGTTCTCAGTCTTGACAGCACTTTGTCTTGGCTCATTTTTCCTCGCACACTATGTAAGTACATGGGCAAATGAGCGCAGATTCTGTACCGTACGTTATAATGTGTGCAGATGGACGTTGGGCGCCATTCCGACCCATTCACACGCAGCGGTTTGTCGCTGCAGTGCGAACGGGTCTAGAATGCGCATGCGCAGTGGCCACACTGTGCACGCGTGTCATTGCCCGGCGACAGGGGTCGCCGGGTTACATCACGCTCAACGAAAACAGTGGTCGCAGAGCCGACCGCAAGAAGATTGACAGAAAGAAGGCGTTCCTGGGCGTCTCCGGACCGTTGCCTGCCGTTTTCAGGGAGTGGAGAAGAAAACGCAGGCGTAGCCAGGAGAACGGAGGGCACTTGTCTGACGTCAAAGCCGGCTACAGCATTGCAGAGATCGTCGCACAGGGTAAGTATGTTCAGGGCTGGTCTTGTTTTGCTTGAAATTTTTTTAGCTTAGCAGGGCTGCACAAGCGATCGCAGCCCTGCAAAGCTAAAATACACTCACCCATAGGCGAGGACTAGTTGACCGCAGCAGCAGCAAAAAGTTGCTGGCTGCGATCAAATCGGAATGACCACCATTGTACTTATATCAGACGGCATATTGCTGAGAACTGACAACAATTGAGCTGATTTAGGGTCACGTACAAGTTGGGGTCAGATGCGGGCGTGCTGAGTGCTCGGAAAGTAACCATAATCAGTATTACACCAGGCCGAACCTTGGTGCAAGAGATCTGTGCGCACACCCCTGAATAGCCTGCAATTCCATCTACACAACCTCCATCCTCACAACACTTAAGGTGGTATATGTCATGCCTTGGAGAGAGATAAGATTGAGAAGTTGCCCAAAATAACCAATCAGCTCCTGTCATTTATCAAGCACAGTCTTTGAAATGACAGAAGTTGATTGGTAACTTTGGACAACTGCTCCATCTTATCTCTCTCCGAGACTTGGTATATGTCTACATGCAAGCAAACAATTGCTGCCCAGTTCCACATACACAGTCTGAAGTGGATGTGCGGCTGAAATGCATTCAGCTCTGAATTAGCCGTAGTTGCTCAGTGTTGCGTATGCTCTGCTATGGAGCAGTTTGAAAAATTGCAAGATGCTCCACAAAATGGACATCATATATGTTTTTTATGGAGCAGTTTCAGCATATAGGAACGTACAATTAGGATTTTGTCATCACAACTGCCATAAAACTTCCATAGAAACTGTAAAATTGCTACATTTATTCAGAACTACTGTATTAATATAAACATACACAATCCATCCCAATATAGAGCAAATATACAATCATCATCATTAACTTGAAAGCTGCACTTGTCTTGTGTAACTGGACCTGTCACGTATAATTATAACACACACTTGCAGTTTTGTCCAATTGTATTTCACACTATTGTGCCGATTTTGCACCTTTTTATGGTGTCACACATTGGTTAGAGCAACAAAACCACTTTGTGGGTAAATATAGGTATTGAAAGAGGGCTGCCAATTGTGTACAGACCTGGAGCATTCACAGTCACATGGAGTTCAAGGATGCCACTAGGTTTGTGAGGGCCCATTTCTCCTGTGGGTTCCTGACCTGTGAGGACAATGGTAGGGGCGAATGGTACATACAATCATATCCCTCCTAGTTGGTACATGAAGTGCTGCTTGCTCAGCTTATGGCAGAAGGTCTGATGATCAAATGCTTCATGCGACATAAGAATTAACACGGCTGTAGCAGCAATACTGATGGCTGATCAAGAGACGGCTGATTTAGTGAGAGCGTGGGTAGCATTGGACATATTACTGCTGCTGGTGACATAACTACTCACCCTGTAAATATTAATTAACATTGCCACTACTGCACATCTTAGCACTTATTACTGTTATTTCGGGCATATTATGGGTTATTACTACTATTAGTCTGTGTATAACTAGGCAGTACTCCTACTAAGCATTAATACTGGGTGTATATCTGGGGATAGTCATTTTATAAATGCAATGGGTCTGTTTGCAAGAAAAGTATTTACTCACATTTATTTATAATACACTAGTATATTCCGTAGCACTTTACAATGTTGGAAATAATGTGTGCGCAGGTGTTGATATTGCAGAGTTATGTAGGCACACACCAGCAGATGACTTAAATTAAAAACAGCCCAGTTACTTAACCAGTGATGTTGGTTTATTGATAGATAGCAGGTACAGCCGTACTCACTGTTAGATGTACACTGGGGATGGATCAGGGTTTCATACAGCTTATCAGCTGATGAATGTATAGTGCAAACGGTTAGTGGTGCAGGGATGGTGGAACTTGTTGAAGATTGCAGGCAATTGCAGATCTCTTTGGAGCTAAGCAGGAGACTTCTGTCTCACTACATAGACTCAAAATTACTCCTGTACATGCTTCATAGAGAGATCTATGGCCATCTTGGGATAGGGCATGAAGCCTCCCTGAAGAACAGGAAGACTGGAGTATGTGCAGTAACGCACTCTTTTAACAACAAATACAGTAACAGAGAAAGAGTCAGAGTAAGAGTGCCATTCATGCAATTTTTTAATCTATGACAGGATGACAGGTTTAATACAGGAGGTCAAGTGCTACATATTGCATATTGGTCCAGTCAAATTGCAAATTCTAAAAGCGTGGTGGATTATATGATCTAGTCACATAAAACAGTTTGTCTGGAGTCAGAAGCTTGTTTGAATTTTGAAAGAGAACATAGTTACATAGTTGTTGAAGTTGAAAAAAGACAATTGTCCATCGAGTTCAAACTATATTATAAAAAATATATAAATAAATTATTTTTTGTTAATTAAATGTTATGTCCCTGGATATTTTTCCGCAAAGAATTTATCTAATCCATTTTTAAACTTATTGATTGAGTCCACCATTACTACCTTCTCTGGCAGAGAATTCCAAATCCTTACTGCTCTTACTGTGAAGAACCCTTTTCTCCGTTGAGTATGGATTTTTTTTCTTCTGACCTCAGGGGGTGTCCTCGTGTCCTATGTAGTGTTTTTTGGGTAAACAAATCGTTTGATAAATCCTTGTATTGTCCCTTAATGTATTTAGAAATATTAATAATGTCCCCTTAGTCGCCTCTTTTCCAGTGTGAACATATATAACCTTTTAAGTCTTTCCTCATAATCCAGTGACTCTAACCCCTTAACCAGTTTAGTGGCTCGCCTCTGAACCCTTTCGAGTTCCAAGATATCTTATTTATAGTGCGGTGCCCAAAATTGTACACAATATTCCAGGTGTGGCCGCACCAATGATTTATACAGTGGCAGGATTACACTCTCATCCCTTGTCTCCATACCCCGTTTTATGCATGCTAACACATTATTAGCCTTTTTTGCTGCATTTTGACATTGCCTACTGCTACCAAGTTTATTATTGATGAGCACTCCCAAATATTTTTCAACTACCGTTATCCCTACATTTTCCCCATTTAGTTTATAGGCTGCCTGATTGTTCTTAGTCCCAAAGTGCATAACTTTACATTTGTCTATATTGAACTTCATTCTCCATTTATCCGCCCAGACCTCCAGTCTAGATAAGTCATTCTGTAGAGACTCAACATCCTTGTCTGAATTAATTATTCTACATAGTTTAGTATCACCTGCGAAAATTGACACTGTGCTTTCCAGTCCCTCTCCTAGGTCATTGATGAATATGTTAAACAGCAATGGCCCGAGTACTGAACCCTGCGGTATTCCACTGAGTACTGAAGCCCATTCAGAGTACATCCCATTAATCCCCAGTCGCTGTTCCCTATTAAACAGCCAATTACTCACCCAAGTACAAATAGTGTTTTCTACCCCAATCTCTCTTAGATTGAGAATTAGTCTCCTGTATGGAACTTTGTCAAAGGCCTTAGCGAAGTCCAAAAAGAACACATCCACTGCTTGACCCTGATCAATATTATCGCTCACTTTCTCGTAGAAGCTTATTAAGTTAGTTTGACATGACCTGTCCTTCACAAATACATGCTGATTCCTAGTAATAACCTTGGAGGTATCCAAGTACTCTAGTATGCTATCCATTAATATACCTTCTAGTATTTTCCGCAATATAGATGTCAAACTTACCGGTCTATAGTTACCATTTTACTACCCTTTTTAAATATTGGGACTACATCTTCTATACGCCAGTCCTTTGGTATCATTCCTGATCTAACTGACTCGCTGAAAATCAGATACAGAGGTTTCGATATCTCTACGTTGAGTTCCATAGGAACCCTGGGGTGAAGTCCATCCGGCCCAGGAGATTTATTTATCTTAATTTTACCTAGTCTCTCTCAGACTACTCCCTCGTTTAACACATGTAAGTTTTGTGCGAACTGTGTAGAGGGGGTATTTTCAGGCAGAATAGCCTAGGGAGATTATTTGGTTAGAACAGAATTTGATTATTTTGTCTGGTGAGTTTCAAATTAGCACTTGATGGTTTTGAGGCTAGAGGAAAGTCTTATTGTGTGAGTGAGGGAATTTTATTCCAGAGTCCTGCAAACTAGAATGGGAATGTGTAATGAAAGCAGATCTTGGGCAGAGCGGATGGTGTGAGTTTGGAGATATTTTGAAACAAGTGTAGTACTTTCAGGAACGGTTTTTGGTGCGGGCAAGCAGTGCCTGCACCCGGGGCGCTGCGGCCTGGGGGCGTGGCCGCAGTCATCCCGCAGGCACCGCCGCCTACCCGCACCCCGCTCCCCGGCTGCAGCAGACGCCGTAGGCTGTGTGGGCGTCCGCTGCAGCCGGCTCCAGTGACAGACACTAGAGGTCATTATTGACCTCTAGTGTCTGTGCGGCGCTGCTATGGGAGAGACGTCATGACGTCTCTCCCATAGAGAGGAGCCGCCGCGGCCAGATGGAGCAGGAGCAGCAGCAGCAGTCGGGAAGCAGGAGCGGGGCAGTGGTAAGTATTGTTTCTCATACATCCTAGAGGATGCTGGGGTAACTTCAAGACCATGGGGTATAGACGGTGTCAAAGTCGAAAAATATTGCAGTACACACATCAAGTACAAACTACACACAGATGGCCTCCGCGCGTGTACTTGTTCTGCCGTGCGTGCACATATCCGCAATTTGCGTATGGTCGATCCCGCGGTCCTGTGCATTAGCGTGTGGTATGGGTATTTACGGTAGAGTTTGTGAACGCATGGATAGTTACAAAACACATTACATATTTAATCCAAATAGTGCACAATATACACATAGTCTCCCTGCACCACATCAGTAAGTTACAGCAGTTTAAATGGTAACAGAACAAAGGGATTCACCTTTACAGGATAGGGGGGGGGGACAGAACAAGGTTATAAGGTAGTGTTTAGTATCCAGCCATAGGGTATTGTAAGGGTAATATTCCGGTGTTGGTTTGAAGAAGATTGCATGTTCCTGCGAATAGTTATGTGCAGGAGCAGAATATAGATATAAACTGTATTTACTGTACATTATGTATGCGGCTGGAATCCAGAGGAGACCACCCACAAGAGCAGTTGAAACAGACATCGCCCACCTATTCAAACCGACCTATGGCCTCTCCTGTACTGTAAATGACCATCCCTGTGTCCAATGGATAAAGAGATTACAGTATCCATTGTGTTAGGTTTTGGAAGAATTGTATAAAGAGAGCCTGCTGCAGGCCTGGTCAGTCACAAGACTCACAAAGTTATCTATCAGATGACTGAGGACCAGACTGGGTAGCGCGGCGAATCCAATCACGTATGTACCATTGACTGTAGCCATTATTCTGTTGTATTGTATTGTATTGTATATATTGTAACCCCCTTTCAGTAATAATATGCTGTGGTGTCGGAACCCAGCAGTTTAATTACAATCTGGTGTCGTGTCTTCCTTTCCCTGCTAAGGTTTAAAGTGTATTATTATCGCATTGCATAGCTGTTAAGGGTTTGCAGTGTTTCTCTGGGTGTGTACGCGCTGTGTGTACTTTGTACCATCAGCGCGGCGTTTGTACGCAAAGTCCGTACACAGTACGGGACTCTTTACGCTAATAGCGTAAAGAGTACATAGAGTGTGTACTAAGTATAGCGGCCGCAGCGGCTCCATGGTAAAGTGTATTTAAAGTGTGTTTAAGGTATAGCTTTCATCCCTGTATATAAATCAGCATTATCAATTGGGTGCTCGTCCGGGATTCCACATACTCACAGCCTAACAGGTCACAGCAGGCTTAATCTATCAGCAAAAGGGTGGACAGAAAGTATCCTACGTAACCTTTTCTTGGTTGGTGGATACACTAAAAACCCTACTTGTGTGCTGATTAGAGCCCTCATTCCGAGTTGTTCACTCGCTAGCTGCTTTTAGCAGCATTGCACACGCTAAGCCGCCGCCCTCTGGGAGTGTATCTTAGCATAGCAGAGTTGCGAATAAAAATTTCTTAGCAGTTTCTGAGTAGCTCCAGACTTACTCAGCCATTGCGACCAGCTCAGTCCTTTTCGTTCCTGGTTTGACGTCACAAACACACCCAGCGTTTGCCCAACCACTCCCCCGTTTCTCCAGCCACTCCTGCGTTTTGCAACTCGAACGCCTGCGTTTTTCCGCACACTCCCATAAAACGGCCAGTTTCCGCCCAGAAACACCCACTTCCTGTCAATCACACTACGATCAGCACAGCGATGAAAAAGCTTTGTTATGCCGTGAGTAAAATACCTAACTTTTTTGTAAAATAACTAAGCGCATGCGCTCTGCGAACATTGCGCATTCGCAGTTAGCGGATAATCGCAGTATAGCGAAAATCGGCAACGAGCGAACAACTCGGAATCACCCCCTAGATGACGTCTGCTCTGTACGGTTTGTAGAGATGCTGGTAGAACCCGTAAAGTAAACAGGAAAAAAGCTATTTAAAAATTTGTGAATTTTTTTTGGCGCCAAAAGCGTACACAACAAAAGGCACCCATACCCTTTGCAAACCCTCTCACATTGTTGCCATAAGACTCAAATTGTTAGATTAATTTAGATCTGTGTGAAACCAGTTACATTTTGTTGGTATATAGTTAAAACTAAAATAAATGTTTAAGGAAGTAAGTGTAAAGCACAAACGCAGTCTGGCCTAGTTGTAAAGGTTTATACAGAAAGAAACTGTGTTGTGTTAAGTGAGCGATTATAGTTAGTATTGTTCACATTTATAGAAGTTGTGTGATTTGTTTTATTGCGTACGCACATTGGTACACATGGTACGGAACGTGAGGACAGCGTACAAAAATGTGCACAAGCCGCAAGGACGCACACGTGGCATAGAGGTACGCACGGTTGCGTAATTACGCAAGCTTGCGTAGGGTTGTGTGCGCATAATAAAACCACACGATAGTTCGTTTAGTTTAAAGGTGGGACAGTGGCCATGCTACAATAGCACAAAACTGCCCAGTTTCTAAAGCAGATTAGTATAAAAAAATTTTTTTTTTAAATTGCCTCTGGGGTAAAGCTGCCAACCTAAATGAATCCAAATTTTCTGTACAGAAAAACAAAGTGTATTTGAGTGAGCGAACGTAGGAGTGAGTGGATATTTGAACCCAGGGAATTTGGGATCCCGTTGTGTGGTACATCAAGTAAGAGGAGGCTTGGTGGCGTGATGTGGCTGACTCACGTTAGTATAAGGTTTAATACGCAAATCGTGAGGTGATTTGCAAAGGAGTGTGATAGTGCATAAGTATTGCGAAGTATTGAAGTAAAAAGGTTTTTGTATTACGCTCCGGGCTGAGGGTCACAGTTTGTACATTGACCCGTGGTTGTACGGCAGATAGGTAACAAGTACCTATATGCTGTGCAATTGGACCGCGCGTTTGTGGGTGCGATATATACAGCGCAACTTGATACCCCTTTACGAACTTTTGCGTAAAATCGTGGTATCATTAGCGCTGTATAGAGCATACGCAAGCGTGATTTGTGTATAAGTGTATAGGGAGTTTTTGCTGGTCTCTCTCAGGAAAATCTCCAGCGGTGTATATTCACTGGAATAGGTAAGTCACTCCTAAACACTTCCAGTGAATAGAAACCAGATAGGGGCCTCACTGGGTTCGCGGTGGTCACTATTGGAGTGAGTCGTGGTACTCAGCGGAGAAGGAGTGGGTGAAAGCGCTCTAAGAACTTTCACCGTCTATTCGTATTGTGCATTGGGGATTGCGAAAAAAGGAAAAAGTCCGCGATGGGATCCAATTGCACAAGCGTGGACGTTTTGTAGCCAGGGTTCAGGTTGAAGAGCCGCGGCCCAAGGGGTCAGCGAGGTTTGTTATGTGTGGTAAATATGGATCACACATGGAAGACTTTTTGTCTGAATGGGTACGTATGACTGACAAAGATAGGGTACCATTCCCTAGGGTGGGCAGCTTTGAACCAGAGGTATTGCAGAACTTAAGGATAAGGATATGTCTGATAAAATCCAAGAAACAAAGGATTAGACATACAGATTGTTTAAATTTATGGCAACAGGAGGGGGATGTGCAAAGGGAATTAGCTCGCGCAGCAGGTTCCAAACCTAGCGGGAAAACAATAGCGACCACACCACCACCACCACCATATATTGTGGGGGAGAAAGTGTCTACAGACAATGGTACATTGGTACAGGATAGGAGAGTAATTGATAAATGTACTAACGCTAACCCTTGCCAGTTGTATCCCATTTTAAATTTTCCCCAGGACTGCGAGCAGGAAGATGAGCCCAGCACAATATCGGCACTCTCTCTAGCAGCCACCATACAGGACACTCAGGTGGGCACGGCCCAACCAACAAGAGCAGTAGTCACGCCCGCTAGCGGAGGGATAAGTGAGGTCGTGTCCACAGGTAAGTACGGTACCATACATTATGCCAGGGGTGGGCAATTATTTCAGCTGAGGGGCCACTTGACATTTCCTGTCAGTATCCGAGGGCCACATACAAAATAGCAGCTCGCCCCACTTGCCAAAAATATAGGGACGTGGCTTCATGTGGAAGGGGTGTGGGCAAAAATAATACAGATTCATATTAGGCTGCACAATAGTCTCCATTATTCAAATTGCTCCACACAGCGCCACTTACACACATTACACCAGGTAGAGCCCCTTTTACACACATTACGGCAGGTAGAGAGCCTTTTTACACATTAACATTTTATTTAGGATAATTATTGTGCAGCAAGCAAATTATCCAGTGTCTTATGGCCCCTGGGGAAAGGTGTGACACGGTGACAGAACACAGTGGGGGTGACACAGTGACAGAACATGGTGGGGGTGACACGGTGACAGAACACGGTGGGGGTGACAGAACACAGGGGGGTGTGACACAGTGACAGAACACAGTGGGGGTGACACGGTGACAGAACATGGGGGGTGTGACACGGTGACAGAACACGGGGAGGGGGGGTGACAGTGACAGAACACGGGTGTGTGACACGGTGACAGAACACGGTGGGGGTGACACGGTGACAGAACACGGGGAGGGGGGGTGACAGTGACAGAACACGGGTGTGTGACACAGTGACAGAAAACGGTGGGGGTGACACAGTGACAGAACACGGGGAGGGAGGGTGACAGTGACAGAACACGGATGTGTGACACGGTGACAGAACACGGGGGGTGTGAAACAGTGAAAGAACACGGGGAGGGGGGGGTGACAGTGACAGAACATGGTGGGGGTGACACGGTGACAGAACATGGGGGGTGTGACACAGTGAAAGAACACGGGGAGGAGGGGTGACAGAACACGGTGGGGGTGACAGTGACAGAGCACGGGGGGGTGACACAGTGACAGAACACGGGGGGGGTGACATAGTGACAGAACACGGGAGGGGTTGGTACAGCGAGAGCTAAAGATCTCTCCCCCAAACCTAAAAACAGTCTGACGCCACTGCCCGCACACACAAATATATACACACACACACACACACTTTCTTTCACTTTTCCCATTAACTTACTGATCTGGCTGGCAGTGGCAGGAAGGATGGATCTGTAGCAGTCTGGCTCTTGTCCCATGTAGCTCCGCCCCCTGAGGTACCGTATAGCCCCGCCCCCTCATCGACACGTAACCCCGCCCCCTTCTCGGCTGAACACAGCCGTTGTCACTGGGGACTCTGGAGGAGGCTGCTACAACGCAGCAGCAGGGGAGAGAGGCGCCGCTGGCAGCTTGGAGGTACTGCAGTGCAGAGCAATGACAAGCAGCTCAGCCGGTCGGGCCGCTTGTCATTGCTCGCTGGTGGGAGGCAGTGGGCCGGGCAGGATCGGTTTGCGGGCCGCATCCGGCCCGCGGGCCGTATTTTGCCCACCCCCACATTATGCAGAGACAATAGCTCCCCACATTGTAGAATCAAACCAGAATGATGTAATTGAATTAAATCCTGTCAGGGTGATTGCAGTCCCCAATGGGAAGACTGACGCTCAGGGAGTCACTCCCATCAGGAACATTGCCATGCACTGTCCCTGGTCCCGAGCACAGTTAAGGTCAATTATGTCAGAATTTCCCGATCCCAGAAAAGATCTAGTCGCATGCCAGAGGTTCATTAAAGAGTTAGGTAACGCCAATGAACCCACGAACAAAGATTGGCGAACAGTGCTACGGGTATGTTTACCCTCAAATATTGACCCCGCAAAATTCGTAACTGATTGTAAGTTAGACGCAGAAGTACCTCTCACTGATGAATACAATCAGGAGAATGTACGGCAAATCAATCTGCAATTAGGAGTATATTTCCTGCTGTTGTCAAATGGAATAAAATCTTTTCCATAAGACAAAAAGGAAGGTGAAATGGCATCCGAATATTTCCATCGAGCACTGCAGGAAATGTCTAGATACACTGGGATCGAGGACATAAAAGATAATGCGCATCACAGGGAGGTAGCTGTAACTGTATTAATGGATGGGTTAAAAGAGGCATTAAGAGCAAGGGTACAGACCTCTCTACCAAACTGGAGAGGTATCTCGGTGGCTGCATTGAGAGAGTCCGCTATCGAGCACGACAGGAACATCAGTAAGCACAGGGAGTCTCAGGGGGAAAAGCTGATGACAGTGAGTATAGACGCACTTACCAAAAAGCCATATCAGCCGAAACACCAGACCCCTGATGGTAAGTCACGTATAGTAACATGCTATGCTTGTCACCAGGTAGGACATTACTCGAGGGAATGTAAGAATAAAGGTACACACAATGTATACCGACCCCCTAGACCAGGATATGAACCACATTATAATGCACATAATTGGGATCAGGGACCACTTAGGAGAAATTACGAGCCACATGCAGGGGAAACAAGGAGGTACCCACCAAGGAGAGACTGGCAGGCCTCCGAAAATTCTCAGCTACCCCCTCACATATTGTAGCTGCTAATGCGCTGTGAGAGGGTCTCAACACACAATAGGGGTTGGGCCACACCAGTGAAGTTGATTGCTAGCCTTGGTAGTGAACCTGAGGTAACGGTTGATGTAGCTGGTGTACCATTACCTTTTGTCGTAGATACAGGGGCGGCCAGGTCAGTGCTAAAATTCAACGATAAGTATAAAAACCACGGGTAAAACAATTTCGGCAATGGGAGTAACAGGAACTGTGCAACAATACCCTTTGAGTAGACCGGCAGAGATTACGATAGGGCCTTTGCAAACCAAACATTATTTTCTGCTGGCTGCATCGGCTCCGACTAATCTACTCGGCAGAGATTTATTGTGTAAAATGCGGTGTGTCATATACTGTACTCTAGGGAGGCCAATCCCGGGATCGGGATCGGCGGGATCCCGGGATTTGGCCCCAAAAACACCGGGATTGTAATCCCGGGATTGCGCCTTCCAATCCCAGTATTTTCGGGATTATACCGAGCATGCGCATTTCATTCAGCCCGCTGTGTTGGGCTGTGTGCAGGGCGCCGCGTGCGGCGTGACCTCACAGGTCACGCAGCGTAGACCCCCGCCGACCCGCCCCTTCAGCCGCGCCCGCCAGCCATTTTAAGCGGAGGCTGGAGTGCGGGAGAGCAGGGGACGAGGAGGGCTGCCTGCAGCGCGGACGGTGCTGCTGGAGCACAGACCCCCCTCAGACAGCCGCAGGACCCTCACCCCCACACTATGGCGGCACACAGTAAGTAGAAGTTGGGGGTGGAGGAGATCTGCTGGCTGCTTTCTGTCAGTGACACTGACGCAGCTTGGTGTGTGGTGGTGGGTGAAGCGCCCTGGCTGCCTTCACTCACACTCACTTTTTTTTTGTAGCCTGAAGGGAGAAGGAGGGAGCCCTGTCCTGCTGCCAGAGTCCTCAAGAGTCCAGACCACTGCCCAGGCCAGGCCCAGGGCCCATCCCCGCGCCCAGTAAAGCAGCGGCCATTTTAAGTGGAGCCTAGAGGAGAGGAGAGGACCAGGAGACACCTGCCCAGAGGGCCCCAACTAACCCACCAATCCCACTCCTGGTGACAGCACACAGTAAGTAGCTGCAGTGGGGATGAGAGCTGCCTGTGCCTGTCTGTCACAGGGTGACTTCTTGCAGCCGCATAACTAGTAGTCACTCAGTACAGAGTCAGACAGATATTTTATTCTGGCCTGGGGGAGGGGGCAGCATGTTTCTAATATTCTGGTGAATTGATGCTGTGCCATGAAGATGATTATGTATGTGTTGTTGTGTGTATATATCCTTTTTTTCCTGTAGGCCTGTACTGGGCCATGAATGTTATATTTTTTTTTTAATATACCTGTGCTGTAGTGTGGTGTTGGGGCCCGGGCCATGCCTCAGCTGAACCCTATAACACCAAAGGAATAACATAACATTCATGGCCCAGCACAGGCCCATAGGAAAAATATTTTTTTATTATTTTTCAGACTGTGGGCCTGTGCTGCTAGGCC
This sequence comes from Pseudophryne corroboree, assembly GCF_028390025.1. Classification (NCBI taxonomy): domain Eukaryota; kingdom Metazoa; phylum Chordata; class Amphibia; order Anura; family Myobatrachidae; genus Pseudophryne; species Pseudophryne corroboree. The sequence continues at coordinate 251,356,566 of NC_086445.1, forward strand.
ATGAAAAATGTAATTTTATTGCTGTGGTGGAGAGTGTTGGGCCCAGCCGTGGGTCAGACTCATGATAGTTTCCTCTTTTCCTGTAGGCCTGTGCTGGGCCATGAATGTTATTTATTTCATTTTTATACCTGTGGTGTTGGGGGGCCATGCCTCCGCTGAACCCTATAACACCAAAGGAATAAAATATCATTCATGGCATTGGCCCAGCACAGGCCCATAGGAATAATATATTTTTTTTATTTTTCAGACTGTGGGCCTGTGCTGCTGGGCCATGATAAATGTTATTGTATTCCTGTTGTTGTGTTATTTATGGTCTTGATTGGGCTGGGCGGGGGACGTCAAAGACTTTTATTTCTTGCATGGTGTGTGTACTTTGTAGTGTGTGTGTGTGTGTGTGTGTGTGTGTGTGTGTGTGTGTGTGTGTGTGTGTGTGTGTGTGTGTGTGTTTATATACATTTTTTTTTCTGCTTTTAAAATTGTTTATTTATGCTAATAATATTGATAAGATTGGATAGGGAAGAGACTCGGCAGTTGGCACATGCAGTACATCGCGAACGCAAGAAGTTTATGTAGAGTTTTTTTGGTTTTTTTTGTTTAACTAATGCAAATCAAAAATACTTTATTTCAAGTCTTTGTTTTATTTTACCTCATTATTTTTGTTTGTCACTCAGGAATCAGGATTTGGAACTTTGGATAGTTTTTAGACAGTGGATTGCTAAGTACCGGTCTATAACGACCCGGCTTATTGAACGAAGCAGACTCTACCCTGACCTGAAACCGCCCCCTGGCCCCTTGGTTCACCAGTCCACCACCACCACCTCCTCCTCCTACTGGACTGGACCCTGGATGACCTATTAGCCTGACCATCGTTTTCAATGACTGCCTCAAAATCAAAACTACCAGTAGTAGAGTATGTTGTTTATAAGTCTGAAGGAGTGTGGAATTATTTTTTACGTGAGAAAGCCACAGGTGAAGCAGCTCAGTGCAAAGATTGTGGAAAAGTTCTGAAATGTGGTGGCGGCTCTACCAAAGGCCTGCATGTACACCTCAAGACAATGCACAAATTTTATATACAACAAAAACAGTCAAATGTTGCTGCTCGTGATACATTGAGCGCTCATGCAACAGAGTCTGACTCTGCACTGACTACTGGAACAAAGAAAAAAAGCCCTGATGCTGCAGTTGGGTCTATATTGAAATTTCTTGTAAAAAATATAGAAAATTCACTACAGGCTACTCTTTCCAGAATGGTTGCATGTGACGGACTGCCATTCCATATCTTCATTACGTCACCTGATGTTAGAAAAGGTCTTGAGATGCAGGGATTTACACCGCTCCCCAAATCAAAAGAAACAATAAAACAACTTGTCATGGAACATGGAGAGATGACAAGAAGGTTCGTAGCAAGTGAACTTGCAAAGCTGAAGGCAGATGGAAAACGCTTCAGTCTAACTTTTGATGAGTGGACATCTACTCGCAACAGACGGTACATGAATATTAATGTTCACGTTGGGCAAGCTCACTTCTGGAGCCTTGGTATGGTTCGAGTCTTAGGATCAATGCCTGCTGAAAAATGTGTGGACCTTCTTGAAATGAAACTCTCTGTATTTGGACTTTCGCTCCAAGATGATATTGTTGCTATTTGTACTGATGGTGCCAGTGTAATGAAAAAAGTGGGCCGGCTCATATCTGCCAAACAGCAGCTGTGCTATGCTCATGGAATCCATTTAGCTGTTATGGATGTATTGTACAAGCACCGTGAAAGTCCTTCGGCTTCAATAGCCAACATCCAATCTGATGATTCAGATGATGAAGATGAGGAGGATGAATTTAAAGTCACGGACATCAATGTTGACGACATCGCAGAACTCTCAGAAGATTACCAGACCCTGGTCAAGAGGATTAGGATGGTCATTAAAATCTTCAGACGGTCACCAACAAGAAACGATGATGTACTGCAGAAGTACGTAAGAGCTAAAATTGGGAATGAGCTGAACCTAATACTTGACTGCAAGACACGGTGGAATAGCCTTTTTAAAATGTTAAGTAGAGTTATACATTTGAGGAGCTGTATCCTGAAAGCGATGATTGATGTTAAGTCTCAAATTCACATAACAGATGCTGATTTTGAGAGTGTGCAGGAAATTGTGTCAGCGTTGCAGCCAGTCAAACTCGTTGTAGAAGCTCTGTGTCGTCGAGATATTAACCTCATCACAGCTGATGCTGCAGTTAAATTTGCTCTTCAACAGCTGGAAAAACAGTGTTCCGAATTGGCGAAGAACCTTGCAGTTGCTGTTCGTGCCAGGATAAGTGAACGTAGAAATTAATTTGCAGGGATTCTGCAATATTTAAATAATCCACGGGCCACAAATGACAGCACATTCACTGTTGCAAAATCGGCAGAAGTCAAAAGAGCTGTTGTAGCATTGTTGCTACGTCTCCATTCTTTCAATCCGTCTACGTCTGGAGGTGGTGGTGGTGGTGTCGTGTCAACTGAATGTAATCAAGTTACTGAATCTTGCAGTTTAATTAATGAGATTGAGAACAACCATTCTGAAGATGAACATTCCTGTGAAGTTGAAATAAGTCTACAAGAACAACTGGAACTGGCAATGAAAGATTCTTTGACACAAGCTTCTTTGCGACAGAGTCAGTCTTATGAGGAGAAGGATTTGACTAAAGCCATCAAGACTGAGATGGTATTGTTTGAAAGCAATGGAAAGCGTGGGTTATGTCTTCAAAAGGCTTATGAATTTCTGATGACCATTCCGGCTACATCTGTTGAGGCAGAACGTGCTTTTTCAGCAGCTGGCATAATTTGCACCAAAGTACGCACACGCCTGGGAGATGAAACTATTGACACACTCTGTTTCCTACGATCATATTATAAGGACTTGCGCAGTAAATAAGCATATGTTTGTTTTCATGTGAGATTTATAGTCGGTGGTCCTGCTCAATTCCATTCTTGTATTTAATTACAGTCTTTAATAGATATTATTAATAATACTGTTTTTTGTGCTGCTGATGCAGTGATTGGTCCAAGGGGGGTGTTTGCCAGTTGGTCATAGTCAGACTCAGGTCAGGGTCCAGTCTTTTTTCTCTTTCATTGTTCTTAAAGTCTTTAATAAATATAACACTGTATTTTGTGCTGCTAATACAGTGATGGGTCCAAGGGGGGTGTTTGCCAGTTGGTCATAGTCAGACTCAGGTCAGGGTCCAGTCTTTTTTCTCTTTCATTGTTCTTAAAGTCTTTAATAAATATTATTAATACTGTTTTTTGTGCTGCTGATGCAGTGATTGGTCCAAGGGGGATGTTTGCCAGTTGGTCATAGTCAGACTCAGGTCAGGGTCCAGTCTTTTTTCTCTTTCATTGTTCTTAAAGTCTTTAATAAATATTATTAATACTGTATTTTGTACTGCTTATACAGTGATGGGGCCAAGGGGGTGTTTGCCAGCTGAAAAATGTGTGGCGTGTACTCGGAGGTTCTTGAAATGACTCTCTGTATTTGGAGTTTCGCTCCAAGATGATGATGTTGCTATTTGTACTGATGGTGCCAGTGTAATGAAAAAATTGGTCCGGTTCATATTGGCCAAACAGCAGCTGTGCAAATGATGCTCATGGAATCCATTTAGCTGTTATGGATGTATTGAAAAAGCGCATTATTTTTTTTCTCTTTAATTGTTCTTAAATTCTTTAATAAAGATTAATACTGTATTTTGTGGTGCTGATGCAGTGATTGGGCCAAGGAGGCTGTTTTCCAGATGGTCATAGTCAGACTCGGGTCAGAGTTCAGGGTCCAGTCTTGTCTTTTTTTCTCTTTCATTGTTCTTAAAGTCTTTAATAAATATAATACTGTATTTTGTGCTGCTAATATAGTGATGGGCCCAAGGGGGGTGATTGCCAGTTGGCCATAGTCAGACTGAGGTCAGGGTCCAGTCTTTTTTCTCTTTCATTGTTCTTAAAGTCTTTAATAAATATTATTAATACTGTATTTTGTGCTGCTGATACAGTAATGGGGCCAGGGGGGATGTTTGCCAGTTGGTCATGGTCAGATTCAGGTCAGGGTCCAGTCTTTTTTCTCTTTCATTGTTCTTAAAGTCTTTAATAAATATAATACTGTTACTGTATTTTGTGCTGCTAATACAGTGATGGGCCCAAGGAGGATGTTTGCCAGTTGGTCATGGTCAGATTCAGGTCAGGGTCCAGTCTTTTTTCTCTTTCATTGTTCTTAAAGTCTTTAATAAATATAACACTGTATTTTGTGCTGCTAATACAGTGATGAGCCCAAGAGGGGTGTTTGCCAGTTGGTCATAGTCAGGCTCAGGTCAGGGTCCAGTCTTTTTTCTCTTTCATTGTTCTTAAAGTCTTTAATAAATATTATTAATACTGTATTTTGTGCTGCTGATACAGATCAGGGACCATTCACCATTCTGTAGACTTGATATACTAGAATAACTTCAATTTAACTTTGAATGTTTTAATACTTGTTGTATTTTGAAAATGTTAATAAAAGCAAGTCATTTTCAGACCTTTATTTGTACTAGTCATTCATTTTTATTTTTGAAAAAGTACAGAATAAATAATAATTTCACTGACCAACTCAATCCCGGGGATCCCGGGAATCCCGGGATTGAGCATTTTTCAATTCCGAATCCCGGGATTGAAAAAATGGCCCGGGATTGGCCTCCCTACTGTACTCCTAAAGGTGTCTTCTTGGATATACCTGGGAACCACGCTCAAGAAGTACAAGATATATTAGACACCCCTCAAAGGCTAATGTTGCATTCTACTGTTATAGACAAGTGTCCATCAAAGGTAGAGGAAATGATCTCACAAATACCGGGTTCCCTTTGGACCAAAGATGGACAAGACACTGGATTGATGGCGAATGTAGCTCCAGTAGTAGTACAAGTAAAAGATGGTAGGATAGCTCCAAAAATCCCTCAGTATCCTCTGAAGCCAGAGGTAGAATTAGGAGTGTACCCTGTCATAAAGCAGCTGCTACAGCAGGGCATCCTAGTCAGGACGTCCAGCACCGCCAATAGTCCCATCTTCCCTGTGAAAAAGAGTGGGGGGAGGGGTTAAAGGCTAGTGCAGGATCTAAGGGGGATAAACAAGATAGTTGAGAGCCAATTCCCCGTAGTGCCCAATCCAGCAGTCATCCTCATGCAAATTCCGTCTACGGAAATTTTTTTCACTGTCATTGACCTCTGTTCTGCTTTCTTTTCTGTCCCTCTTCACCTTGACAGCCAGTACCTCTTTGCCTTTACACACAGGGGAGTACAGTACACTTGGACTCGTCTCCCTCAAGGTTTCATTGACAGCCCGAGTATTTTCTCTCAGGCCTTGCATGACTGTTTACAATCCTTTCAACCTGAGAGTGGATCAGTGCTAATACAGTATGTCGATGACTTATTGTTATGTTCTGACTCACTCGAATCGTCCTTGAAAGACACGAAACAGCTATTGTTTCATCTTCCCCAAACGGGACACAAGGTTTCAAAGGATAAGTTGCAGTTGTGCCAGACCAGGGTAAAATATTTGGGACATTGCTTGACTCAAGGACTTAGACACCTCACCGCTGATAGAATACAGGCGATTCGCGACATGACTCTGCCACAAACTCAGCAACAGATCCGCACTTTCCTTGGAATGTGTGGGTACTGCCGAAACTGGATCCCAGGGTTTTCTATACTGGATTTACCTTTGCAAGAAATGGTCTCTTCAAACAAACCAGAACGGGTCTCGCACACAGATGAGTCCGAACTGGCATTTGAGAGACTCAAACAGTGCCTATCACAGGCACCTGCATTAGGTATGCCAGATTATGAGAAGCCCTTTGAATTGTACGGTACAGAAAGTGCAGGGTGCGCGGCAGGCGTTTTAACTCAGAGACATGGTGATGCCAGCAGACCGGTAGCATACTACAGTGCACAGTTGGACATGGTAGCGCGGTCTCTCCCACTTGCTTGCGAAGTGTTGCAGCGATAGCTTTGCTGGTAAGTAAAAGCGAGGATGTAGTGTTAGGATATGACCTGACCATTCATACACCTCATGCAGTATTAGCCTTACTGAACTCAGCCCAAACCAGACATGTCTCATCTGCTCGGTTTACAAAGTGGGAATTATCACTGATGGCCCCGGTAAACATCACCATTAAGAGATGCAGCTCACTAAATCCTGCAACTTACTTGCCAAGTGTGCCTGCACAGGCACAAAGGGTGGAGGATGAGAATAATGGTGAAGGAAGATTTAGTGCAGATACTGATATGCATGATTGTATGGAATACCTGAATCAGACTTTCACAGCGAGACCTGACATCAGTGACAACCCACTGGAAGGAGTAGACTTTACCTTCTATACTGACGGTAGTTGCCACAGACAGAATCGGGAGACTTGTGTACTGGATATGCAGTTGTAGACGACAGAGGTATCATAGAAGCTGAACCCCTGGGCCCACCGCACTCAGCACAAGTTGCTGAGTTGGTCGCCCTAACCAGAGCTTGTGAATTGGCCACGGGTAAGTCAGCTAATATATACACGGATTCTAGGTACGCCTTTGGAGTAGTGCATGATTTCGGGGCCCTATGGCGCCTCAGAAATTTCATGATGGCAGCTGGCACACCTGTAGCGCATGCGTCCCACATAAAAAGGCTTCTAACAGCGATACAGGAACCAGACAGAGTGTCTGTTATCAAGTGCAAAGCACATACTTACAACCAAGACCCAATTTCACTTGGTAACAGCTGGGCAGATGAAGCTGCTAAATCAGCAGCCAGCACCCCCATACAAACGAACATCACATCACTGATGACATTCAACACAATCAATACACAAAAATTAATTGAAATGCAAGATTTGTGTTCATTACAGGAAAAGGCGGTCTGGAGGTCAAAGGGGTATGGCCAGGAGTCCTCAGGACTTTGGACAGGTGGACACGGTAAGCCAGTGGCCCCCAGAGCATATCTTAGGGTCTGACTCATCTGGGCAAAGAGGGTATGTGCAAGCTGGTAAGAGCCTACTGGTGTGCGCCAGGATTCTCTTCTCATGCAGGTAAGAGAGCAATGACATGTTTTACTTGCTTGAGGAAGAATATTGGAAAGTCAATACCAACAGAGCCATCCCATATCCCTCCGACAGACGGACCTTTTCAGGTAATACAAATCGATTTCATACAGTTACCACCCTGTAGGAATTTAAAATATGTGTTAGTTTGTATTGATGTATTTTCCAACTGGGTAGAAGCGTTCCCTGCTGCAACAAATACTGCTACGTTCACTGCAAAGAAAATTGTGCAGGAATTTGTGTGTAGATATGGTATCCCTAGAATAATTGAAAGTGACAGGGGAACCCATTTTACAGGTGAAGTCTTTCAGGTCATGTGCAAACTGATGGGAATTAATAGCAAGCTGCATACTCCGTACCGTCCACAGGCGAGTGCAAAGGTAGAGAGAGTGAACAGCACTATTAAGAACAAGCTGAGCAAAGTAATGGCTGAAACTGGATTGTCGTGGCCAGAAGCTTTGCCAGTAGTGTTGTACAGCATCAGAACCACTCCCAGGTCTCCCCTTAACCTATCACCCTTCAAAATTCTTTTTGGTCGACAACCTCATGTAATGATAGACCCCCAGGATGATTTGAAATGTAATAATGAAGTGACTGTGAAATATATGGTTGGGATGAGCCAGCAGCTGAGAAATCAACAAAGAAATTTAAAGTTGGTGATTCCTGACCTACCGAACAGTAATTGTCATGACATTGAACCTGGGGATTATGTGATGATTTGAAATTTCTTACGCTCAGGTTGCCTCATAGACAGGTGGGAAGGACCATATCAAGTCTTGTTAACCAGCACAACAGCATTGAAGGTCGCTGAAAAAGCGACTTGGGTCCACTCGTCCCACTGCAAGAAGGTCGCTGACCCGGAGAGAACTCGTGACAAAGAGCAGAGTGTAGAGAATCTCGTATCACTGGAGTGTCTGTTCCGGGAAAGTTGAGAGGCAGGACTGTTGAAGGGCATCTGAGCACAGAGAGTAACAAGACCTAGAACAGTTGTCGTACCACTTTCTTTTTTCACCTCCCCCTGCATTTTTCCTTTCTTTTCTCCTTATTTTCCTCCTTTCCCCTAACGAAATGGATCGATCACAAGAGACTGCGTTTCGGGTTCTGTTAGTAATTCTGGTTTTGATCAGGACAGTTTGTTTTGGTGAGGGTCCCATAGAGGTCGGGCAGGGATCTGGAATGGGTTCTGATGGCGAGTATAAATTTGTAGGATCTCAGGATCAGCACATCACTCGAGTAAAGGCTGGCATCAGTAAGCGCTCTGGTAGTCAGGGAGCTTGGAGGCACTGTGAGGGGTTATTGTCTGATGAATATTGTATTTGTAGGAATTGTGAGAATATAGTTGAGGATGGGTGCATCCAGAGATGTCAGTCCAACCTTAATATCGACATGGACCATCATCCGTTGAGTGATTACCACTCACTAGTGGGTAAGGTCTTAAACCAGACAGAATGCTGGGTGTGCTCACAGGTCTGGGTGTGCTCAAGGTCAGAGCAATCAGGATTAGTACCGTACCCTTTAGCAATAGATGAGGTACTCGAATTATGGGGTGGGAGACCGGTGGACAAGAAATTCAACATCTCTAGGCCCCCTAGTTTGAAGCTCCACCAGTATCATGTAGACAGGTCCTTATTGTGTTTTAATATTTCCAATTACCGAAAACCCTGAAATTGGGAAGTGACGTGGAATAACCAGACAATGACCTTTTCACACAGAGCTGATAGGATACCCATAGACTCTGAACTTGTACGCCAAATAGCCAACAGTGGGAGGTATTTTCGGTATAGGTATACTCATGGAAGCAAGACCATGTGGGTTGGAAAAGTATCGCCAGGGTATTGTGCTCATATCATCCAGCCCGATACTTGTACTGAGCAGATGGGAGAACTAGGGATTGGTTTCTTTACTTGGAAAATTTGTAATATGGTAATGTTATATTTTGTCCCTTATGTTCTCCCAGATGATGCCTATTTCATATGTGGGAGGAAGGCGTACAAGTGGCTTGCCCCAAGCTCAGAGGGATTGTGTTATATTGGGAGAGTACTGCCAGAGGTCATGACCATAACCCATGATAAGATGAAAGACGTTCACCGCAGTGCTCAGGCTCCTTATACTCATACTCACTATGAACACATCATCAAGAGACACCTCATAGATAGGGCAGAGCACGCAGCCTCTGATTTGATCCACGAATCCACCGGGATTCAGTTCCTTCTCGCATTAGACATCACCCGTACTGCCAGAGGAACTATAAATTATAGGTATATCCATGCGCTAGCGAATTTGATAGATAATATCACTGAGATGTATGACGACACCTTCAGGTATACGGGAAGGGAGTTAAAAGCTTACAAGAAGGAACTCATTCAGCACAGAATGGTCCTTAATTATGTCACAGCCGTGACAGGTGGGTACTGTGTTACTCTGGCAACTCAATATGGTGTGAAGTGCTGTACGTATATTACAAACAGCACTGACGACCCCACGGAGATCATCGATCAAAAGATGGACGATACCTTGCAGTTGAAGTGGGAGTTCAGGAGGAAGCACAACCTTACCTTAGCGACTGTGAGTAATGAACTGACCGGCTGGGTCTCATGGTTGAACCCACGCAAATGGTTCTCAGGTTTAGGAGAGTGGGCTCAGAATGTCATTATGGGTGTTGGGAAGTTTCTCCTTTGTATTCTAGGAGTCGTCATAATTATTGGTTCGATATTTAGGTGTGTTCGAATTCTAATGCGGCGCAAGCACGGCACAACTCTGATGAGTCTAAGGAGCGAGGGCGCTGTTATAGCAGCAGATTTAATTTATGACCCATCCATAGAGACAGTGTTATGATAAGGATTGCAAATGAATTTCATGGCCTGTTTCTTTCACCCGTTTTTCTTTTGTTTCCCCCTCTGCCCAGATACATCCATCCGGAAAAGACATCAGCCCTACCCAATATGTTTATGTGAATGTATTTTATATATGTGTCTTACCTTCATCTCTTCAACCTCCAGTTAATGGCACACATAGTCGACAGGCGATATCCACATATACTAGCACTCACATATGTTTCCCCCTCCATGTATCATCCACTAAATGTGCACCCCATTTGTTGGAACAAGAAGCCGAAAAGAGCTCGGTAGTGTTTGTTGGCCCATTTACAGACCCTTAATACGGGATGAGAAGGATTTACTGTACACTTTGCAATACCTCGAAGCTTATTACATATACGGCACGATGATACATGCCCCTCAGACATGGATTCATACATACATGCTTTTTACTATCCCACTAGGTCATATATTTCCCACCTACAACTCTTCCCCGACCATCCAAACTTCTGTAGATATTGTGTAGATATTTTTCTGTTTATTGATTAGATAGTGGCAGTTAATGGTGACTGCCAAAGTCGAAAAATATTGCAGTACACACATCAAGTACAAACTACACACAGATGGCCTCCGCGCGTGTACTTGTTCTGCCGTGCGTGCACATATCCGCAATTTGCGTATGGTCACTCCCGCGGTCCTGAGCATTAGCGCGTGGTATGGGTATTTACGGTAGAGTTTGTGAATGCATGGAAAGCTATCAAAACACATCACATATTTAATCCAAATAGTGCACAATGTACACATAGTCTCCCTGCACCACATCAGTAAGTTACAGCAGTTTAAATGGTAACAGAACAAAGGGATTCACCTTTACAGGATAGGAGGGGACAGAACAAGGTTATAAGGTGGTGTTTGGTATCCAGCCGTAGGGTATTGTAAGGGTAATATTCCGGTGTTGGTTTGAAGAAGATTGCATGTTCCTGCGAATAGTTATGTGCAGGAGCAGAATATAGATATAAACTGTATTTACTGTACATTATGTATGCGGCGGGAATCCAGAGGAGACCACCCACAAGAGCAGTTGGAATAGACATCGCCCACCTATTCAAACCGACCTATGACCTCTCCTGTACTGTAAATGACCATCCCTGTGTCCAATGGATAAAGAGATTACAGTATACATTGTGTTAGTGTGAGAGGTGCGGCTGCGTGTGGTGGTGCCTGCTGCCATGTAGGTGTAGATTCGGTACTCACCAGGCGCCGCTCTCTCTCACCTTCAGGTACCGGAACCTTCAACGGACCTGGAAATCTTCAGTCGGATCCGGACACTGCGATTCCCTCTCGGAGCTGACCGACGACCGAGCTGAGGAGAGAATAGTTTACCTTAAAGGGGGTATCGACCCTTCTTCCACTGGAACAGGGGATACCCCAGGGGTGACCGCGACCTTCACCGGTTGGGTGAAAGGTCATCACTGGCACAAAGCCTCAGCCACCCAGCTTTCACACACTCGCGCTCTCGCACGTAGTGTGATGAAAAGGATTCTCACGTCCGTGAGCAATCCCGACTCCGGCGCTCGGGGACAGACAAGGGACAAACGTACACGGATGCTACTCACCGTCACAAGTCTTGCACTCCGATCTTCTCCACTTACAGGTCCCTGTAAGGAGGCAAAGAGAAACAGCCGTGCAGGGCCAAGAACTACCCTAGTGTGCGTCCGCTACACTAGCTACATAGACAGAGCCCTCAAACTAGCTCGTGTGGGTGGTGCAACACAACTATGCACAACTTAAACAACACATACACTTTGCCCTGCACGGTAACAACATACATCACAATATCAGAATACAAGATCACACGGTGCTGTCCCTTAAATCCCTACCTCTGGAAAGGGGGTGGGCGCCGCACGGCCTGCCCACCTAAATACCTCAGGGTGGCCTGGGCCTAGCGCCCAGTGCCACCTGTACTCACCTCGGGGGTCTTATTCACTGGGCCTAGCTCCCCCTAGCTGCACACAGGCCGGAGGCCTGATGTCACCCACGGGCCTAGCGCCCGCCTAACTTGTTGCCCGTTGGGTGACCTGGGCCTAATGCCCAGGGTCACCTTAGTCTATTCCTGGCGGCCAAAATACACTAGGGCCTAATGCCCTCTAATGTCCCCACAGGCCTATTGCCTGAACTGCCCCCGGGCCTAGTGCCCGCCTACTGCGCTGCTTTCAGGTGGCTTGGGCCTAATGCCCAAACCCCCTAAACAATGTGGTCGGGTCTGGGTGCTTGGGCCACGGGCCAGGTGGAACCCCGGCTGCACGTGGCCTTGGACCCAGAGAGCCGACCACACTTGTGCCCACGGGCCGGGAGGGCCCGACTGAATGCCCACAGGCCGAGAGGGCCTGACTCTGCCCACGGGCCTAATGCCCGAACACCCGGTGGTCTAGGGAGGAGCGGGTACAGGGGCACCTGAAAAGGGCCTACCTGACCCGCTGGGAGAGGCACCAGGGGGGAGCTTCGCCAGCCCTTTGCTTCCCACCCCTGGTGACCCCTCCGGCGCTCTTCTTTAATCTTCGGCCGCTGGCCCGTCCTGGCCAGCGGCGCCGCCGTCGCCTCGCCGCGTCCAGCCGCCGCTGGACATCTTCCTGCCGCCGGACGTCTTCAGGCCTCTTCCGCGGCCACCCGAGCTCCGACCGCGACGTCTTCTTCCTCATGCCGCCGGGATCTTCTGCGCTCCGGCGCGCCGACGACCGTCTCCGCTGCTCCCGCCCGTCTTCTTCTTTCCTCCCCGCGCTCTTCCGCGCGCGCGGTCTCTTCGGCTCCCGCCCGGCGTCTGACGTCAGATGCCGGGGGCGGGGCCTATGACGAGGCGAGCGCCGATTGGCTCGCTGCGTCCCTCTCTGATTGGCTGCCGCTCCGGGAGCCGCGATTGGCTCCCGGAGGGCGCCAACGTTTGAATCTTCCCGCAGCCTCCGGTCCGGTGCAGGGAAAAGGGTAATCCCTGCACCGGACACCCGCCACCACGCACCCAGCGCTGGGGACAGACAAGCTGCCCCAGCGCTGTCCCCAGCTAGGGACAGCAACACTGATGTGCCCACAGGGCACATCTCTACATTAGGTTTTGGAAGAATTGTATAAAGAGAGCCTGCTGCAGACCTGGTCAGACACAAGACTCACAAAGTTATCTATCAGATGACTAAGGACCAGACTGGGTAGCGCGGCGAATCCAATCACGTATGTACCATTGACTGTAGCCATTATTCTGTTGTATTGTATTCTATTGTATATATTGTAACCCCCTTTCAGTAATAATATGCTGTGGTGTCGAAACCCAGCAGCTTAATTACAATCTGGTGTCGTGTCTTCCTTTCCCTGCTAAGGTTTAAAGTGTATTATTATCGCATTGCATAGCTGTTAAGGGTTTGCGGTGTATCTCTGGGTGTGTACGCGCTGTGTGTACTTTGTACCGTCAGCGCGGCGATTGTACGCAAAGTCCGTACACAGTACGGGACTCTTTACGCTAATAGCGTAAAGAGTACGTAGAGTGTGTATTAAGTATAGCGGCCGCAGCGGCTCCATGGTAAAGTGTATTTAAAGTGTGTTTAAGGTATAGCTTTCATCCCTGTATATAAATCAGCATTATCAACGGGATCCGCAGGAGACATGGGCACTTTAAGACTTTCAAAGTGGTGTGACCTGGCTCCTCCCTCTATGCCCCTCCTTCAGACTCCAGTTTAGAATCTGTGCCCAGTGAGACTGGATGCACACTGAGGAGCTCTCCAGAGTTTCTCAGAAAAATACTTTTTTTAGGTTTATTATTTTCAGGGAGAACTGCTGGCAACAGTCTCCCTGCTTCGTTGGACTGAGGGGAGAGAAGCAGACCTACTTCTGTGAGTTTCAAGGCTCTGCTTCTTTTGCTACAGGACACCATTAGCTCCTGAGGGTCTGAACGCTAAGTACGCCTAGATGCTCGTTCCCAGAGCCCGCCGTCACCCCCCTTGCAGAGCCAGAAGTCAGGTGAGTAGAAGAAGATCAGAAGACTTCAGTGGCGGCTTTTAGGTACCGCACAGCGGCCGCACTGCGCGCCATGCTTCCACACACAGCGGCACTACAGGGTGCAGGGCGCAGGGGGGGGCGCCCTGTGCAGCATGAAAAACCTAATTTAAGACTGGCAATGTGGTTTTTAAGGGCCAAGGCACTAAATCCGAACCCCCGCCAGTATAAATATTCTAAAAAATAGCGGGGCTTAAGCGCGCCATTAAGAGGGCGGGGCTTAGCCCTCACAGCTCACATCAGCGTCATTTTCTCTACACAGAGACGCTGGTCCTTCCAAAAACACACTACTGTACATAACAGGGTGAAAAAGAGGGGGGGGGGCACAGTTTATTGGTGCAATATAAGTTAATAAAAAAAGCACAATATATACAGATTGGGCGCTGGGTGTTGAGCTGGTAAACTCCTTCTGACAGAATTTACTGGGGTCTGTCTCTTATAGCCAGTGTAATGTCGGTGGGTGTTTGGTACACGTGTGTCGGCATATCTGAGGCTGAATGCTCTGCCACAAATGGCTGTGGGAATGACCCTGTCGGCACCGCCGACTCACGATGGTACTTGGTACATGTATGTCAACATGTCGGTAGATGTATGTTTTTCTCAAAAGAAAACTATATGGGGGACACAGACGTGTGGGTGACCCTGTCGGCACCAACAATATCTAACTGGGTAAAAAAAAATGTTTTTGCATGATAATGTGATGCATATCAGAAAGGGCTATACCTATATGTATATATGTATAGTAGGATTGCAAAAATCTGTGGCCCAGACACAGACATGGTAATATTTATGGAGGGGATCATGTTCATAGAATATATTTCCCTCAGACCCCTCGGGGTCGAAAAAATGGTTATTTTGCCCAGTTACTGCTCCCTGATATCAACACGAATACTGTTTCTTATGTCGACCGTAATGTTTCCTGTTTTGATCCACAATATAATGTACAGCATTCAGTACATGTTCATACACATTGAGAACGTAGTAACGTCACTAGGGACCCTGCTGGTCCTGACAAAAAGATATATATATATATATATATATATATATATATATATGTGATATATGTGTATATAGATACTAGGTGCTTCATCGCGCCCTACGGGCGCTCTTCACACCGTCGCAAGGGGCTACGCCCCCTTAACCCTTGCATGCCTTTCTGGGGTTTAATATTTGTATTATATGGAGTATTACCTGCATTCCTTTGTTAGTGGTTAAATATTGCACAATGAAAGGGCGTGCGATGGTGAAGGAGGCGCAGCCCCTTGCAACGGCGTGAACAGCACCTGCAGGGCACGATGTACAGAATGTAGCGGGTGCGGGGGGGACTGCGGATGGTGTCTGTAGATGCTGCGGGTGGAGGGGAGGCAGAAGTGGGGGTGGGGCCCGGATGGGGAAGGTTCGGGAGGTGCTGCGTGTGGGGGAGGGGCAGAAGAGTGGGGGATGCAGATGGGGGAGGGGTCCGGAGGCACCGCAGGTGGGGGAGGGGCAGGGGTGCCACGGGTGGGAGAGGGGCAGGTGTGGGGATGTTGTGGATGGGTGAAGGGTTCCGGAGGTGCTGTGGGATGGGAAGGGACGGGTGTGCCGGGGGTTGGGTAGGGGACCGCAGGCACCATGGGTAGGGTAGGGGCAGGTACGGGTGTTGCGGCGGATGGGAAAGGAGGTCCGGAGGTGCTGCAGGTGGTGGAGGGGCAGGTGCAGGGGTGCCATTGGTGGGGGAGGGGTGGGTGAGGGGGGGACCGCTGATGGAGGAGGGTGTCTGCAGATGCTGCGGGTGGAGGGGGGCAGGTGTGGGGGGAGACGTATAAGGGGGGTGAATGGTGGAAGGGGCCTAGAGGTGCTGTGGGTGGTGAAGGGGTGGAGGAGTGGGAGCCACGGGTGGTGTAGGGGGTCTGGAGGCACAGCATGTGGGGGAGGGGTGGAGTGCCGCATGTGGTGGAGGGGAAGGTGCGGAGGTGTGGTGCATTGGGGAGAGGTCTGGAGGCGCTGCGGGTACTGTACATGCCATAAAAGGTAGTTGGAGGGTATGCAGTAACAGGGCCAGGACAGGGGTGACAGGGTCAGTACAGGGTTGACGGGGCCAGGACAGGGGTGACGGTGCCAGGACAGGGGTGACGGGGCCAGGACAGGGGTGACGGGGTCAGGACAGGGGTGACGGGGCCAGGACAGGGGTGACGGGGCCAGGACAGGGGTGACAGGGCCAGGACAGAAATGATAGGGACAGGATAGGGGTGACAGGGCCAGGGTAGGGGCGGCAGGACCAGGACAGGGGTGACGGGGCCAGTATAGGGTTCACAGGGCAAGCACAGGGGTGACAGGGCCAGGATAGGGGTAACAGGGCCAGCATAAGGGTGACAGGGCCAGGATAAGGGTGAAAGGGCCAGAATAAGGGTGGCAGGGCAAGGCCAGGGACATGACAGAACACAGGGCACGGGAGAGATTGGTATTAGGGACAAAACAGTGGTGACAGACAGATGTGTCTTACCGGAGTCACTGCTGCTGGCTGTTGCTGTTCCATTCCAACCTGTTGGGATCTGCTGCTGCTGGAGACTTGGCATGGCTGACTCTCTCAGGCTGGAGTCCTGCTTTCTCTGCCAGTCCGCATCCCTCCCCCCCCCTCCTCAGTCACACACCGCAGACCTCGCGCAGCTGCCGGGCACTGTGGTAAGGTGAGACTGGAAATGACTGGTTAGCCCCCAGGAGACGCTGCGGCTGGAGGGAGGAGGGGGTCATAGCATGCACGTGGCGCGGACCTCACGGCTTCCGGGCACTGTGGTAAGGGGAGACTGGGAGTGACTGGTTAGCTCCCAGGAGACGCTGCGGCTGGAGGGAGGAGTGGGTCAGAGCCTGCAAGCAGCTCGGATTTCTGCAGCGCTACCCGCCAGCTAAAGTGTGTGAATGAGCTGGGCGCACTCCACTGCGGGTGGCAGCGCTGCAGCTAGCGGTGGGGTTGCCGGGGCTGGAGATAACAGAGGCAGTATGGAACCTGCACAGCGGCAGGTGCCTCACTAAACTGCAGCTAAGAAGCGTGGAGTGTGTCAGAAAGTGACGCTCCTCCGCACCAGAGAGACCCTGCTGAGTATGCCGATGTGGGGGGTCAAGCACACAGTGAGCCGGTGCCCGTCTGTCTGTATGACATACCCCTCACACACCCCCATACCTCCCAAATGTCCCGATTTTCGCGGGACAGTCCCATTTTTTGGGGTCTGTCCCGCTGTCCCACCCGCGGGTCGAAGTGTCCTGCGGTGGGGGGGGGGGGCAGTTGGAAAGCTCCTGTACTCGCTGTTCTGCTTAGCAGAGCAGCGGTGAATAGTGGAGACAGAGGGAGAGGGGGCATCAGGGGGTACGGATTAATGGGGGGGTTCCAGCAGCAGAGCCGGATTAAGGGGGGGGGGGGGGGGGCGGGGGATACGTACCGTTGGCCCCACAGTTTTAGAGGCCCCCCCGGCTGGAGTAGCTCTGTCCCAGCTCAGAAGCTCCCCCCCCCCCCCGTCCTGCCAGCAACAGTGGCAGCATTGTGCTACAGTCAGCACACGCTGCTGCATATTGGCAGGTCTGTGGTGTTGCAGGGAGGCAGCAGTCTCCCTGCTTTCTTCTCCCTGTGCGGGTGTGTAGGGGGGAGCGACCACCTCCTCTGGATTTAGCCCTAGCTGAGGGGCCAAAATCCCATTAAAAAAATAAAAACAAAAATCGGAATTTGCATAAGGGGGCGTGGCCGCGCGGTCCGCGATTAGGCCACGCCCCCAACCCCCAGCAGGCACAGCAATGAGATAGGGCTCCCCTGTCTCAAGTGCCCTGGGCCCCCCGGACTCATAATCAGCCCCTGGGGGCATGCCAGCAGCTCACAGAGCGCTGGGCATGCCCCCTCACTGACGAAAACGGGGACCCTCCCGTGAAGCCACGCCCCCTTTTCGCCGAGTGTTTCCCTCCTTCTGCCTGGAGAAAGCTCCTGCAGAAAGCCGGGAGGTATGCAGCCCTGTCTGTGACATGCCCAATGTCCATGCTATCTGCTTCTGCTCCTAGTCTCCTGTAGATTTGGCCAGATCTCTGTGACTCATTTGAATAACTCCGCCCACTGTTGTGACTCCGCCCAACGTTAGCAAATGAATCACAAGGTCACAGAATAGGGCTATTATATAGGAGATATGTATAGGTGTGTATGTGTATGGATATTTTTATATATCTCCTATATAATAGCCCTATTCTGTGACCTTGTGATTCATTTGCTAACGCTGGGCGGAGTCACAACAGTGGGCGGAGTTATTCAAATGAGTCACAGAGATCTGGCCAAATCTACAGGAGACTAGGAGCAGAAGCAGATAGCATGGACATTGGCATGTCACAGACAGGGCTGCATACCTCCCGGCTTTCTGCAGGAGCTTTCTCCAGGCAGAAGGAGGGAAACACTCGGCGAAAAGGGGGCGTGGCTTCACGGGAGGGTCCCCGTTTTCGTCAGTGAGGGGGCATGCCCAGCGCTCTGTGAGCTGCTGGCATGCCCCCAGGGGCTGATTATGAGTCCGGGGGGCCCAGGGCACTTGAGACAGGGGAGCCCTATCTCATTGCTGTGCCTGCTGGGGGTTGGGGGCGTGGCCTAATCGCGGACCGCGTGGCCACGCCCCCTTATGCAAATTCCTATTTTTGTTTTTATTTTTTTAATGGATTTTGGCCCCTCAGCTAGGGCTAAATCCAGAGGAGGTGGTCGCTCCCCCCTACACACCCGCACAGGGAGAAGAAAGCAGGGAGACTGCTGCCTCCCTGCAACACCACAGACCTGCCAATATGCAGCAGCGTGTGCTGACTGTAGCACAATGCTGCCACTGTTGCTGGCAGGACGGGGGGGGGGGGGAGCTTCTGAGCTGGGACAGAGCTACTCCAGCCGGGGGGGCCTCTAAAACTGTGGGGCCAACGGTACGTATCCCCCGACCCCCCCCCCCCCCCCCCTTAATCCGGCTCTGCTGCTGGAACCCCCCCATTAATCCGTACCCCCTGATGCCCCCTCTCCCTCTGTCTCCACTATTCACCGCTGCTCTGCTAAGCAGAACAGCGAGTACAGGAGCTTTCCAACTGCCCCCCCCCCCCCCACCGCAGGACACTTCGACCCGCGGGTGGGACAGCGGGACAGACCCCAAAAATGGGACTGTCCCGCGAAAATCGGACATTTGGGAGGTATGGGGGTGTGTAGGGGTATGTCATACAGACAGACGGGCACCGGCTCACTGTGTGCTTGACCCCCCACATCGGCATACTCAGCAGGGTCTCTCTGGTGCGGAGGAGCGTCACTTTCTGACACACTCCACGCTTCTTAGCTGCAGTTTAGTGAGGCACCTGCCGCTGTGCAGGTTCCATACTGCCTCTGTTATCTCCAGCCCGGCAACCCCACCGCTAGCTGCAGCGCTGCACCCGCAGTGGAGTGCGCCCAGCTCATTCACACACTTTAGCTGGCGGGTAGCGCTGCAGAAATCCGAGCTGCTTGCAGGCTCTGACCCACTCCTCCCTCCAGCCGCAGCGTCTCCTGGGAGCTAACCAGTCACTCCCAGTCTCCCCTTACCACAGTGCCCGGAAGCCGTGAGGTCCGCGCCACGTGCATGCTATGACCCCCTCCTCCCTCCAGCCGCAGCGTCTCCTGGGGCTAACCAGTCATTTCCAGTCTCACCTTACCAAGTGCCCGGCAGCTGCGCGAGGTCTGCGGTGTGTGACTGAGGAGGGGGGGGGAGGGATGCGGACTGGCAGAGAAAGCAGGACTCCAGCCTGAGAGAGTCAGCATGCCAAGTCTCCAGCAGCAGCAGATCCCAACAGGTTGGAATGGAACAGCAACAGCCAGCAGCAGTGACTCCGGTAAGACACATCTGTCTGTCACCACTGTTTTGTCCCTAATACCAATCTCTCCCGTGCCCTGTGTTCTGTCATGTCCCTGGCCTTGCCCTGCCACCCTTATTCTGGCCCTTTCACCCTTATCCTGGCCCTGTCACCCTTATGCTGGCCCTGTTACCCCTATCCTGGCCCTGTCACCCCTGTGCTTGCCCTGTGAACCCTATACTGGCCCCGTCACCCCTGTCCTGGTCCTGCCGCCCCTACCCTGGCCCTGTCACCCCTATCCTGTCCCTATCATTTCTGTCCTGGCCCTGTCACCCCTGTCCTGGCCCCGTCACCCCTGTCCTGGCCCCGTCACCCCTGTCCTGACCCCGTCACCCCTGTCCTGGCCCCGTCACCCCTGTCCTGGCACCGTCACCCCTGTCCTGGCCCCGTCAACCCTGTACTGACCCTGTCACCCCTGTCCTGGCCCTGTTACTGCATACCCTCCAACTACCTTTTATGGCATGTACAGTACCCGCAGCGCCTCCAGACCTCTCCCCAATGCACCACACCTCCGCACCTTCCCCTCCACCACATGCGGCACTCCACCCCTCCCCCACATGCTGTGCCTCCAGACCCCCTACACCACCCGTGGCTCCCACTCCTCCACCCCTTCACCACCCACAGCACCTCTAGGCCCCTTCCACCATTCACCCCCCTTATACGTCTCCCCCCACACCTGCCCCCCTCCACCCGCAGCATCTGCAGACACCCTCCTCCATCAGCGGTCCCCCCCTCACCCACCCCTCCCCCACCAATGGCACCCCTGCACCTGCCCCTCCACCACCTGCAGCACCTCCGGACCTCCTTTCCCATCCGCCGCAACACCCGTACCTGCCCCTACCCTACCCATGGTGCCTGCGGTCCCCTACCCAACCCCCGGCACACCCGTCCCTTCCCATCCCACAGCACCTCCGGAACCCTTCACCCATCCACAACATCCCCACACCTGCCCCTCTCCCACCCGTGGCACCCCTGCCCCTCCCCCACCTGCGGTGCCTCCGGACCCCTCCCCCATCTGCATCCCCCACTCTTCTGCCCCTCCCCCACGCGCAGCACCTCCCGAACCTTCCCCATCCGGGCCCCACCCCCACTTCTGCCTCCCCTCCACCCGCAGCATCTACAGACACCATCCGCAGTCCCCCCCGCACCCGCTACATTCTGTACATCGTGCCCTGCAGGTGCTGTTCACGCCGTTGCAAGGGGCTGCGCCTCCTTCACCATCGCACGCCCTTTCATTGTGCAATATTTAACCACTAACAAAGGAATGCAGGTAATACTCCATATAATACAAATATTAAACCCCAGAAAGGCATGCAAGGGTTAAGGGGGCGTAGCCCCTTGCGACGGTGTGAAGAGCGCCCGTAGGGCGCGATGAAGCACCTAGTATATATATATATATATATATATATAAATTTATAATGAATGCTGAGGTATGCTCTGACAAGATGTTTTCAAATCCTCAAGAGGATTCCGAGTGTTTATTCTTTTCCTGCCGCGGAGAGGATAAGGTGGGAGTTTCCCCACCCTGATCTGCACAGGGCCCTGTCACATAGGATCGTATGCAGGAAGCTATGTTAAATTCTAGTTAGGTGTCCACGCGTGCGTAAATTATATCTGCCATTACATGCGCATGGGGGAGTAGTAGTATTCAGAAATGGTCGGTTACCTTGTCATCCGACGTAGATACCCTGGGGAGAGACGGGATACTCCTTAAGTTGGGTCATATCTAGGACACTGCAGCTTACTGCTATGTGACTACAAGGGAGTTCGCTGGCCAGTTCCATGGTGGTCTCGGCTAGGAGGCCGTGGTGGAGTCACCAATGGAATGCTGATGCTGACTCCGAGGAGAAAATGGGGTTTTCTTCCCTATGAAGGTAAAGCCTGGTTTGGTGACGGCCGAGTTAGTTTGATCTCGGCAGATGCCGCTGGTAAGTCTACCTTTTCTTGCCCTATGTTCCCTCACAACGGATGATGACGCATCATTGTCGGATGCAGTCATTTCGGCATAATAGGTACAGGCCTCCCCCTTTCTTTGCAGGTAGAAGAAGGAGAAGAGAGAAGAGGTCAGCAGCCTCTTCAAGATCACAGGACCAGTTATCATCCTCTGTTTCTGCCACATCCACAGCAGGACGCTGGGTCTCTCTTGCGGTAGCCCACGCCGGCAGTCCACGTCTAAAACTCTTCAGTCTGTCCTGGAACGGACTTGGACCCGTGGGTTTTTTAAGAATAGTGTCCCAAGGGTGCATACTGGAGTTTCTAGACGTTCCCCTCACCGATTTGTCAAATCGACCTTACCGATTCTCCTCAGGACGGGAAGGTAGTAGGCGACGCAATGCAAGGGTCAGGATCAGGTCATTGTCCTGGTGTCCCTGTCACAATAGGAAAAAAGCTGTTAGTCAAGCCTCTTCGTGCTCCTGAGGCCGGACGGCTCGGTCAGACCTATCCTATATCTGAAATTCCTAAATTTCTACTTAAAGAAATTCAAATCCAAGATGGAGTCTCTCAGGGCAGTGATCTCCAATCTGGAAAAAGGATAAAGAAGGTCTAAATATGGTTTTCTTCCGCATTAGGCTTACCTGAGGTTTTCAATTCAGGATTGTCATTGCCAATTTCACCAGGGTGATGGCGGTAATGATGGTTCTCCTTGGATAATATGGAGTCACATGTATCCCGTACTGGGCCGGTCTCCTGATTACGGCGAGATCAAGAAACCAAGTGGTGCAAAACGTTGCATTCTCCCTGACAGTTCTTCAAAATTCACTGTTGGTCCCAACGACGCGGTTGTCGGCTTTGGGAATAATACTAGATACAGAACTAATGAGAGTTTGGGTTTTCTTCCGGTGGAAAAGGCTCTGAGGATCCAGAGTCGGGTCGGACCTACAACAATGTCAATCCATCAATACATTCGGTGGCTAGAAAAGATGGTTGCGGCCTACAAGGACATTCGTTTGGCAGGTTCCATGCCAGGGTGTTCTGGTCCAGTGGGACAAGTGGTCCGGTTCCCACCTAGGATAATCCTGGCTTTCAAGACCAGAATCTCACTCCTGTGGTGGCTGCGCAGCTCTCACTTCCTAAAGGGGCGCAGGGTCGGGATCCAGGCCTGGATCCTAGTGACCACGGATGCATGCCTCCGAGGCGGGGAAGCAGTTACACAGGGGGAAAAACTTCCAAGGAAGAGGGTCAAGCTAGAAAACTTGTCACCACAATAACGGTCTAGATTTAAGGGCCGTTTACAACGATTTTCTATAAACGAAAAACGGAGCAAAAATGGGGGAAGCCAGAAGGATTTTCCGCTGGGCGGCAAAACATACAAGCGCTCTGCAGAAATGTTCGTTCCAACAGTGGACCACTGGGAAGCAGACTTCCTCGGCAGACACGACCTCCATCCAGGAGAGTGGGGCCTTCATCAAGAGGTATTTGCAGAAGTGACAAGTCTTTGGGGAATACCTCAAATAGACATGATGGTGTCTCGCCTCAACAAGAAACTTCAGAGACATGGTTCCAGGTCGAGGGAACCCCAAGCAATAGCAGTGGACGCACTAGTGACACCATGGGTGTTTCAGTCGGTGTATGTATTCCCTCCGCTTCCACTCTTTCCAAAAGGGCTGAAGATCATAGGAAGAACAAATGTTCAGGTGATCCTCATTGTTCCAGACTGGCCAAGGAGGGCTTGGTATCCAGATCTTCGGCAATTACTCATAGGAGATCCTGGACCTCTTTATCTACGAGAGGATCTGTTGCAGCGGAGGCCGTGCGTGTATCAAGTTTTACCGCGGCTGAGTTTGAAGGATTGGCGGTTGAATGCCGGATTCCTAGCCCGAAAGAGTGTTCCCAGTAAAGTCATTCCCACACTTCTTTAGTCTAGGAAAGGAGTAACGTCTAAACGTTACCACCAGGTTTGGAGAATATATGAGTCTTGATGTGACTCCAAGAAGACTTCTACGGAAGTATTTCAGCTAGGACATTTTCTCCATTTTCTACAAGCTGGTGTGGATGAGGGCTTAAAGTTGGGCTCAATTGTAGTACAAATTTCAGCCTTATCGGTTCTCTTTCAAAAATTGGCCTCCTTTCCAGAAGTTCAGGCTTTCGTGAAAGGCGTATTGCACATCCAACCTCCATTTGTGCAACGGTGGCAGTGTGGAATCTTAGAGTGGTGTTGCAGTTCCGTCAATCACATTGGTTTGTACCTTTACAGAAGGTGGAGTTGACATTCATCACTTGGAAAGTGGTCGTCAGGTTGGCCTTGACATGCGCAAGGCGAGTGTCTGAGTTAGAGACCTGGTCTCACAGGAGACCTTATTTGATCTCTCATGAAGATAGAACAGAGTTGGAAACTCGTCAACACTTCCTACCGATGGTGGTTGTTTTCTTCCACATGTACCAACCTCTTGTGGTGCCTGTGGCTACTGACGCCTTCGCTGAGTCAAAAGTCTCTGCATGAGGTCAGAGTTTTGAAAGTGCATGTCGCCAAGACGGCTCCGTTTAGGAACACAGGCTCTGTTGTCCTGTTTGCTCCCAACAAGATTGGGTGCGCTGCTTCCATGCAGACCGTTACGCGTTGGATCTGTGGTATGATTCAGCATGCTCATCCCACCGAAATATGTGAAGGCCCATTTTGTTGGACAGGTGGGCTCATCCGGGCCGGTGGACCAGGGGATCTCGGCATAGCAACTTGCCGAGCAACTGTTTAGCAAACTGTTTGGCTATTTTTTTACGGGTTTGCCACCTTGGCCGCCTTGTCAATCGGTTCTGCAGAGTCATCCGCACTCTCCTGCCCGTTCTAGAGCTTTGGTATAACCCCATGGTCTTGAAGTTACTCCAGCATCCTCTAGGACGTATGAGAAAATAGGATTTTAATACCTACCGGTAAATCCTTTTCTCTTAGTCCGTAGAGGATGCTGGGCGCCCGTCCCGGTGCGTACTGTATCTGCAGATATCGACTATGGTTACAGACAGGTTGTGTAACGGTTTTTGTGTCAGCTTATTGCTGCAAATTCTTCATGCCGTTGGCTTGGGTTCTATTGAATGCCACGTTCTGCGGCATACTTGAGGTGTGAGCTGGTAAGATGCTCACCGTGGTTTAACAATAAATCCTTTCCTCGAAATGTCCGTCTCCCTGGGAACAGTTCCTTAAACTGGAGTCTGGAGGAGGGGCATAGAGGGAGGAGCCAGGTCACACCACTTTGAACGTCTTAAAGTGCCCATGTCTCCTGCGGATCCCGTCTATACCCCATGGTCTTGAAGTTACCCCAGCATCCTCTACGGACTAAGAGAAAAGGATTTACCGGTAGGTATTAAAATCCTATTGTTTTGTTATTGTTGTGTGTGTTTGACAGCGACAGGGGGCACAACTACTGGGGGCACAGCAGCAGAGGGCACAACTACTGGGGGCACAGCAGCGCAGCAGAGGGTACAACTACTGGAGGCATAGCAACAGAGGGCACAACTACTGGGGGCACAGCGACAGAAGGCACAACTACTGAGGTAAATCTACTGGGGGCACAACTACTGGGGTAAATCTACTGGGGGCAAAGCAACAGGGGGCGCAGCAACAGAGGGCACAACTACTGGGGACAAAGCAACAGGGGGCACAACTACTGGGGCAAATCTACTGGGGGCAAAGCAACAGAGGGCACAACTACTGGGGGCACAACAACAGGGCACAACTACTGGGGGCATAGCTGAACTGCGCATGCACCGCAATGCGCAGGCGCGTCGTACGGGTGCAAAGCAGATCGTTGCTGAGCGATGGATTTAATGAAGAATCCATTCGCACAGCCGACTGCAAGGAGATTGACAGGAAGAGGGCATTTGTGGGTGTCAACTGACGGATTTCTGGGAGTGTTTGGAAAAATGCAGGCGTGTCCAAGCGTTTGCAGGGTGGGTGTCTGACGTCAATTCCGGCGCAGAACAGGCTGAAGTGATCGCAGCGGCTGAGTACGTTCTGAGCTACTCAGAAACTGCACAAACTGTTTTTGTAGTGCTCGGCTGCACATGCGATTACACACTTGCATAGCAAACATACACTCCCCTATAGTTGGCGACTATCTGATCGCAGCACTGCAAATGAATGACCCCCTAAGTCTTAGGGTATGAACTTGAGGGATATGGTTTATTGTTATGAACAGAAATAGCAATGACAGGTAACTTCTGTTGGTTGCTAGGAATAATATTACCTCATTTTTTTATATATTGAGTTTGAGAAGAGCACCTCAATGATGTGATAGCAGGATGACAATTAGTAACGTGGCCAGTACAGATGGTGAGACATCCAGGGAGGATAGATAAATGTGGATGTTACCCACATCGAGGTTATATTGAAATACAAAAGAGCTTATTAGTTTTCCAACAGAAGAGGTATATATAGGGAACAGGGCCAGATTAACAATGGGGCAGATGGAGCTACAGCTCCAGGCTACCACATAAAAATAGGCCCATCATGCTGGCAGCAGGATGATGACCAGGCGCACAGCTGGCCAAACAATCATAAATCATAAGTATTAAAATTGTTTTTGTCATTTTCTCAGAAAGTTATCCAATTTTCCTATGTTTATGTATATAGGGAAACATTGGGGCATATAGTATATAGGGTGTACATGCCCACATGGCTCTGGCCACACCCACACAGCACTGGTCACAGCTCCTCTCCTTCCAAGTATAGGCCCTTGAAAATTTTCAGCTCCAGGCCCATGTGGCCCTTAATCCGGCCCTGATAGGGAAGAGTAGAGGACCTAGAATGAGGCTTATGGTACTCCTACTGATAGAGAAAGCATTTAAGTGGATCCAGAGAAATGAAAAATTAAAGTGAAAGTGGGATGAGAACCAGGATAGGACAGTGTCCTGAAGACCTAGGTAGTGTAGCCTTTGTATGAATACAGTATCCACTGTGTAAATGCAGGAAAGAGATGCAGGAGAATTAATAATAATAATAATAATTTTATTTATATAGCGCTCTTTCTCCTACAGGACTCAAGGCGCTTTACAGACATCAAAAACAATGCACATAATACAGAATATTTAAGTAAGACAGCAATAGATAAGCCACACAGACATAATAAAAGAAAACCTTAAACACAGAAAGCATAATGCAGGATTGGTGTAGGCATTTTGGGTAATAACTTCCAAGGGTTGTGTATTCCACCCTCACAAGGTACCAAGTGCGGCAGCCATCTTGGGCGCTCAGCGTAGGATTACCCAGGGTGGAATAGTCCACCCCTAGAAGAGATGACACAAAATGGGGGTGATTTCAGAGTCCTAAAGTTCAGAGTAGGTTCCGACAAAACTACCAGGTCCATGTATTTTTCATCCCATCCACAAGCGTACCAGATGATGCAGCCTTGTTGGGCGCACTTCGAAGGTTACACTGTGGGAGGTGAGCCATACAAGGGCCAAGTGCATATATGGGAAAACTGACACTTGTGTAGTAGTATGATGTACCCTGTAGGTAGGGCGCAATGGCAAGGTGTGCAATCAGTTGGAGGTAAACATTGCAGGAAAAGCACACGGTGGGGTGGAAGTGAAAAAAATAATTAATTATATTATACACATACATACACACACATATATATATATATATATACACACACACACACACACACACATACACACACACAAAACAAAAGGGGAGATAAAGAACAACTGCAGGTAACCAGTGTTAGAAGGAAAATTGGTATAACATTATTTTGATAAGATCATAGTACGGGTGGGTATGAGAATGTGGATAGCACCCTCGGGACCAATGCAGATGTCCCCGCTGAGCCTGGTCCTGGTGCTCTCCCCCCACAGCTACCTGCTCATCTTTAGGTTTAGGCCCAGGGGCGAGCTTGATGTTCTCAGCCAGAGAGGTGGTAAACCTGGCCCTGGAGCTGTCATGGTAGAGGTGAGGGGAGGGCTCCTGATCCTGGGTTTTGTGGTTGTAACGCAGTCCTTCTGTTATCATGTTGGTTTGTTTGCCTTCTGTTTTCCTTCTGTTTAACACACGTATAACACTGCTATTGATTTAAGCTGCCACTTTATAACTAGCCACTTCATATACTAGGCACTGCAGCGTCCTAAGGGACTGGCGTCCTGACCTATACTGAATAAATAAGTCTACAAACACATGTTGAACCTGATTACAACCTCCCCCACACAGCAACCCTCCACCTCCAGCAAAAGGTGTTAATCAAATCTGACAAATGTAAGGTCAGTAAACCCCACTCAATCACTATAAGTTCTTAACATGGGGGGTAATTCTGAGTTGATCGCAGCAGGATTTTTGTTAGCAGTTGGACAAAACCATGTGCACTGCAGGGGGGGCAGATATAAAATGTGCAGAGAGAGTTAGATTTGGGTGTGGTGTGTTCAATCTGCAATCTAAATTGTAGTGTAAAATAAAGCAGCCAGTATTTACCCTGCACAGAAACAAAATAACCCACCCAAATCTTACTCTCTCTGCACATGTTATATCTGCCTCCCCTGCAGTGCACATGGGTGTGCCCAACTGCTAACAAAAATCCTGCTGCTATCAACTCAGAATTACCCCCATAGTACAGATATAAATCCACTTATAACAGCTTTCTAAACTTTTAACCATGCAATGTAATTTGAAAAAAAAAAAAAAAAACAATATTGATCTGAGTAGGTTTACAGAGTAAATCTTTAGTAAGGCAGATGCAATCGTGGATAATGGACTTTAAATTTAAGTTATCAAATCAATGAACATCTCAGTCGCTCCTGTCTATGGGGAATGTAGAACATACCTCCCAACATTTATAAACTAAAGATCGGGACATTATGGACCCGCCTAAGCTGAGCCTAATGTGAAAAAGGCGTGCGGCCTTATACCCACTAGACCACACCACCTGGGGTATGACGTTTGGGGCTGTGACACCAAGTCACCCCTCCTCCCCCATTTCAAATGCATGGGGCAAGCCCAGCACTCTGGCAGCTGCTTGGCGGCAGGTATCGATAAAGTCACGTGAACGTGACGAAACGCGTCAGGACCCCGCCTCTATGCACACCTGGTCCAGGTGAATTCTTGGTGCAATCCCTCTTGGTCTCGCTACCACTTCAATTGATCATCCCACCGCTCCAGGCGGCTGCCGTCCAGTCTACCGCTGTGGTCAATGAAAGCCATCGGGCGGCTTCTGCATCTCCTCTCCGCGGCACAGTGCAGTTGGCAATGAAGGACTTTTAGCCGAGGACGCTCGGCTAATTAACCAGCCCACTTTGAGAGGTATAAAAGCTAACCATCACTTATCTGGTGACTTTGAGCCATAACCATTTGGAATTGCACTATTTGAATCTTTTTCCACCTTTCAACAATTTGTGGAATACGAACACTTTCCATCTACATTTATTACCCAGTACATGGCTAATAAGCTATGAATCATCTGAGACAGATATAGGTGTGCTGCTATTATTTTAACATTACTCTCATTACTTTATTATTTTATATCTTTTTATTGTGAAGTACCGTTATTAAATATTATATTTATATATTCACACGTTGGCTCTCGTTTTGATATAATTCCTGACACACAGCGCAGCCGTTGTTGTTTTCTCCTATTTTGTTTCTGTGCAGGGTAAATACTGGCTGCTTTATTTTTACACTGCAAATTAGATTGCAGATTGAACACACCACACCCAAATCTAACTCTTTCTGCACATGTTATATCTGCTTCCCCTGCAGTGCACATGGGCCCTCATTCCGAGTTGATCGCAGCAGTTCATTGCATCGCAAACGGCGAAACTCCGCAAACTGCGCATGCGCGAATGCTGAACTGCGCGTGCGCAAAGGGAGCGATACTTACTAACTGAAAATCTGCTCGTACTACACCACTGAAAACAGGGAGTGACGGAGGCGTGACAGAGGCTCGGCTTCGCTATCTAACAAAATGGGCGTGAAAGTGGGCGGCTAGTGTGGGAGTATGCAACCAGCAGTAGGCGTGTTTTTAGCAGAAATGCGTATCCGATGGTAAAATGTACACAACAAATGTTCGCTATCTTGTCGCAGCCGAGGAGTAAGTCTGCAGCTACTCTGCACTTGCGAAGTACTGTTACAAGTGTGTTTGCCCTAATTAGCAATTAATTTGCAAAAGAATTCACCTGTTGACCAATTACTTGGCAAACACTGCTCTGACAAAATGCTACAAACAGCAATTGTCTGGCCACATAACATTTTATTGTTAGCACCTATAAATCTGAGACGGAACCAAATAATGCATTTTTTATTTTAACTTCAAAATAAACTTTGATGTTAAATGCATGTTGTAATTATTTCTTTAATACTAGCAAATGTAATCAAGTGTGAATAAACCAACTTCTAAACTACATCAGCTAAATCTTCTCGACATAGACATATTCCTTTGTACATACCAAATAACATGAACAACATAATGCAGCCTACACTTAATGTTACTTGATACAATTTTTTAGACATTTGGTGGGAATATGTGTCCATATCGAATATTATGCCATGTTGCCCCTAGTAACCCAAGGTCCTATTTTTTTAACTTTTATATATATGCCCAGTTAAGTGTTGTGCAAGGCATACATGTTTTAAATTATAATATGCAATGCTTGTATGAATATTCTGATTGTTCCCTTGTTCCACAAATGTCTATATGCCATGTTAAAGTTTACAGGGCTCAGTTTTCCATAGTGCATAACCTTTAATAAAACACACAAACAATTTTGTATTCAATCTTTTTTTACTTCAAAAAATATAATAAATCAGAAACACAACATGGCTACAGATGAGCATCACATACAACGATGGACATACTGTAGCAACAAGCAAATGGCAGTGCAAAAATTCACATAGCAGAACCCAGTACTATGGTAACACCATCTTCTGACAAAATATGATGTTTAAAATTTAATAAGTATATGTTGTGAACCCCCAGCCAGACGAAACTTTTAGGGGAACTGAGGTCGATTCTGGAACCAACACACAAACACAAACATACACAGCACGCTATGAAGAGGAAGATGGCTCAGGTGTAGACGAAAATAACTCACGGGCTACAATTTAACTAAACACAAATATACCCTTTCACTTTGAGGGAGTTGAACATTCTGGCCACACAAGCCAAAAAAAACCATATCGAGGCAACATGTAAAACATGGGTGCTGCCCATCTGGAGAGACATCACTTTCTCTTCTTTTTACCCGCCTGATGTAGTTCTTCACGACTCGGTCTGCGAAGCGACCTTCGAGGGCCCTGCCCAGTGGGATGTTCTTCCTGGGCAGAGGGAGGGGAGGGAGCAGATGTGGCTGGCTCTCTGCCACTGTGGGCAAGGGAGACAGCGATGTCCTGGAGCCCTTGCAGAATGGAATTGGCAATTTGTTGGAAGGAGGAGGCGAGTTGCTCTTGTCCCTGCCTGATCTCTGCCAGACCTTGGCAGAGTTGAGCTACACCTTGCTCCACAATGGTTCTGTGCTCAGTGAGCCGGACAGGTATCTGGCTTATCTCCCGGATCATCCTGTCTTGAAAAGCATTCAGGCTCTCACCATACCTTGCAATTTCAGACAGGATGTCCGGGATAGCAGAGGGTTGGGTGGGGGGGCCAGTTGGAATCTGGACAGATGGAATTTGTGGTCCCACAGTGCCAGAGACACTAGGTCCCCCCACCTCAGCCTCAGCCACATAACCCTCCTCTGACTCTACCTGCTCACCCACCTGTGCTGTGTTATGTTCAAATCAAAAATAAGAATGAGTGGAAAAAGAGTAGAAAAAAACAACATGAGACTTTTTGAACCACTAAATTAGTTGTTTAGGAATATGTGTGTAAACTTACCTGGCAAGTCATGTGCCATCAGTATTTCAGGCAGGTCCGTGTCCATATGAGACACCCCAACCCCCTCCTCGTAACTCACACACTCCATCGCCATCTCCTCAAGATCTGTGTACTCCACAGTGGCAGCTGGACCTCCCCCTGTTGCCCTCGAGGCATTCCACTCCGCAGACCTCTTGCCCTTCAGGCGGGATTTGAAGTCGGCCCAACTACATATGTGATGAAAAATAGGGGCAAGGTACAGAAAAGTTATGAATACCAGCTTTAATTGATAGTACACATGTTAGGTATTTGGCTGCTATAGGCAACATCACATCTAGCTAAGTTTTTAATAATACTTGGGTCAGAAAATGGTGTGTCAATATACACTTACCGTCTTCTAACTTCCTGTGATGTGCGGACTATTGAGCCGACTTCATTAACAGAATCAGTGATGTCCCTCCAGATTCGCTCTTTGGATGCAGCACCCATGTTTTTGGGTCCTCTATGAATTTTTTCCATGGCCTGTGTGACCAAAACACTTAACTCCCTCTTAGCGAAGGCGGGCTGTCTTTTTTTTTCTGGATGTAGCCTGTGAGCTATCGTCCTGGCCCTCCTCACCATCTTCCTCTTCAGTAGCTGCTTGTGTACTTTGTGTTTGAGATGGTATTCCGGAATCTCCCTCAGTTTCCACAGTATCTATGTCTGGCAGGGGATTCACTCCTAACTCCTGGGTATCAGAAGATGGAGTTTGTACAGTACTGGGTCCTGCTATTTCAACTTCCAAACTTGCAGCTTCCAACATCTGCCTCCGCAGCGCTAGGCGCCTATGTGTCAAAGCGGACATCTGCTGCTGCACCCGGTCCATCTCTGCTGCCATCTGCTCACGAGTAGCCATGTTGCTGGTGGCATGTGTG
Organism: Pseudophryne corroboree; assembly: GCF_028390025.1. Classification (NCBI taxonomy): domain Eukaryota; kingdom Metazoa; phylum Chordata; class Amphibia; order Anura; family Myobatrachidae; genus Pseudophryne; species Pseudophryne corroboree. Next base: position 251,389,016 of record NC_086445.1, read on the forward strand.
TTTGCACAGGTGTCTAGCGATTTATAGCTGCGTGTGGATTCCAGTGCGGCAATTCGCACAGGTGTCAATTATGCTAATACTTCGATTAATTGTACAGCCTGTTTAAAAGCCTGGAGTGCAGCCTGTGTGAGTGGGTGTATGATGCAAAATGCTGTTTGGTCATGTTTCATGCAAGGTGGTCGTGTTTGCTCACACATTTCTGAGTGAGTTTTTATTGCAGTATATTGTAGAAAAATGTGCGTTTGTTTGCTTGCAAATGTTTTACTGTTGTGTTGTGGAGTGCTTATTTTCTGCTAATTTTTTTAAATAAATATGGTTAAATTAGGATATTAACAAACCAAGTATGTATGGGTGTGCAATGGTCCTTTGTAGTGTTTTAAACAGGGTCTTAGTAGTTTGTTGGTTAATGTTTTTGCCTATAAATTTAATATCATGTACTATCTAATAGTTTTGTCATCCTGTGTGATAGCCGGGCAGCGGCAGGTCCTTCAGTGATTTTAAAAAGCATTGTCACGCCAGGCCGTCTCATCACATAAGCAAGCAGTTTATTCACAGTTCAGACAGGGTTATCACGACAGTAACATTTAACTTCTTTTTCTTCTCTCCAGCACAATATTCATATGGGTTACATCAGGTTACATCTCCTTTCATTTGCTTCACTGGCAATAACAGCATTTACAGTGATGTGGCAGCATTACAGTACAGTACATACCAGCGCAGTCTCTGGGAATCAGTAGTGCGGCTTCCGCAAACTGAGATTCATTTCAGTGTGCTCTCCCCCATTCGCTAGGGGCTCTATCTAAACGGGATCTCTCATGGACACGTTACTGGGGGCCTTCCGCCAAACGTGATTTCCTATCACTCACCCAGCTCGTCCTCTCCCGCAGACTCCCACCTCCAGTCCTGCTTCCTGGGTACCCCTGAAGGTGAAGATCCCCTTTATTTCTTCCACTGATTGTTCATGCTGTAACTTCTCTCACACTGCAAATCTGGATATCTCTTGCTCTTCCTAGCAGCACCTACATGCTGTTCCATAATGCCAGGGACTGTGGAGTTATAGATGCTTGTTCCACAGTCCCCAGACTGCGTTTCTCCTGGACACTAGCCTGTGCCCTCCATCTCAGTCCTCAGCTCACACTGCACTGTCCTGTGCTTTGTTCCTTTTTCTAAAATCCCCCTGCACTTCCTGTCCTAACCCCCTAGATGTGGCAGGGTCTGCCAGAACTGGTTTTGGGGCCATAAAACTCCCCCACTCACTGATAAGAATTAAATGGCTTTTGGAACTTTCCAATATCTCTTGTCTCCTAACATTCCAGTATGCCACATACACCCCTGCTAAAATCTTGCGTGTCCCCACGCAATATACCTATGAGCTTGCAAAAAGTCTAGCAAGGAACAGTCTCTTATACTCTATACCAAGGTCAAAACATAACACACAATAAACAAGCATAATTGCAGTATACATCACACACAGTATAACAATCACATGAGCAGAAAAACATGGCATGCAAACACAATATAACAATCACATGAGCAGAAAAACATGGCATGCAAAGCATCACATGAAATACAAATTACATATACTGCTGTCTTTTTCATGTGAATTACAGTCCTGGGTCACAGATGATTATGAATGTTCCAACATCTTCTGGTAATTGTGCCAAACACTTAGAACCTGCCCGTGCCAGCACTTTCTTCCCCAGTTCGCTGGGTCAGAAGAGGTAGGTAGCTTTCCTGGGCCCCTCCCAATAAAGTTTTCCCCAAATTGTCAAATAAATCTTCGGTACCGATCCTGTTCGCGGACGCCAAGTTGTGATAGCTGGGCAGCGGCAGGTCCTTCAGTGATTTTAAAAAGCATTGTCACGCCAGGCCGTCTCATCACATAAGCAAGCCGTTTATTCACAGTTCAGACAGGGTTATCATGACAGTAACATTTAACTTATTTTTCTTCTCTCCAGCACAATATTCATATGGGTTACATCAGGTTACATCTCCTTTCATTTGCTTCACTGGCAATAACAGCATTTACAGTGATGTGGCAGCATTACAGTACAGTACATACCAGCGCAGTCTCTGGGAATTAGTAGTGCGGCTTCCGCAAACTGAGATTCATTTCAGTGTGCTCTCCCCCATTCGCTAGGGGCTCTATCTAAACGGGATCTCTCATGGACACGTTACTGGGGGCCTTCCGCCAAACGTGATTTCCCATCACTCACCCAGCTCGTCCTCTCCCGCAGACTCACACCTCCCGTCCTGCTTCCTGGGTACCCCTGAAGGTGAAGATCCCCTTTATTTCTTCCACTGATTATTCATGCTGTAACTTCTCTCACACTGCAAATCTGGATATCTCTTGCTCTTCCTAGCAGCACCTACATGCTGTTCCATAATGCCAGGGACTGTGGAGTTATAGATGCTTGTTCCACAGTCCCCAGACTGCATTTCTCCTGGACACTAGCCTGTGCCCTCCATCTCAGTCCTCAGCTCACACTGCACTGTCCTGTGCTTTGTTCCTTTTTCTAAAATCCCCCTGCACTTCCTGTCCTAACCCCCTAGATGTGGCAGGGTCTGCCAGAACTGGTTTTGGGGCCATAAAACTCCCCCACTCACTGATAAGAATTAAATGGCTTTTGGAACTTTCCAATATCTCTTGTCTCCTAACATTCCAGTATGCCACACCTGTAATTTACAGTGTGTCCGTTCTATTGTTGAGAGTGTATATTTGATTTCTTATAGTCCATTTCTCTCTCTTGTAGGTGTCTCTTTTCTGCAGTTTGGTCAGAAATTTATTTTGTGCCTAAGTAGGCCTCATTTTCTGAGTTTTTTTCTGCAAAAGTTGCTAGTTCATTTTTGGAGCAGGTAAGTTGCCTGTCCCTGGGTGTCATGGTGTGTGTTTGTAGCAAGTGTGTATGGGTTTTCTTATAGTCCATTTCTCTCTCTTGTAGGTGTCTCTTTTCTGCAGTTTGGTCAGAAATTTATTTTGTGCCCAAGTAGGCCTCATTTTGTGAGGTTTTTTTTCTGCAAAAGTTGCTAGTTCATTTTTGGAGTAGGTAAGTTGCCTGTCCCTGGGTGTCATGGTGTGTGTTTGTAGCAAGTGTGTATGTGTTTTCTTATAGTCCATTTCTCTCTCTTGTAGGTGTCTCTTTTCTGCAGTTTGGTCAGAAATTTATTTTGTGCCCAAGTAGGCCTCATTTTCTGAGTTTTTTTTCTGCAAAAGTTGCTAGTTCATTTTTGGAGCAGGTAAGTTGCCTGTCCCTGGGTGTCATTCTGTGTGTTTGTAGCAAGTGTGTATGTGTTTTCTTATAGTCCATTTCTCTCTCTTGTAGGTGTCTCTTTTCTTTTTGTTTACAAAGCATTTACTTTTGACAAAGTAGGCCAGATTTTTGCTCAATTTGCTACTAATGAGCCCCGTTTATTTTCAGAACTGTGTATTTTTTTTTCCTGGTTTTTGTTTTTTTTAAATAATACAGACGTAGTATTTTAGAAATATATTGTTGCAGTAATTCTATGGGTATGTTTTAAATCTCAAAAACTTTGTGATTTGTGATGTTAACCTATGTTGGAGGTAATTAGCTAATTTTTTATTTAATTTTTCTTAAAAATTATGTGTTTTGGACCCGTATTTTCATCTTGAAGAAATGGAGTACGCTACTGCAGTAAGTGAACATCCATACACTTTGACTTAGATTTTGGTTGACACTGTGTGTTGTTAATTGTTTGTGTTTTTCAATGATTCTTACCTTCATTTTAAGTTGGTGATGTCCATTCATGTGGCAGCTGAAGCCCTCCCACCACAACCCACGGAACCACTCCCACCCCAACCGCCGCAAGCCCTCCAACAACAACCGGCTCCTCATCCTCCAAGGCAACGGAGGCGTGCTAGGCCACCAATTTTCTATACCCGTGTCCTCCTTTTTGGGATGCCTGATGATGTAGTGTTGCGCAGATACAGACTGCCACCTCATCTAATCCTAGACACTCTCTCCATAATAGAGAGTGATCTAGAACAATCCATTAGGTATCCTACAGCAATACCAGCATTGACACAATTCCTTGCTGTGTTACATTTTGTGGCCACTGGTTCGTATCAGCATGTGGTCGGAGATCTGGTTGGCATGTCGCAGGGCCAGTTCAGTAAGGTCCTGCGGCGTGTCAGCCATGCTTTCATAAAGAGAGTAAAGCAATTTATAGCAATCCCTTTGGATGTTGGTGCCCTGGATGTGGTGAAGCGGCAATTTCAGGAAGGTGGTAGTCGCTTCCCACACATTATTGGGGTTGTGGATGGAACACATGTAGCTATTGTGGCACCAAGACATAATGAAGAAATTTATAGAAACAGGAAACTGTTTCACTCTCTGAATGTAATGGTAGTTTGTGGGCCATCCCTCCAGATCCTGTCCCTGAATGCTAAGTTCCCTGGGAACTCCCATGATGCACATGTCATTAGACAATCAGGGATATGGCAGAGATTAAGAACGATGGAAGGCCAAGACGTGGTTATTGGGTGAGTTTTTTGTTTTTTATGTTTTGAACAGTCATATTTTTGTACTTACATTATGTTTTGACCAATTTTACTTTTGCTATTTTCATCTTATCAAACAGGAGACCGTGGATATCCTTGCACCCCCTGGCTCATGACTCCTTACAGTAAACCCAGGCCAGGACCACAGAAGGCATTTAACTCTGCGCTTACTGCCACTAGACAGCTGGTGGAGCGCACGATTGGTGTCCTTAAAGGGCGTTTTCGTGTGCTCCACCACACTGGTGGCGACATCATGTATTCGCCGGAGATGGTAAATAAAATTGTGGTCCTGTGCGCTATCCTACATAACATCGCTGTAAGGAGTCGCGTAGAGCTTCCTCAAACGGAGGAATTGCCTGATGAGGAGCCAGGGGTTGGCCGGACAATCGGTGGGGGAAGTGTGTCCCGGCGGGGGAATGAAGTAAGGGCAAGAATTGTCTGTGATTATTTCAGGTATTTTTTCCCCCCTTCCTTTATTTTGTTTTTGCAAAGCTCTCTGTATTTTTATTGTAATTTTGGCCTGATGTAATTTAGGTAGCTTGGTAAAGTTGATAGTGTGTTGTTGTTGTTGTTGTTGTTGTTGTTGTTGTTTTGTGAGTCTATTTTTTTTTAAATAAATCTGTAATGTTCTCATTATCATGTTTTTTTGAGTAATATTGTTGTTGACAATGTTTTTTTTTGTGTTTTTTATTTATATTTAATTTTATTTAGGTTTATTGTGTTAATGTCCATTTTTAATTTCCTTTTTTTTATTTTATGTTTCGATTGTGCATCTGTTTACATTACAAATGACACAAAATATGTTCCTAAATGTCGTACCCTTTATGACTTTGTGTAGCTGATTGTTCCCTGCAAAATGTGGTGAGTAAACCTTTTTTTTTTTTTTAGTTGTGTTTTCTCGCTTTCTCTCTCACTCTCACTCTCTCTCACTCTCACTCTCTCTCTGTGTCTCTCTCTTTATATATATATTTTTTTATATTTTAAAAGTTAAATATATATATCATGTTGGTTTTTTGTAAAACATATAATGTAATAATAAATATATATATATAGAGAGAGAGAGAGAGAGAGAGAGAGACGTATATGTTTATGATTACCAAACCAAAAAAAACGCTATATGTGTGTGTATGTATATATATCTAACTCTATAGAGGCATATTTATAAACCTACTTTGTTTATAAATTTATCTTTTATCATACAAATCTACAATGCTAGTATTTTTAAATCCTGCATGTGGACACCAAATTTGCTCCAAGAAGTGTGTGTATGTGTATGTGAGTGTGTGAGTGTGACTGTGATTGAGTTTGTGTGCGAATGTTTTATTTGGTTTAATATTTTTTAAACACTAAATTTACGCAGATGCGAATTTCCGCTGATGCAAAATGTACACACTGTCCTGAACATTAATGTACACATATCAATAAAGTTTAAGCCAGATGACACCATCCCATTTCAACCAATTAAAATGCATACCACACACTATAAATATATGTCCAGGTATGGAAAACGCCTTTGGCACCATGCGCGCAGCTGCCCTCTCATGCCGGGAGCTGCGCTCGCTTGTTGTCGTGATGGACCGCCGCGTAGGCCGCGCAGGGCCCGTTATCCCTAATAGGGTTAAGTGCGAGGCCTACGCGGAGGTCCACCGCATACTGCGGAGAAACACCCGCACTCGCCGCAGTATTATACAGCTAGAAAGGCGGTGGAGCGACCTCAGCCGTCGCACGCCGGAGCTGTTGGCGGAGCTACGCCAACAAATATGCATACGGCGTAGACGCAGTAAGCTGAACACTACATACATTTTGATTACACTGAGATTAGTTGCTGCACTTTTAAATTGTCTAAAAATCACATTTACACTAAGAGGACCTAAACATATACATTTTGCAGACTGTGTAAAGACACTATTGTAGGCCAAAAATGACACAAGTTTCTACATTGTGTGTATTTATGGTTTGCAGTACTGAGTGTGTAGCAAAGTGCTTGTGAAACTGTTAATGGCGTTGTACTGAGTTGGTACACAAGCTATCGGTTCTACCAAATAACTTTATAGGTGTATTTAACATGGTACCTAACAATGTTTTGGAAACATGATGTTTTGTAAACAATAAAAGCCACAACCTAATTATTACATATGTCATTCTAGGGCAAGCACAACGGCTCGCAGTGGCTCGCAGAAGATGTCCAACCCAAGCCCCTTCTCCACAAACCTCCCCTTCTGTGGCCCACTCCCCCTCTCCGCATCCCTCCCCCTCTCCGGCCCCCTCCCCCTCTCTTTCCCACTCCCCCTCTCCAGCCCACTCCCCCTCTCCGGCCACTTCCCCTCTCCGGCCCACTCCCCCTCTCCGGCCACCTCCCCCTCTCCGGCCCACTCACCCTCTCCGGCCACCTCCCCCTCTCCGGCCCGCTCCCCCTCTCCGGCCCACTCCCCCTCTCTTTCCCAATCCCACTCTCCGGCCCACTCCCCCTCTCCGGCCACCTCCCCCTCTCCGTCCCACTCCCCTCTCTTTCCCAATCCCCCTCTCCGGCCCAATCCCACTCTCTTTCACAATCCCCCTCTCCGGCCCAAACCCACTCTCTTTCACAATCCCCCTCTCCGGCCCAATTCCCCTCTCTTTCCCAATTCCCCTCTCTGCCCCCCTCCCCCTCTGTGTCCCAAACCACCTCTCCACCACCCTCACCCTATCATTCTCAAACCCCCTCTGTAAGGTCCTCCCCCTTCCATCCTCTTACACAAATCGACCCTCCTTCCCCCATCCTGCCTCCTTCCCCCATCCAGCCCCCATCCAGCCAACCTCACCCATCCAGGCTCCATCCCCCAGCCAGCCACCTTCGCCCCTATCAGAATGGGCAGCAGAGGCCCCGGAGCCACTTGAGGGAGGTGGGCAAGTGGCAGAGGAGAGTAAATTCACACACATGTTTTGATTTATAAAAAAGTATTTTACGACACATTCAAATAAATGCAGTGTTGTACTGTGGCCAATCTTTTGTCAAGGTTAAATGCTTGTCTTCTTCATCATGGTATGGATGATGCTTTTACATTTGTGTGATGCACATTATATGTACAGTGTCTACATCTGCAATGTTGAGGATGGCCACTCTGGGTCACCAATCACTATGTCGACAGGTTTGCCTGCCCAACATGGTTTGTATGTGAAACATTATATGCCAAACATTTAGACCTGAGTGGTACTTTTTGTGTGGTTTTACTTTTACAATTGTGCCTGGTTATTGCAATATTTGCACATTAAATTCGCAGGAGTCACTTTGTTAGGCAGGCTAAGGACACAGTGATTAGGGTTGTGAAAGTTACACTCCTACTATTTATGCATTTTACTTTTTGTAAGCTGTTAGACCTTATGTTGTAAGGCAAGCTTTCATGGAGGGTGGGCATGCTAGGATATGTGGTCCTTCTGAAGATGTGGATATGCAGTGTGATGATGCTGGACCAAAAACAACAAAGAAAAGACTGCTTCACTCCAGATGTGAATGAATCCCTGCATGAGGCTACATTTACTAAGATGGTATTATTATTTAAGTTGAGATGTTGCCCATAGCAACCAAGCAGATCATACTTTTCATTTATTTTGCACCTTCTACACGATAATATGTTGAATTTTATTGGTTGCTATGGGTAACGTCCCATCTAAAATAAAACTCCCATATTACTGTATGTACCCCATGGTGTCGTACACTTTGTTTTTAAAATAAAACTAAAACCTTGCTGAGCAGGCTTGTGTGTTGTTCTGCTAATGTTTTGTCATTAAAACATCCATGATGTAGTTACTTGGCCATTAAAGCAGGCCTGCCCAAACTGCGGACCTCCAGCTGGTGAGAAACTACACATCCCAGCATGGCCAGACACAGTTTCTGCCTTCTCTAACAGCAAAACTGGGGCAAGGCATGCTGGTATATGTATTTTCCAGATAGCTGGAGGGCCGCAGTTTGGACATGCCTGCATTAAAGTGTGCTTTGTGCCTTGTTTGTATAATAGGTAATGTGAGGAAGTTAGTAATGTTTATTTTGCATCTTAATTTCAGATGTTGCGGTTGGAGATCCCCCAAGTTTGTCAGGAATTCTGGCAAATATGCGCCAGCAACTCCTAAATCTACTTGAAAATGTTGAGTTGATGCAGAAATTAGTTTAAAAGCAAAAATTATTTCTATTATTAAAATAATTGAAAAAAATCTAATTTTAAAAATACAAATAAATAATTTTGTTTCAAGTTAATCGGGTGTTGCGTTTATTTATGCAATAAAGGAACTGCAGATTGGCTAGCAGAAATTGTTTAGCTTAAACATTTCAGACATGTAACTTAAGAATGTGAATTTAGATTTAAAACCGACAATTTAAAAACAAAATAGTTAGGAGCTTATTAATTAAAAAAACATGTTAACAAATTTATTCACAAACTACACCTCTACAAAAAAAATTAAAAAAATTCCACATCTATATTTTAAATTACTTATTTTTAATGTGGATGGACAATTATGCATGCAAAGTGTTCGTCAGGTATTATTTGAAGACTTAATTGGTCATGACCATTAACAATCATTACACTAATTGGATTCGTAATTGAGGAAGTCTTGTGGAACCTTATTTAACTTTAAAAAAAAACCCATTGCTGTGCGTTTTTTAGCAAAAGCGTGTGCAATTTTAAGAGGAATGTGTAAATCTACGAGAAGTTAGGATTTTTATGTTGAGGTTTGTGGTATTGCGATGGGTTCGCATTAGTGCGATGTCATTTGGCATACGCCTACTTTGTGTGCTACTGCGTACGAAATTGCAAAATTACGTTGGGTGCGGATAATCGCTATTGTGCAACGTATTCGCTATTTTGCGAATATGTTGTGCGAAAGAAAAAAATTGCGAACAACTCAGAATGACCACCATGGTTTTGCCCAACTGCTAACAAAGGGGGTAATTCCAAGTTGATAGCAGCAGGAAATTTTTTAGCAGTTGGGCAAAACCATGTGCAGTGCAGGGGGGGCAGATATAACATTTGCAGAGAGAATTAGATTTGGGTGGGTTATTTTGTTTCTGTGCAGGGTAAATACTGGCTGCTTTATTTTTACACTGCAATTTACATTGCAGATTGAACTCACCACACCCAAATCTATCTCTCTCTCCACATGTTATATCTGCTCCCCCCCCCCCCCCCTGCAGTGCACATGGTTTTGCCCAACTGCTAAAAAATTTCCTGCTGCGATCAACTTGGAATTACCCCCTCTGTCCCTGACAAGAGGGTATGCATGTTTAAGGAAAAGAAGCCTGAAGTAACCTTTCCCCCATCCCATGAACTGAATGTGTTATTTGAAAAAGCTTGGGAAACTCCAGACAAGAAACTGCAGATTCCCAAGAGAATTCTTATGGCGTATCCTTTCACTGCGCAAGACAGGTTACGGTGGGAATCCTCACCCAGAGTGAGTAAGGCTTTAACGCGCTTATCCAAAAAGGTGGCGCTGCCGTCTCCAGATACGGCAGCCCTCAGGGATCCTGCTGATCGCAGACAGGAGACTACCTTGAAATCAATTTATACACATACCGGTGCCTTGCTCAGACCGGCAATAGCGTCGGCTTGGGTTTGTAGCGCCGTGGCAGTTTGGACAGATACCTTGTCAGCTGACTTTGATTCCCTGGATAGGGATACCATTTTATTGACCTTAGGTCACATTAAAGACGCAGTCTTATATATGAGAGAATCTCAGAGAGACATTGGCCTGCTAGGTTCGAGAGCCAACACGATGGCGATTTCTGCTAGGCGAGCCCTGTGGACCTGCCAATGGACGGGTGATGCCGACTCAAAAAGGCATATGGAAGTTTTGCCTTACAAAGGTGAGGACTTGTTTGGGGAAGGTCTTGCGGACCTGGTTTCCACAGCTACCGCGGGTAAATCTACTTTCTCTGACGTCCTAAGTGGATGCTGGGGACTCCGTCAGGACCATGGGGATTAGCGGCTCCGCAGGAGACAGGGCACAAAAGTAAAAGCTTTAGGATCAGGTGGTGTGCACTGGCTCCTCCCCCTATGACCCTCCTCCAAGCCTCAGTTAGATTTTTGTGCCCGGCCGAGAAGGGTGCAATCTAGGTGGCTCTCCTAAAGAGCTGCTTAGAGTAAAAGTTTGTTAGGTTTTTTATTTTCAGTGAGTCCTGCTGGCAACAGGCTCACTGCTACGAGGGACTTAGGGGAGAGAAGTGAACTCACCTGCGTGCAGGATGGATTGGCTTCTTAGGCTACTGGACACCATTAGCTCCAGAGGGAGTCGGAACACAGGTCTCACCCTGGGGTTCGTCCCGGAGCCGCGCCGCCGACCCCCCTTGCAGATGCCGAAAAGTGAAGGTCCAGAAACGGCGGCAGAAGACTCTTCAGTCTTCATAAGGTAGCGCACAGCACTGCAGCTGTGCGCCATTGTTGTCAGCACACTTCATAGCAGCGGTCACTGAGGGTGCAGGGCGCTGGGGGGGGGCGCCCTGGGCAGCAATGATAGTACCTTATTCTGGCTAAAAATACATCACATATAGCCCCTGGGGGCTATATGGATGTATTTAACCCCTGCCAGGTCTCAAAAAAACGGGAGAAGAAGCCCGCCGAAAAGGGGGCGGGGCCTATTCTCCTCAGCACACAGCGCCATTTTCCCTCACAGAAATGCTGGTGGGAAGGCTCCCAGGCTCTCCCCTGCACTGCACTACAGAAACAGGGTTAAAACAGAGAGGGGGGGCACTTATTTGGCGATATGTATATATATATTAAAATGCTATAAGGGAAAAACACTTATATAAAGGTTGTCCCTGTATAATTATAGCGTTTTTGGTGTGTACTGGCAAACTCTCCCTCTGTCTCCCCAAAGGGCTAGTGGGGTCCTGTCCTCTATCAGAGCATTCCCTGTGTGTGTGCTGTGTGTCGGTACGTGTGTGTCGACATGTATGAGGACGATGTTGGTGAGGAGGCGGAGCAATTGCCTGAAATGGTGATGTCACTCTCTAGGGAGTCGACACCGGAATGGATGGCTTATTTAAGGAATTACGTGATAATGTCAACACGCTGCAAGGTCGGTTGACGACATGAGACGGCCGGCAAACAAATTAGTACCTGTCCAGGCGTCTCAAACACCGTCAGGGGCTGTAAAACGCTCATTTACCTCAGTCGGTCGACACAGACACATACACGGACACTGACTCCAGTGTCGACGGTGAAGAAACAAACGTATTTTCCTTTAGGGCCACACGTTACATGTTAAGGGCAATGAAGGAGGTGTTACATATTTCTGATACTACAAGTACCACAAGAAGGGTATTATGTGGGGTGTGAAAAAACTACCTGTAGTTTTTCCTGAATCAGATAAATTAAATGAAGTGTGTGATGATGCGTGGGTTTCCCCCGATAGAAAATTATCGGCGGTATACCCTTTCCCGCCAGAAGTTAGGGCGCGTTGGGAAACACCCTTTAGGGTGGATAAGGCGCTCACACGCTTATCAAAACAAGTGGCGGTACCGTCTCCAGATAGGGCCGCCCTCAAGGAGCCAGCTGAGAGGCTGGAAAATATCCTAAAAAGGTATATACACACATACTGGTGTTATACTGCGACCAGCGATCGCCTCAGCCTGGATGTGCAGCGCTGGGGTGGCTTGGTCAGATTCCCTGACTGAAAATATTGATACCCTTGACAGGGACAGTATTTTATTGACTATAGAGCATTTAAAGGATGCATTTCTATATATGCGAGATGCACAGAGGGATATTTGCACTCTGGCATCAAGAGTAAGTGCGATGTCCATATCTGCCAGAAGATGTTTATGGACACGACAGTGGTCAGGTGATGCAGATTCCAAACGGCACATGGAAGTATTGCCATATAAAGGGGAGGAGTTATTTGGGGTCGGTCCATCGGACCTGGTGGCCTCGGCAACAGCTGGAAAATCCACCTTTTTTACCCCAAATCACATCTCAGCAGAAAAAGACACCGTCTTTTCAGCCTCAGTCCTTTCGTCCCCATAAGGGCAAGCGGGCAAAAGGCCAGTCATATCTGCCCAGGGATAGAGGAAAGGGAAGAAGACTGCAGCAGGCAGCCCATTCCCAGGAACAGAAGCCCTCCACAGCTTCTGCCAAGTCCTCAGCATGACGCTGGGGCCGTACAAGCGGACTCAAGTGCGGTGGGGGGTCGTCTCAAGAGTTTCAGCGCGTAGTGGGCTCACTCGCAAGTGGACCCCTGGATCCTACAAGTAGTATCCCAGGGGTACAGACTGGAGATTCGAGACGTCTCCCCCTCGCAGGCTCCTGATGTCTGCTTTACCAACGTCTTCCTCCGACAGGGAGGCAGTATTGGAAACAATTCACAAGCTGTATTCCCAGCAGGTGATAATCAAAGTACCCCTCCTACAACAAGGAAAGGGGTATTATTCCACACTATATTGTGGTACTGAAGCCAGACGGCTCGGTGAGACCTATTCTAAATGGGAAATCTTTGAACACTTACATACAAAGGTTCAAATCAAGATGGAGTCACTCAGAGCAGTGATAGCGAACCAGGAAGAAGGGGACTATATGGTGTCCCTGGACATCAAGGATGCTTACCTCCATGTCCCAAATTGCCCTTCTCACCAAGGGTACCTCAGGTTCGTGGTACGGAACTGTCACTATCAGTTTCAGACGCTGCCGTTTGGATTGTCCACGGCACCCCGGGTCTTTACCAAAGTAATGGCCGAAATGATGATTCTTCTTCAAAGAAAAGGCGTCTTAATTATCCCTTACTTGGACGATCTCCTGATAAGGGCAAGGTCCAGAGAACAGTTGGAAGTCGGAGTAGCACTATCTCAAGTAGTTCTACGACAGCACGGGTGGATTCTAAATATCCAAAATCGCAGCCGTTTCCGACGACACGTCTGCTGTTCCTAGGGATGGTTCTGGACACAGTCCAGAAAAAGGTGTTTCTCCCGGAGGAGAAAGCCAGGGAGTTATCCGAGCTAGTCAGGAACCTCCTAAAACCAGGAAAAGTGTCAGTGCATCATTGCACAAGAGTCCTGGGAAAAATGGTGGCTTATTACGAAGCGATTCCATTCGGCAGATTTCACGCAAGAACTTTTCAGTGGGATCTGCTGGACAAATGGTCCGGATCGCATTTTCAGATGCATCAGCGGATAACCCTATCTCCAAGGACAAGGGTGTCTCTCCTGTGGTGGTTACAGAGTGCTCATCTTCTAGAGGGCCGCAGATTCGGCATTCAGGATTGGATGCTGGTGACCACGGAGGCCAGCCTGAGAGGCTGGGGAGCAGTCACACAGGGAAAAAATTTCCAGGGAGTGTGATCAAGTCTGGAGATTTTTCTCCACATAAATATACTGCAGCTAAGGGCAATTTACAATGCTCTAAGCTTAGCACGACCTCTGCTTCAAGGTCAGCCGGTATTGATCCAGTGGGACAACATCACGGCAGTCGCCCACGTAAACAGACAGGGCGGCACAAGAAGCAGGAGGGCAATGGCAGAAACTGCAAGGATTTTTCGCTGGGCGGAAAATCATGTGATAGCACTGTCAGCAGTGTTCATTCCGGGAGTGGACAACTGGGAAGCAGACTTCCTCAGCAGGCACAACCTCCACCCGGGAGAGTGGGGACTTCATCGGGAAGTCTTCCACATGATTGTGAACCGTTGGAAAAGACCAAAGGTGGACATGATGGCGTCCCGCCTGAACAAAAAACTGGACAAGTATTGCGCCAGGTCAAAAGACCCTCAGGCAATAGCTGTGGACGTTCTGGTAACACCGTGGGTGTACCAGTCGGTGTATGTCTTCCCTCCTCTGCTTCTCATACCCAAGGTATTGAGAATTATAAGACGTAGAGGAGTAAGAACTATACTCGTGGCTCCGGATTGGCCAAGAAGGACTTGGTACCCGGAACTTCAAGAGATGCTCACAGAGGACTCATGGCCTCTGCCGCTAAGAAGGGACTTGCTTCAGCAAGTACCATGTCTGTTCCAAGACTTACCGCGGCTGCGTTGACGGCATGGCGGTTGAACGCCGGATCCTAAGGGAAAAAGGCATTCCGGAAGAGGTCATTCCTACCCTGGTCGAAGCCAGGAAGGAGGTGACCGCACAACATTATCACCACATGTGGCGAAAATATGTTGCGTGGTGTGAGGCCAGGAAGGCCCCATGAAGAAATTTCAACTCGGTCGTTTCCTGCATTTCCTGCAAACAGGAGTGTCTATGGGCCTCAAATTGGGGTCCATTAAGGTTCAAATTTCGGCCCTGTCGATTTTCTTCCAGAAAGAATTGGCTTCAGTTCCTGAAGTCCAGAAGTTTGTCAAGGGAGTACTGCATATACAACCCCCTTTTGTGCCTCCAGTGGCACTGTGGGATCTCAACGTAGTTCTGGGATTCCTAAAATCACATTGGTTTAAACCGCTCAAATCTGTGGATTTGAAATATCTCACAGGGAAAGTGACCATGCTGTTGGCCCTGGCCTCGGCCAGGCGAGTGTCAGAATTGGCGGCGTTTGTCTCAAAAAAGCCCATATCTGATTGTCCATTCGGACAGGGCAGAGCTGCGGACTCATCCCCAGTTTCTCCCTAAGGTGGTGTCAGTGTTTCACCCGAACCAGCTTATTGTGGTACCTGCGGCTACTAGGGACTTGGAGGACTCCAAGTTGCTAGATGTTGTCAGGGCCCTGAAAATATAGTTTCCAGGACGGCTGGAGTCAGGAAAACTGACTTGCTGTTATCCTGTATGCACCCAACAAACTGGGTGCTCTTGCTTCTAAGCAGACGATTGCTAGTTGGATGTGTAGTACAATTCAGCTTGCACATTCTGTGGCAGGCCTGCCACAGCCAAAATATGTAAATGCCCATTCCACAAGGAAGGTGGGCTCATCTTGGGCGGCTGCCCGAGGGGTCTCGGCTTTACAACTTTGCCGAGCTGATACTTGGTCAGGGGCACACCCTGACTGAGGAGGACCTGGAGTTCTCTCATTCGGTGCTGCAGAGTCATCCGCACTCTCCCGCCCGTTTGGGAGCTTTGGTATAATCCCCATGGTCCTGACGGAGTCCCCAGCATCCACTTAGGACGTCAGAGAAAATAAGAATTTACTTACCGATAATTCTATTTCTCGTAGTCCGTAGTGGATGCTGGGCGCCCATCCCAAGTGCGGATTGTCTGCAATACTTGTACATAGTTATTGTTACAAAAATCGGGTTATTATTGTTGTGAGCCATCTTTTCAGATGCTCCGCTGTTATCATGCTGTTAACTGGGTTCAGATCACAGGTTGTACAGTGTGATTGGTGTGGCTGGTATGAGTCTTACCCGGGATTCAAAATCCTTCCTTATTGTGTACGCTCGTCCGGGCACAGTATCCTAACTGAGGCTTGGAGGAGGGTCATAGGGGGAGGAGCCAGTGCACACCACCTGATCCTAAAGCTTTTACTTTTGTGCCCTGTCTCCTGCGGAGCCGCTAATCCCCATGGTCCTGACGGAGTCCCCAGCATCCACTACGGACTACGAGAAATAGAATTATCGGTAAGTAAATTCTTATTTTTTTACCTTATGTTTCCCCACAGCAGAAGAAAACGCCGCAATATCAGATGCAGTCCTTTCTGTCGCATAAGTCCAAAAGAGGTCGGGATCTTCCTTTCTCGCCAGAGGTAAGGGTAAAGGGAAGAGAATGCCTGCTACGGCTAGTTCCCAGGAGCAGAAGTCCTCCCCGGCTTCTACTAAATCCACCGCATGACGCTGGGGCTCCACTGGGGGAGTCCGCTCCGGTGGGGGCACGTCTTCGACTCTTCAGCCACGTCTGGGTTCAGTCAGAGGTGGATCCTTGGGCAATGGAAATTGTGTCCCAAGGTTACAAACTGGAATTCGAAGACGTGCCTCCTCGCCGGTTTTTCAAATCGGCCTTACCAGCTTCTTCCCCAGAAAGGGAGATAGTTTTAGCTGCAATTCAAAAACTGTGTCAACAACAAGTGGTTGTCAAGGTTCCCCTACTTCAACAGGGGCAGGGGTACTATTCAACCCTGTTTGTGGTCCCGAAACCGGATGGCTCGGTCAGACCCATTCTAAATTTAAAATCCCTAAACCTGTACTTGAAAAAGTTCAAATTCAAGATGGAATCGCTCCGGGCAGTTATCTCCAGCCTGGAAGGGGGGGATTTTATGGTGTCACTAGACATAAAGGATGCATACCTGCATGTCCCCATATATCCCCTTCATCAGGCGTTCCTGAGATTCGCTGTACAGGAATGTCATTACCAGTTTCAGACGTTGCCGTTTGGGCTTTCCACAGGTCCGAGGATTTTCACCAAGGTAATGGCGGAAATTATGGTGCTCCTGCGCCGGCAGGGAGTCACAATTATCCCGTACTTGGACGATCTCCTGATAAAAGCGAGATCGAGAGAACAGTTGCTGAAAAGCGTGTCGCTCTCCCTGAGGGTGCTGCAGCAACATGGCTGGATTCTCAATCTGCCAAAGTCACAGTTGGTTCCAACGACTCGGCTATCTTTCTTGGGCATGATTCTGGACACAGAACGAAAGAGGGTTTTTCTCCCGATGGAAAAAGCTTAGGAACTCCAGAACATGGTCAGAGACCTGTTGAAACCGAAAAGGGTGTCAGTCCATCAATGCACTCGAGTACTGGGGAAAATGGTGGCGTCCTACGAGGCCATCCCCTTCGGCAGGTTTCATGCGAGGACTTTTCAGTGGGACCTTCTGGACAAGTGGTCCGGGTCCCATCTTCACATTCATCAGAAAATCAGCCTGTCCCTCAGGGCCAGGGTGTCTCTCCTGTGGTGGCTGCAGAGTGCTCACCTTCTAGAGGGTCGCAGGTTCGGCATTCAGGACTGGGTTCTGGTGACCACGGATGCGAGCCTCCGAGGCTGGGGAGCAGTCACGCAAGGAAAAAAATTTCAGGGACTATGGTTAAGCCAGGAGGCTTGTCTACACATCAACGTACTGGAATTGAGGGCCATATACAACGGCCTGCGTCAAGCGGAGAATCTTCTTCACGACCTACCGGTTCTGATTCAGTCAGACAACGTCACAGCCGTGGCTCATGTAAACCGACAAGGCGGAACAAGGAGCAGAGTGGCAATGGCGGAAACCACCAGGATTCTTCGCTGGGCGGAAAATCATGTAAGCGCTTTGACAGCAGTCTTCATTCCAGGAGTGGACAACTGGGAAGCAGACTTCCTCAGCAGACACGATCTCCATCCAGGAGAGTGGGGACTTCATCAAGAAGTTTTTGCAGAGATAACAAGTTATTGGGGACTTCCTCAAATAGACATGATGGCGTCACGCCTCAACAAGAAGCTTCGGAGGTATTGTGCCAGGTCAAGGGACCCTCAGGCAGTAGCGGTGGACGCCCTGGTGACACCGTGGGTGTTTCGGTCGGTCTATGTGTTTCCTCCTTTTCCACTCATCTCAAAGGTATTGAGAATCATAAGACGAAAAAGAGTGCGGACAATACTCATTGTTCCCGATTGGCCTCGAAGGGCCTGGTATTCAGATCTTCAGGAAATGCTCACAGAAGATCCGTGGCCTCTTCCTCTCAGAGAGAACCTGTTCCAACAGGGGCCCTGCGTGTTCCAAGACTTACCGCAGTTACGTTTGATGGCATGGTGGTTGAACACCGAATCCTAGCTGGAAAAGGCATTCCGGAAGAAGTCATCCCTACTCTGATAAGGGCTAGGAAGGAGGTGACGGCGAAGCATTATCACCGTATCTGGAGAAAGTATGTGTCTTGGTGTGAGGCCAAGAATGCTCCTATGGAAGATTTCCATCTTGGCCGTTTTCTCCACTTTCTACAGACAGGAGTGGATATGGGCCTGAAATTGGGCTCCATTAAGGTCCAGATTTCGGCCCTATCAATTTTCTTTCAGAAAGAATTGGCTTCTCTCCCGGAAGTCCAGACATTTGTAAAGGGAGTGCTGCACATACAGCCTCCTTTTGTGCCTCCAGTGGCACTATGGGACCTTAACGTGGTGTTACAGTTCTTAAAATCTCACTGGTTTGAACCTCTCCAAACGGTGGAATTAAAATTTCTCACTTGGAAGGTGGTCATGTTGTTGACCTTGGCATCTGCAAGGCGGGTGTCCGAATTGGCGGCTTTGTCTCACAAGAGCCCCTATCTGATTTTCCATGTGGATAGAGCAGAATTGAGGACTCGTCCTCAATTTTTGCCTAAGGTGGTTTCATCGTTTCATATGAACCAACCTATTGTGGTACCTGTGGCTATAGGGGACTTGGAGGATTCCAAGTCCCTTGATGTAGTCAGGGCCTTGAAAATTTATGTAGCCAGGACGGCTCGGGTTAGGAAAACAGAGGCTCTGTTTGTCCTGTATGCAGCCAACAAGGTTGGCGCTCCTGCTTCTAAGCAGACTATTGCTCGCTGGATCTGTAACACGATTCAGCAGGCTCATTCTACGGCTGGATTGCAGTTACCAAATTCGGTTAAGGCTCATTCCACTAGGAAGGTGGGCTCTTCTCGGACGGCTGCCGAGGTGTCTCGGCATTGCAACTTTACAGAGCGGCGACTTGGTCGGGTTCAAACACTTTTGCCAAATTCTACAAGATTGATACCCTGGCTGAGGAGGACCTCATGTTTGCTCAATCGGTGCTGCAGAGTCATCCGCACTCTCCCGCCTGGTCTGGAGCTTTAGTATAATCCCCATGGTCCTTACGGAGTCCCCAGCATCCTCTAGGACGTAAGAGAAAATAAGATTTTAAACCTACCGGTAAATCTTTTTCTCCTAGTCCGTAGAGGATGCTGGGCACCCATCCCAGTGCGGACTAAATTCTGCAAGACTTGTATATAGTTTTTGCTTACATAAGGGCTATGTTACAGTTTTGATCAGTCTCGAGCTGATGCTGTTTTGTTTCATACTGTTAACTGGTTCGTATATTCCATGTTATACGGTGTGGATGGTGTGGGCTGGTATGAATCTTGCCCTTAGATTAACAAAAATCCTTTCCTCGTACTGTCCTCTGGGCACAGTTTCTCTAACTGAGGTCTGGAGGAGGGGCATAGAGGGAGGAGCCAGTGCATACCCATCTAAAGTTCTTTATAGTGCCCATGTCTCCTGCGGAGCCCGTCTATAAACCATGGTCCTTACGGAGTCCCCAGCATCCTCTACGGACTAGGAGAAAAAGATTTACTGGTAGGTTTAAAATCTTATTTATTAAATCTTCCTTAAATCTTCCTTGGGCCAAATACTAGAACCAAAATGAAAATGTAAAACAAAGCAAATTAAAACTAATTTATGCTGACAGCATCTGTTTCTGTATCGATGAATTCGAATTAAAGTTGATGCACAGAAGTGAGCAGGATGTGCACATCTTGGTGGGTATGTTCCTGACTTTGAGCAAACAGAACTTTACAGAGAGATTTTTGCAGGCTTATAAATATTGCATCATCTAATAAACCAATGGAAAACTGTTATACTGGCATAAACTTTTCTTTATTTTATAACAGTTCTTAAAACCTTTTTGCTCAAATAAGGCTTTTATGATTTGCTAAAATTCCGTGACTTACAGAGACTTTACACAGTACATGAATTGTGTGTTGCATATTTAAGGTGCAAAAACTGAACCAGGGCCCTGTGTTCTCCCAAACAAAGGCAACCGCACAGAGGGTATCTGTTCTTTAGGTCGACAGCATTTAGTTCGACCACTATTGGTCTACATAGTCATTAGGTCGACGTGGTCACTAGGTCGACATGGCAACGGTCGACACATGAAAAGGTCGATATGAGTTTTTAACTTTTTCCTTCTTTGATTTTTTTCATACTTTACGATCCACGTGGACTACGATTAAGAATAATAACCTGTGCCGAGTGCCGCATGAGCGGTGCGAGGCACCTTGGCAAAAGGGGATACGGTGCACTAATTGGGGTTCCCGGTCACTTTACAAAGAAAACAACACCACAAAAATATAAAAAATTCATGTAGAGTTTTTTCCATGTCGACCTAATGACTGTGTTGATCTATTTCAGGTGTCGACTTAGTCACTGTCGACAAGTAGTGGTCGACCTAATGAGTGTTGTCCTAGTTACTGTCGACCCTATGATCCACACCCACACATAGACCTCACAATGTAGAGAGCGTCCCTCTTCAATTCCACAATTGCTTGGATCCCTCTGTACACAGACCTACACATTGCTAGAACCATAGGTGGTCATTTCGAGTTGTTCGCCGCTAGCAGTTTTTAGCAGCCGTGCAAACGCTATGCCGCCTCCCACTGGGAGTGTATTTTAACTTAGCAGAAGTGCGAACGAAAGCATCGCAGAGCGGCTACAAAAATTTTTTGCGCAGTTTCAGAGTAGCTCCAGACCTACTCAGCGCTTGTGATCACTTCAGACTATTCAGTTCCTGTTTTGACGTCACAAACACGCCCAGCCACGCCTGCGTTTTTCCTGGCACGCCTGCGTTTTTTCAAACACTCCCTGAAAACGGTCAGTTAACACCCAGAAACGCCCTCTTCATGTCAATCACTCTGCGGCCAGCAGTGCAACTGAAAAGCTTTGCTAGTCCTTGTGTAAAACGACATCGTTCGTTGTAATAGTACGACGCACGTGCGCATTGCGATGCATGCGCAGAAGTGCCGATTTTTTGCCTGATCGCTATGCAGCGTCCGAAATCTGCTAACGAACAACTCGGAATGACCCCCATAGTTGGGGATTTTAATGCCTTGGGTGTGGGAGAACAACAGGACCATAGGGAGTGGTGTGCAAGCTGCACTGTCATCCAGAGTGCAGGACCCTGGGTGCAGCACTGTCACTGCCCCATGGCCTGTTCATTGGACTCGCAGGGTGTCTGGAACAGTATCCTGCAGACACAGTGCATTTTTAATACGACAGAGCATTTTTCTGTGCGGAAAAATATAAACTGGGGCACTACAGTGCGTTTAACACATATGAGGTGCTGGGAGTATTGTTAATATTAATATTTTTACTGACATCGCCAGCATATTGACATTGTTATTGGTAGTGCTCCCACACGTTAGTTGTCTGGGGCCCTCACAAACCTTAATCCAGTGCTGCTGCATTAGGAAACAAGTAGACATGAGAGAGAAGTGAATGTTGGGGTATGTTTGTAAAGATCCAGACCACAGACATGTTCCCATGGTAATGCTAAAAGCCAGCGGCACTAGTGGTCAATTTACTAATGTTTAATGAACAACCGTGTCTAAGGCAGTGGTTCTCAAACTGTGTGGCGTGGCACCTTGGGTAAATCTGGCCACCAACCTAGTGGTTCCCTTGGTTGGTGGTGTAGAACCAATTCAAATTATTTATGGTCAATGTAATAGGCAAAACCAGTGCTGGTGGCTGTCAGTCATAAAATATGTGGACAAACAGAAGCAAATCTTATCCCTCACCACACAACTGAACCTAAGGATGACATATAAACACAACTGACTTAATTTCATATTTCTTTCTAAATTTCTCAATAAAAAACTTTTGGCCTAGGGGTGCCGTGAAAAAATTCTGATACTCTAGGGCGCTGTGATTTAAAACAGTTTGGGAACCACTGGTCTAAGGTGATGTCAATATTAAACTGAGCAGGGCCAGATTACCTGCTAGGCAACCTAGGGCCCAGTCTGCGTCTCTGAGGACCCGATGTAGGGCAGTGGGTGGTCTAATTTGTTGATCCAGCAGATCCCATCCTGGCGCAATATGCCATATAGGAGGTAGCGCTGCAGCCTTATAATGTGGTGGTCACCCACATCTGTGCTGCAGCCTGGATCATTGATCCACCCTTCTCCTTCCCATTCCAGTCAGCCACCCTCCTCCGACCATCCTCTGCACCTTCAGACATAGGGGGTCTATGTACTAAGCCTTGGAGAGAGAAGAAGTGGACAGAGATGTACCAGCCAACGATCTCCTAACTAATTTTTCAATCCCAACCTGTAACATGACAAATAGGTGCTGATTAACTGGTGCTTTATCACCTTTCGCTTTATCACTTCTCCAGGCTTAATACATCTGCCGCTTTATCTCCGTCCACTTTATTACTCTCCAATGCTTAGTACATAGACCTCATAGTTCCAATTTGCCCAGTGGCATAACTCAGGCGCTAGTTGTAGGTGCGGCAGCAGCAGGGATGGCCCTGAATAATTTGATGCCCAATGCAAGATTTCAGCCAGTGCGGAACCCTCCCCCCTGCACGTGAATATCCAAAAGGGGGTTTGACTTTCAGTGAAGGAGCATGGTCACATGTCACTCCTTCATTTCCATCATCATTAATTTGCATTCAGTGTGAGTTTTTTAAAATCACATCTTATTCAGTCTTCAACTTTTGAATTTTTATTGGGTGTGGTATTGAAAGTCGACAGTAACTAGGTCGACAATGTCTAGGTCGACCACTATTGGTCGACAGTAACTAGGTCGACAGGGTGTCTAGGTCGACAGGGTCTTTATGTCGACATGTTCTAGGTCGACAGGTCAAAAGGTCGACATGAGTTTTTAATGTTATTTTGGTGTCGTTTTCTTCGTAGAGTGACCGGGAACCCCAATTAGTGCACCGCGTCCCCTCGCATGGCTCGCTTCGCTCGGCACAGATTACCGTTCCAATCGTAGTCCACGTGGATCGTTAAGTATGAAAAGGTTCAAAAAAAGAAAAAAAAATGTGAAAAACTCATGTCGACCTTTTGACCTGTCGACCTAGAACATGTCGACCTAAAGACCCTGTCGACCTAGACACCCTGTCGACCTAGTTACTGTCGACCAATAGTGGTCGACCTAGACATTGTCGACCTAGTTACTGTCGACTTTCAATCCGGATCCCATTTTTATTACGCAATCTTGTGGGTGGCAGATCCCGTGGGTGACAGTACAGTCTTTATTCCTGGAAAGTTTCATGTGACATAAATAGTGTCATGATTTGTATTGTGCAATGATGTCCATATATAATACACACACAAAATGTTTACTGAGCTGTTCTATCTTATTGCTCTCTTGGAGGTAAGAATAGCCATATTTAATAAACTGGGTTTTTTTTTTTTGTAAACACAGCAACCAACAAGCTTAATTTTACTCGGTATCCAGTCTCTAGGTCGACACTGTCTAGGTCGACAGTAAGTAGGTCGACGTGGTTTCTAGGTCTACAGGGACTCTAGGTCGACATGAGTTTTTGTTTTGTTTTTAATTTTCTTTACTTTTTCATACTTTACGATCCACGTGGACTACAATTGGGAACAGTAACCTGTATACACACTTACCAGTACTCAGCTACCTCCAAGTCTTCCACTCCAGGTAGTAGAGGCTAAACACTACATGGTATTGTCTAAGGTTTTGTTGGACTGAATCACCCAAAACAGAAAAGTTGAAACTTGCTACATGGTTAATACAGGCAGATGGTCCAGATAGGAAATTCAATGATGAAGAATAGAATTTACTATAATAAACTGAGGTCAGGGCTGGCAGCAGACAAACTGGTAATCAGAAACAGACCAAGGTCAGCACAAGAGAAAACAGCAAAAACCAAAAGATTGCTCCAGTAGGCAACAAGAGACAGTACACAGGGAAGCAGGTTCAGCTACACACAAAGCAGGTGCTATTAGAGGCACCAGTGAAACTTACCAGCGGCTATTTAAATCAACAGCATCCAATGCACTTAAACCAGAAGGCTTTTAATGTGAGCACAGCACTGGCATCTATTACCAATCACTTGTTATGAATGCAGTGAGAGATGCCGCCTCCTATAACAACTATTATCTATTTACAGTACTGTATGTTTTTATGGACATCTATGTTTATTTATGTAAAGCAACACTCTGTGGGAGGTATCCAATTACCTGCGGTAGTGTCACGAGTGCGAAAAATGGATGTTTTTGCATTCGTTTCATCCCCCTATCCAATTAGGTCCCATGAGAAACGGGTGCGAAAATACATAGGTCCCGCAAAAAGCTGCGGACCTATGTATTATATGTATTATAATACATAGGTCCGTGGCACTTATCGCGGGTCTAGGGGGCACTAATCACGGATCATTCTTTGTGTACCTCAGGCACGCAAAGCATAATCCGCGGTAAGTGTTGGCATCGGGGGGAGGAGCGCGCCGCATCGGGGCTGATTGGACAGCCCTCTGTGACTCAATTATGCCTGATAGTTCCATAAAAAATAATGGGGTATAAAGTGTCTGTGCTTTGTTTCCAAAGTGATTTGGAAACATTCCTCTGGATATCCTGTACAGCAAAACCAAAAACTGGGTACGTGACCTAATTCATGTTTGTACACAGTGGCCGATTTTCACACAACTGGTGATTATGAGCAGACTGCGCATGTGCTGCGATTGCAATGCGCATACATCAAGATGCTGCTACCTTCTCGCTCGCAATGAGGATTTAATGGAGAAGTGATTGACAGGACAGGACCGTTTGGAGGTGTTAACAGGGAGTGGTTGACAAAGTGCAGTCATGTTATGGTCATTTCGGGGCATGTATCTGCTGTCGGGCACAGGATCGTACATATAAAAACATGGCTCCTGTGTTGCTACTGCTATTTCTAGTCTGTGTAGCCATAGGGCTATCCTAGCAGTAGATGTACCTCTTTTTTGTGTATAGTCTGCAAATGTGTAAGCAATGGCGAATGAGTTTACGTTGTCTCTGGAGACCGCCTCTTTTTATTTCTCGGTGGTGGTTTCACTTGCTAACATTAGCAGCTCTGTAGCCTAGAAAATCGCAATTGTGCTTGTGTGCAACTGCAAACATGTTCTAATGCCCACTGTTCCTGAGTCTGCTAGCGTTTGTCCCATTATCATAGTGTTTACCTATTCCTCTCTTCCTTGAAGTGATTCTATCTGGAAATAAGTGTGGGGTTTGCTCCCTCTAGTGGAATTTGCACTACGCATTTCAAAAATAACAGTGTACTGTATGTAGCTCAACAGCTATAATTGATTCTTGCGCTCATTGAGAGCTGGGTGTTATCCAATTTGTTTTGCATAAGATATGAACCTATGTACTTTCTTCTCACACCAGAAATGAGTATGCATACTGTATGTTGGACTATAGACTCCTACAAGTAACTTCTCTTTATGCCTGAAGAGGAGGAACAGTGGCTGACAGGAGCCAGTAAGAGTAAGCTGAATACGTGTTCTCGCAATTATCATTATGACATTGTTGGATACTGTACTCATTTTAAGGATGCATACAGTATCTCTTGTAGGTGCTGTAGGGCAATGATGCTGCTGCTTCTGGTTGCTTGCTGCTAACAGGGCCCTCTTACCTCTTTGTCTGTTGTTACCCAGTATTGTTTTATTACTGTTCGGTTACTGTTTTGTTCCTAATTGTAAAGTGCAATGGAATATGCTTGCAATATAAAATTGAATACATATTGTACTCCAGAACTTAAGTCATTAGCATTGCAGCTGTATAAAGTCACGACCGTCTATTTGCATAACTTAATTGAAAATGCCATTTGGAGTATTGCAGGAGAGATTTCCATTTGTTTCCTAATCAATAACTGTCAAAACCCCCCAACTGTTCTGATTTTGGCAGGACAGTCCTGCTTTTTGGGTACTTTCTCACCATCCTGCTCGTGGACCGCAGTGTTCCATGGTACACAGTCTGTCACCACTGTTGGGAGAGGCTGGGGACACATCCCAGTATGGTGTGTCACAGTATCTGCATTCTCTACAAGCAGAACTGGAGCAGTGCATGCTGGGAGATCATACTTTCCTTCTTTTATGGTCTCCTCTCTGGGAGAACCTGTAAAAGGGACACTGTAGGACACTTTGGGGGTGGGGGTGGGCTATCTCGTCGCTAAGCTCCACCTCTGTTACAGAAAAATGCAGTGATTTACGGGTCCGTGGGGAGGAGGTGGGGCTAAATGATGCAAATTTGCATCATTTAGCCCCACACCCTCTATATGGTGCCACAAATCTCAGGTATAATCTACTAATTCTGCCCGCTTCACTAGGAAGCAGTTGGAATGTTAAAGATTCAGCCACTCTTTCTTGGATGCAGGGGACTTTGTGAAAAATCACGAGTCTCCTGCAACTTGTGGGAGAGTAGGCAAGTATGTTGGAGATGTAGTTCTACAGCAACTGGAGTGCCAAGGGTTGCCTACCTCTGCTCTAGTTCATTCCATGCTGGTAGCAGACCCAGAGCTTAAATAACTACAAAAGCTTTTCAGTTGTCCTGTGTTCACTTTGCCTGTAGGACTGATAGCAAAACAGGAAAGAGGGCCCCAGTGGGGGAATTTGTGAGTGGTGGGCCCAGGAGCAAAAATATAATTTGGGCCCCCCTCCTCCACCCCAACCCAAGTGTTCCATATGCCAAACAGCAGTGGATGACATGGAGAGGTCGACATAGAAGGTGACAATGGAAGGCCATTGGAGGCAGGTGGTGACAGCGGAAGGCAAGGGGAGGGATTGGGTGACAGGGAGAGATGGTGGATGACAGGGAAAGACGGGGTACAAGCACAATCATCTGCGCGGTGCGGAGAACAGGGGGCATGTACCTTGGTGGGAGCAGAAACACAGCGGCCTCTGCTCTGTCTGTGACAGGGGCCCCCACCCCTTGTGCTTTCCTCAGTGTGGCACTCGATCAGGCAGACTGACAGTGCCATTCACAGACAGCAGTGAATTTACAGTTGTCTGTTAAATAGAGGCAATATGTGGATGTAATAATCAGCGCTGATAGCTGGCAGGACTCCTCTATCAGTCTGGTAAACACAAGGTCGGCCCTGCCTCCCCAAAGTAAGGGGAATGTCCCTCAGGCAGTGGGGGCCATCCTACTCCCAGCACTTGGCCATTCCTCCTACATTGCTCAAAATTGTCTGCGGTGTGGGGCATAACTTATAGCTGGTCTGGGTAGCAGTGGGCCCCTTTGTCCTCAGTGGGCCTAGTGCAATGAACCTGCTGCGCCAATGGTAGTTCTGTCTCTGGAGGGCCCCATAGGAGACATTGATCCCTCCCAGTTTCACCCGTGGCAGCCACGTCCCTCTGCGCACTGTTTGCAAAGGACAGCTCTTATCCGAAGAGCCATCCTTTGCAGTAGGAATCGCATATGTTAGTACATATGCAATTAGTATCATTGCGGTAAGTGACCAGATGTACCGCAGTTTCTTGGTACATCCCGCTCTCAGCAAGAGCAATGTGACAGCTCAACAGTAGCAGTGACTGTCTAACAGGCTGAGGAAAGTCACCCTTCTCTTGAGACTGCTGCAGGAAGAGAGAGATACAGACTGGGAGACCCCTTCTGAGATAGTTTGGTCCTTTGGTAAATAATACAGCACAGGTACTGAGGGAAAGAGTTGCCCTGCACAGCACAAGGGTGATGGAGTGGAGAACTGCACAGTGTGCGATGCCACTCTACCAACCCTGGTGATGGGCTATGCCATCTGCTGCTCAGAGTGGGCCTGTCTTGTGGAGGACTTCAGAGCAGCGCAGTGTGAAAGGAGCAACAGTGACCGATGGGGACAGATCCAGAGCCTGCCAAGCAAGTAGCTTACCGCTGGTCTGAGCTGTTGGAGCAGTCGATGCAGCTTATGGGGGTAATTGTGAGTTGATCGCAGCAGGAATTTTGTTAGTAGTTGGGCAAAACCATGTGCACTGCAGGGGAGGCCGATATAACATGTGCAAGATTTGGGTGGGTTATTTTGTTTCTGTGCAGGGTAAATACTGGCTGCTTAATTTTTACACTGCAATTTAGATTGCAGATTGAACACACCACATCCAAATCTAACTCTCTCTGCACATGTTATATCTGCCTCCCCTGCAGTGCACATGGTTTTGCCCAACTGCTAAAAAAAGTTCCTGCTGCGATCAACTCAGAATTACCCCCTATGTGCAGTCCCAGGTGAAAGGGCAGGCTGTTGTCATATCCCAGGGAAACACTGTATCGACCCAAAGGTAAACTGAGGTAACTCCTTTACCAAACAGAAAGGCATTCACACACATGCACACCATTTATGTGCCAGAGATAGGAAGAACATCAAAAGGCACAACTGCAGCAGACATAGGGCCTAATACCGAGTTGATTGCAGTAGCAAATTTGTTAGCAGTTGGGCAAAACCAAGGAGGTCATTCCGAGTTGTTCGCTCGCAAGGCGATTTTAGCAGAGTTCCTCACGCTAAGCCGCCGCCTACTGGGAGTGAATCTTAGCATCTTAAAATTGCGAACGAAGTAATCGCAATATTGCGATTACACACCTCGTAGCAGTTTCTGAGTAGCTTCAGACTTACTCGGCATCTGCGATCAGTTCAGTGCTTGTCGTTCCTGGTTTGACGTCACAAACACACCCAGCGTTCGCCCAGACACTCCTCCGTTTCTCCGGCCACTCCCGCGTTTTTTCCGGAAACGGTAGCGTTTTTTCCCACACGCCCATAAAACGGCCTGTTTCCGCCCAGTAACACCCATTTCCTGTCAATCACACTACGATCGCCTGAGCGAAGAAAAAGCCGTGAGTAAAAATCCTAACTTCATAGCAAATTTACTTGGCGCAGTCGCAGTGCCAACATTGCGCATGCGCACTAAGCGGAAAATCGCTGCGATGCGATGAAATTTACCGAGCGAACAACTCGGAATGAGGGCCCATGTGCACTGCAGGGGGGGCAGATATAATATGTGCAGAGAGAGTTAGATTTGGGTGGGGTGTAATCAAACTGAAATCTAAATTGCAGTGTAAAAATAAAGCAGCCAGTATTTACCCTGCACAGAAACGAAATAACCCACCCAAATCTAACTCTCTCTGCACATGTTATATCTGTCAGCAGATGACCTAACTAGCTCAACGGAGTCACAGGCCAACTTCATTTTCCACTATATGGCTCAAATCCAGTAGAATTTTGTTTTTTTATTATGAGGCCAACAACAGTTGTTACGTTTGGTTGAATCAAACTGTACTGGTGTGTACACACGGTGAGATATTTTCTTACGATTTTGACTATATAGTAAAAAATCGTAAGAAAAGTTAGTGCAGATCGCAAGGTGAAAGTCACCTTGCGATACCGATGCGTGGTCGGCATCGCAAGCCTAGACAGACTGTGCAGGCGAGTCATTTTTGACTATCTCATAGAAAAGATAGTCAACATTGACACTTAGCCAAAATCGCACAAGGTCAGTATCGCAGGCACAGTCATTATGTGCTTGTGATATTGACTTAGTCCCTGTCGCATAGTGAGAATCTGAGATTAGTGCTAAATTTGCAGGAGGATGGGAGGTGATTAAAAACAGAGCACTGTAAAACCACTACAAACTACTAAAATATATAATGTTAAGGCCCGTACACACTGGTCGATGTATCGGCTGTTCTCTTGAACGGCCGATACATCGCGGGACCGTCGGCCAGTGTGTACGGGCGATACGTCTGTGAACTCCGTCGTTCACAGATGTATCGCGTCGGCCGCGCAGCACAGCCAACAGCCAATATATCTAACAATATATTGGCGCGTCGCTGTGTGTGTACGGGGCGGTCGTCCGACCGCCCGTACACATGCTGCGGCGGGCGGCGGTGATTGACAGGTGAACTGGGTGGGCGCGAGCGCCCGCCCAGTTCATGACGTCAGTCCCCCGACGGATCGGGCTGTGTGTATGCACAGCACACTGCCCGATCCGTACATAGATATATCTGCAGATCAATTGATCTGCAGATATATCTAATAGTGTGTACCCACCTTTAGACAAATATAATAATGATAAAATAATATTTATTAATAATTCATGTAACATAATAATTACAAATCATATTAATAATATGTTAAAGTAATGCTTAATTCACAGTGAGCGCATCCAAGACTTAAAACCAGTAAGAAACTTTAGCTTTACATTCCCATGCTCAACAGCAGCACGCTAGATTGCAATGACACATTTAACCTTTATACACATTTAGTATTTCCAGGCATAACTTGTACTATGTCATTCATCCTTTCATAACTCCCTGCATACTAACACCCACTAACCTAGCTCATAGCTCATGTGAGCGTCTCATAACCTCATCCCATGATAACCCTCAAACATGTGACATTGGCGTGGTCGTCTTCCCTTTCCCTTTATGTTCTGTTTTAATTTAATTCCAAGGAATACTGCTATAAAAAACGGAATGGAATTTAACGTAGTAAAACAAATGCCTATTTTTTTCTAGAAAATTTCAGAAAGACTTTCTCTTTCTTTTCAAACTATACCCCTTATTAAAGTGGTTCCCAAACTCGCTCCACAAGGCATCCTAACAGTGCAGGTTTTAAGGATATCCATGGCTGGGAACAGATGGCTAAATCAAATGGATGGTGGTAGTTAATAAGTCATCTGTGCCCAAGCATGGTTATCCTTAAAACCTGGACCTTGCCTTGAAGACCAAGTTGGGGAACCACTGCCTTATTGGATATCCAAGATATAACTCTTTGATGGTAAATTCCTACATTGCCTTTGAAAACTACTGTATGTGTCTGGCTGTGGAATTGATAGATTAACTTTCACCTTGAATATTATTTTTAGTAATTGTATTACTTTGTGCTGTGAGCTGTGTTTTATGATCATTTGCATACAAAAGTCTGCCAGGGTTTGAATTTAAGTGCTCACGAATATAGACAATCTTGTATTTCCCAGTTGATATAAAAATTGTTGGCAGAGTAATACTATGGATGGGATGGTATCAGGATTCTGGCACTTGGGATGCCGGCTGCGCAGAATCCTGACAACTTATTGGTAAGTGTTCTAACCCTCCCCCTCTACCCTCCTTACCCTAACCCTCCTCTCTCGCAGCCTGACCCCAACCCTCCCCCCCCCCACCCTCCGCAGCATAACTCTAACCCTCCCGGTGGTGCCTAACCTTAACCTTCCCTTCCCACAGCCTAACCCTAAGCTTCCCTGCTTTGTGCCTAACCCTAACCCCCCCCCCATACACACAGCCTAACTAACTATCGAGATGCCAGCAGTTGGGATTCCAGCACAGACATTGTACTCAGCCACGTGGCCATATCCCCTATGATTATTTGACTTGTGCTGGATGACTTGAGCCAGACTGGAACCTAGAAACTGACCAGGAAGCAGGTTATCAGCAGCATACTTCCCAACATGACCCTCTCCAGGTGGGACACAATGCGCTGCTCCTGGACTTCCCTCTTAATTTATGATTGCCATCACCTGTGCTGACACACCTTTCTTATTCATTTACCTGTTCAACACAGGTGACGGCAATCTTAAATTACGATAAAAGTTCAGAAGCAGAGCATTTTGGCCCTCCTGTAGAGGGTCATGTTGGGAGGTATGCAGCAGTATCACAACTAGCACACTGGAAGATATTAGCTGGAAGCTGGATTTAAAGGCTGAATGCTGGGGAGAGAGAGAGAAGAACTACTGGAACGGGTGAAGTACACAGGAGTTTGTAGCCTAGACACAGCTGAGATAGAGACATTATTCTGTGCAGCATACTGGAGCTCCCATCAGTCCTTTTTTCCCCCCTTGCCCTTCATTGATTGCTGAATGGAGTCAGCTGACCGGACCAATGCTTGCGGTTGTTGGGGTAGCAATCAGCTGACTGGCGGCAATATGGCTGTGCACAGTACCCGAAAATAGCAGGAAAGATAGCGGGGAGTCAGAGCAGCATCTTGGGGTGCTGGAGCAATTACAGTGTGGAGCAGAATGGGGGCCGGAATGCAGTCGCGGGACACTTGGAGCCAGGCTAGCATGTGCACTGGTAAGATTCAGGGTACAGATCTCCGGTGCCTGACAGAAGCCTATCCCTGCCATGTGTAAAGTAAAGGGATTGCAGATGAAATCACTTTCCTCTGTGCTGTGAGACCCAAGGTGCATTTATCTGATTGCACAATTTATATTGCACAATTTACCCTCTCCCGGTAAATTGTGCAATATGTAGCTTATAGGCTACAATGGCTAATGCAACGATTTCGGGACATTTGTCTACACTTCCTAGGTTCCGGGAAAGCTACACAAAGTTCTGGAGTCTCTCTGGTTGATCTGGTAGAGCAGGCAAGTATGGTAAGAGCCTGAGGTGGTCACCAGAGATGAGGCATGGCACTGTGATATGATCTGGCCCATTGCTCAGTCTTATTTACATATTTACAAAAAATATCTATGTGACAATTCTGAATTCTGGTTTAATCCATACAGTCCAGGAGAACTGTGTGGGAGTCTCCCAGAAATTCACTGCTGCGTGCGGCCTTCTCTGCTCTCTGTGGGACCAGACCGGTCCACCAGACCATAGGCCCTTCTGGCATATGCCAGTGGAGCCAAATGGGCAGTCCAGCCCTGGCCTCTCTCCAAGCTGCATCCTGGGAAGAGCTGTAACTTCCATACAGCAGAGTAGATATTTAAATTAAAGTTGCATGCTCTCAGATATGGTGATCCCGCATCGATCTGAAAGATCAATGCAGGAAGGCTGATTGGCCGTCCCTAGCAAAGAGGCTTTGGAGTCCGAGTTCGCCTAAACGTGTGGGTTGCCTGCAGAGCCAGATTTAGGGGTCAGACACAATGATATTGCCCCCCCTCCCAAGCACAATGATATCAGCCTCTGAACATACAACCCCCCCCCCCCACTCCCCCCCCAGGCTTAATAACTCACCAGCTGTACCTTTGTTTGGGTGCTCGGAGCCTCTAAAAACCAGGTCAAGCCTCTTATACACATTGCGCCAGGTCGAGCCTGTTATACACATTGTGCCAGGTAGCGGCTTATACACATTGCACCAGGTAACCCCTTATACACATTGCACCAGGTAACCCCATATACACATTGCACCAGGTAGCCCTTTATACACATTGCACCAGGTAGCGCATTATACACATTGCACCAGGTAGCCCATTATACACATTGCACCAGGTAGCCCATTATGGCCCTCATTCCGAGTTGTTCGCTCGCTAGCTGCTTTTAGCAGCATTGCACACGCTAACCCGCCGCCTACTGGGAGTGTATCTTAGCATAGCAGAATTGCGAACGAAAGATTAGCAGAATTGCGAATAGAAAATTCTTAGCAGTTTCTGAGTAGCTTGAGACTTAATTCTACACTGCGATCAGTTCAGTCAGTTTCGTTCCTGGTTTGACGTCACAAACACACCCAGCGTTCCCCCAGACACTCCCGCGTTTTTTCGCACACTCCCAGAAAACGGCCAGTTTCCGCCCAGAAACACCCACTTCCTGTCAATCACACTACGATCACCAGAACGATGAAAAATCCTCGTTAGGCCGTGAGTAAAATACCAAACTTTTGTGCTAATTTACTTGGTGCAGGCGCACTGCGAACATTGCGCATGCACAGTTTGCGACTAATCGCTCCGTAGCTAAAAAAAATAACGAGCTAACAACTCGGAATGACCCCCTATACACATTGCACCAGGTAGCCCCTTGCGTGTGCTCCCAACTCTTCCTGCTTAACGTCATGTGAGTAGCTATGGGGGGGGAGGTCGGCCAGCGGGAAGCGGGCACTGTTTCCGACCCGCACTGTGACCTGCACTGTGGGCCTAATTCAGATCTGATTGTAGATCTGACCGTAAATTTAGCACATCTACGATCAGTTTCTCTGACATGCGGGGGGACGTCCAGCACAGGGCTAGTCTGCCCCTCATGTCAGGCACAAAAGCATCGCACTGCGGTGATGCTTTTGCATCAGCTGAGTAGCTCCCTGCCAGTGCAGCTCCTGAGGGATGGCATGGGTGCTAACAGCCGCGTCCCGGGTCGCAGCGGCTGCGTGTGATACTTTGTACACTTGATACTACCACATAGCTACTAAACCATGTCAAATTTTTCTTCTCTAGGCCTCACAGTTTTTGAGATATAGGGAGTCAAAGATTTGAAAAATTGCTAGGAAATGCCACTACTGATGCTCCTTTCTTTTCTGAGGTGTAGCTGCAGAAAAAAATCACATCTCAATGCCTAATCCATGTATAACTTTGAAATTTTGACCGTTTGTCAATCAAAATATGGAGATTCCAGAAAAAAAATGTTTTATCAATCTTGCCTGACTGCGAGATTTTAACCTACACTTTTCACGGTAAGAATTTTTGTGCAAATCCTGTTTTTACGATTTTGGAATTGAATAGATGCAAATTCAAAAATCCCGAAAACAAGATCTGCGCGGTAATTCTTGAGGTGAAAAATTTAGGTGAAAATGGAGAAATCAGCCTATACCCCAAAAAATGCCAAACTAACATAAGATAACAGTATAGAAGTGTATTAGGGATCCACTACAGTCTGGCTTTCGCCCACTCCACTCCACTGAGACTGCCCTGGTGAAAGTCACCAATTACTTGCTTTCGGCCAAATCCAGGGGCCACTTCTCTCTGCTCATCTTTCTGGACCTCTCTGCTACCATGGATCATACTCTCCTCCTCCACACACTCCAAAACATTGGACTCTCTAGCACCGTCCTTGACTGCTGTACCTCTTACCTCACTAACCGCTCCTTCTCTATGTTTGCCTCCGGCACCACCTCGCATCCTTCCATCCTTCCTGTTGGTGTCCCTCAGGGTTCTGTCCTATTCCCTCTTCTGTCTCCCCTGTACACCTCTTCCCTGGGTGCGCTTATCAACTCCTTTGGCCTTCAATACCACCTCTATGCTGATGACACACAACTCTACCTCTTCTCTCCTGATCTGTCCCCTTCTGTCCTCTCTCAGGTTTCCAGCTGCCTCTCCGCCATCTCCTCCTGGATCTCTGAGCGCTTTTTGAAGCTCAACATGGACAAAACTGAACTCATCATCTTTCCCCCAGCCAGAGCAACACCCCCGACCAATATCTCTATCACTGTTGACAACACTATCATCTCCCCCGTTCCCCAACTCCGCTTCCTGGGAGTCACTCTTGACTCCTCCCTCTCCTTTGCACCCCACATCCAGGCTCTGGCGCAATCCTGTCGGTTCCAGCTATGCAACATTGCTCGCATCAGGCCATTTCTCTCCCAGAGTGCAACTAAGCTTATCACCCACTCACTGGTTATCTCATGACTCGACTACTGCAATGTTCTCCTCACTGGCCTCACTTGCTCCCACCTCGCTCCCCTCCAATCTGTCCTCAACTCCGCA
This sequence comes from Pseudophryne corroboree, assembly GCF_028390025.1. Classification (NCBI taxonomy): domain Eukaryota; kingdom Metazoa; phylum Chordata; class Amphibia; order Anura; family Myobatrachidae; genus Pseudophryne; species Pseudophryne corroboree. The sequence goes on from NC_086445.1 coordinate 251,424,482, forward strand.
GCTAGGCTTATCTTCCTCTCCCGCCGCTCCACATCTGCCACTCCCCTTCGACAAAATCTACACTGGCTCCCATTCCCCTACAGAATCCTCTTCAAGCTCCTCACCCTCACATACAAGGCCATCTCTAATTCCACTGCTCCCTACATCTTCAACCTCCTCTCCCTTCATACTCCCTCCCACCCACTACGGTCAGCCTCTCCTCTGCTCTGGTCACTGCTTCCCATGCACAAGTTCAAGATTTTGCCCGTGCTACACCCCTTCAGTGGAACGCGCTCCCCCGCTCCATTAGACTCTCCCCAACCTTATAAAGCTTCAAACGGGCACTAAAAACCCACCCATTCATCAAAGTGTACCCTTCCTATGCATAGCCTAGTCCTGAGGCTGCTCCTCCATCCCCCTGCCTCATGCCTTGAACATCTCTGCTTTGCTTACATACTGCCATCAGGCTACCTCCCGCTTGCTTGCACCTCATGTCATCTGTCTGTTGCACCTTCCCACTAGATTGTTAGCTCTTCAGAGCAGGGCCCTCTTTCCTCTTGTTGTCAAAGCCCTCTTCTCGACACATTTCACTTGAAGCTCTCTCCTACTCAGCGACCATCTTTACCCGCTTTTTCTCCTGCTGATAAAGGCTCATCTCTGTCTATGGCTGCCAGCACAAAGTAGCACGATGATTACTCCCTCGCTACTTACATCTTAGCTGTATTATGTTTTGAGAATTGTGGTGCTCTTTGTTACCTGTACTCTATTTTTGTTATTTATTTACTGTAATGCTAAGTTTTGTCTCCCTGTACTGTCCTTTGTACGGCGCTACGAAACACTTGTGGTGCCTTATAAATAAAATGTAATAATAATAATAAAAATAATAATAATAATAAATAGAATTAGGGTACTTAAATTGAGTCAAATAGCTATTACAGGTTGAGTCTCCCTTATCCAAAATGCTTGGGACCAGAGGTATTTTGGATATGGGATTTTCCCTTATTTTGGAATAATTGCATACCATAATGAGATATCATGGTGATGGGACCTAAATCTAAGCACAGAATGCATTTGTTACATATACACCTTATACACACAGCCTGAAGGTCATTTTAGCCAATATTTTTTATAACTTTGTGCATTAAACAAAGTGTGTCTACATTCACACAATTCATTTATGTTTCATATACACCTTATACACACAGCCTGAAGGTCATTTAATACAATATTTTTAATAACTTTGTGTATTAAACAAAGTTTGCGTACAATGAGCCATCAAAAAACAAAGGTTTCACTATCTCACTCTCACTCAAAAAAGTCCGTATTTCGGAATATTCCGTATTTCGGAATATTTGAATATGGGATACTCAACCTGTACATGCATTTAAAAAAAAACTGAAAAAAATTATAAAAGCTATTTTTTTTTTTAGCAAAATAAGTGCTCTCTTTAAATTCTGGGTACATAAAAGTGGGTATAAGTATATATTTGTGCCATTTTAGGAGACGTAAAAAAAAGTAGAAAAAGACTGACTACTCCCACACGCAAAGCCTAACAACATTTGTCCCACTCATAAAGCACCCCAATATACCTATCCTATACCTTGATCCTCAAATTACGTCTCTTTACACTTTTTCATTAGGGAAGGCAGGGGAGTACCAGGGCGTTGTGAACCAAATCCTGACATTTTTACCTTAAAATAGAGATTTCTCCCAACTTTGCACCTGCTCTGAGTAGGTGAAGTGAAATTTACGGTAAAATTATCGACAATAAATTAATGCGGCTAATTGAATAGGAGTTTTATGATTTACAGTAAAACGCAGTTAATCGTGCAAAAAACGGGTTATTGCAGCTAACTGAATACTCCTCTATGTGTAATCAGAAATCTGCACATATACTTGGAAATATACAAATGAAAATACTCTCCTGGTGGGCAAAATTATACCTAATGGTAATTTTTGTTTTTAACGAGAGAATTATAATTAAACATTAAAATACTCATACAGGCAATCAAAATCCCATTATTTTTCTTTCATAGCCTTCTAAAGTATACTTTAAGGTTAATTTTAAATCAAAAAGGGGCATGATAACTCATCTGCCTTAGGTTGATAATTCTAATTGAACCCACTTTTTTTGTTGCACCAATAAAATTATTAAGTATGAAGTAAAGGAATGTATAATGAACTCTCAAAGTCAAGCAAGACTGATTAAACATTCTCCATATTTTGAGTAACAAACGGTCAATATTTCAAAGTGATATGTGGGTTAGGCACTGAGATGTGAACTTTTTTCCAGATACACCTCAGAAAAAAACAGAGCATGAGGAGTGGCATTTCCCAGCAATTTTCTAAACTTTGACTCCCTATATCTCAAAAACTGTGAGGCTTAGAGAAGAAATGTTTTTACATGGTTTAGTAGCTATGTGGTAGTATCAAGTGTACAAAGTATCATGAAAATCTGAATCGGTGGGTGTCATGCCTGGGTGAACTGGCATGGAATGACCCTATTATTTCCTAAAATGGTTATTCAAAATAAGGTGTTTACTTTTGTTTCTCAAAAATAGGTAAATCATGTGCTCACCATAACCATTTAATCAGTGCCATAGCCAAAACTTTGTGGGCCCCATAGCAACATTTTGAAGGGGCCCCTGTACCAATGCTTCTAGAAAGACATCTCTCTCCAGGGGCAGAACTCCAGGAGGTAACAGAGTCAGTTGCCGCCGGGCTCCAGCCCTGAAGGGGGCACCGGGCTCCTGCACTGACCATGACCTCCCTGCTTATCTAGAAGCCTAGAGCCACCCAGCAGAGGTGGAGCACCAATCAGCATCAGCACGGCGCTCCCCCTCTGTGACCCGGTGCTTTGTCGGCTGTGCTATGGCTCACACAGGGGAAGGGGGAGGAATATGGTTTACACAGGGAAAGGGGGCATGGCTCACACAGGGAGAAGGACTGGGACATGGCTCACACGGGCCATGGCAGGGGACGACAACACAGGAGCCCCTAGTTGTAATAAAATGGAGAGACACGCCAAACAGCCACGTGAGGGACACCAAAACCTGGGGCTTAGACACAGTGTGATCTTTGAGATTTTAAGTTTTGATTTTCCTATTGGTGCCGATGTGTTTGTTATTTTTCATGTGAAGCCAATGGGCGGTATCCAATTAGCCCCGATCCGTTTTCAGCCGACAAAAACAATCAGGTATCGCGATTAATGACCGATGGTCATTATCACGGTATTTTATTACAGGCCATTTTCATCAGCTGAAAAACGAACACGCGATCGAACAATAACACATGGGATCAGGGTTAGTCCCCAATCCCATGTGTTATCGCAGCTCTGTGAGTTTGTTTATTGCAGATTATGCTTCGGGTGCCTGAGGCAAATAATAGGATAATTGGATATCCCCCAATGGGGCAGCTGTATTAACCTGGAGAAGGCATAAGGAAGTGATAAACCAGTGATAAGTGGAAGGTGATAAATGCACCAGCCAATCAGCTCCAATATGTAAATGAACAGTTAGCCAATCAGCTCCAATATGTAAATGAACAGTTAGCTGATTGACTGGTGCGTTTATCACCTTGCATTTGTCACTGGTTTATCATTTCCTTATGCCATCTCCAGGTTAATACATCTGCCCCAATGTGTTTTATTATTTTCACTCTGGTGGCCTATTTATTTTATTGTTCTCACTGTGGTGGCCTATGTGCTTTATTCTTTTTCTATCTGTGCCAATGTGTGTGTGTTATCGTACGATCTCTAAAGACATTGACAGACATTGGCAGATCTTGACTGCAGCAGTTAAGATCAGAGGATACATCATACGAGCTGCAGGGACGCGCATCGAATCGTTATATATTTGAGCAGAACATACAATTTGCGCTTTTGTGAACAATATATCGTTAAGATGTATCATTTTCGTCCAAATTGACTGAAAATCGCTCAGTGTGTGGGCACCTTAAATCCATTGTAAAATAAATACCAGTAAGTTGAATTAAGGTTGTTGGGGAAGATTTTGGAAAGCGTATATATATATATAATTCCTGTGCACATACTCTCAGCAACACTTTATTATGGCCCCCACAGTAATTCCCTTGACACCATATTAAGTCCCCACAGTAATGCCCAGCACCACATTACGGACCCACTTTTATGCCCCTGCCACCATTTTATGCCCCTGACATCATATTATGCCCCCCACAGAAATGCCCCTCAGTGATGTCATGAGGGGGGGAGCGGGGGGGTGACACCAAAACGAGCCGCAAACAAGGTCCGCGGCTACGAGCACACCCCCTCCTCCCTTGCACCAAGTGCCGCACACATGTCCGCACATCCACTGACCCCATGCCAGTCTCACCCGCCTGCACAAGCAGCAGAACACCACTGCGGCAGGGTCCGGACTCCGTAGAACTACCATAGGGCTGTTTCACAATAAACTCTGGTTCCCAGGCGCTGTGACATCACCACGCACTGTTCAGCGCCGCTTGCAATGCTGGGAGGGAGAAGTGGGAGGACACTGCAATCTGTAGCGCTGCCGCTGCGTTAACAGGGAGGATCGGTTCTGCAGTGCGTGGTTCGTTAAAGTCTTCTGCTGCTGTCACTTCCTGGTAGCTGCCAGTCGTTTCACATGCCAGTCTGATAAGTTTGATCAAAGTCATTTAAATATATATTTTTGTATATATATATATATATAAGCGGCTCCAATAAATAAAAGCAATAATAAAATATGAATAGGAGCGCTGAATAGATATGAAAGCGCTAATACCTGTGACAAAAAGGGAGGTTAGTAAAACAACCCTTTTAGGTGCAGGTGTTTGAGTCCGTCATTGATCCGTTTTTGTGTGTTTCCGTATATTGCTGGCGGTCAGGACCGCATCAGGGTAGTAGGGACAGAAAGTTAGGATCCCTTTGCTAACCTCTGCATACTACCTACATGCGGTCCTGACCGCCAGCAATATACGGAATATACAGATTTCAAATGATGGCGCTGCGGTCATAGGGACCAAAGGCCATCTCCACATCACCGTTGCCCCGGGCTTTCTCCTCTTCACCGCCGCTGCCACCCATGTCCTCCGCCACTGCAGCCCACGTCCTCCGCACCGCTGCCCAGGGCTTTCTCCTGGTCATCAGCATTGCCCAGGGCCTTCTCACCACCGCCGACTTCAGCCTCTGCACCACTGCTGACTCCAGCCTCGTCCGCTGCTCATTAGGTACTGTTCCTCTATCACTATTCCTGTCCCTCTGTCACTGCTGTCACTCTCCCTCTCCCCTGCTGTCACTCTCTCTGGCACTCTCCCTGCTGTCACTGTCTCTGTCACTCTCCCTGCTGTCACTAACTCTGTCACTCTCCCTGCTGTCACTCTCTCTGCCACTCTCCCTGCTGTCACTCTGTCATTCTCCCTGCTGTCACTCTCTCTGTCACTCTGTTCCTGCTGACACTCTCCCTGTCCCTGCTGTCACTCTCTCTTTTACTCTCCTTGCTGTCACTCTCACTGTCACTCTCCTTGCTGTCACTCTCCATGCTGTCACTCTGTCCACTGTCCCTGCTGTCACTCTCCCTGCTATCACTCTGTCACTCTCCCTGCTGTAACTCTCTCTGTCACTGTCCCTGCTGTCACTCTGTCACTGTCCCTGCTGTCACTCTGTCACTGTTACCGCTGCCACTGTCCCTGTCACTCTGTTCCTTCTGTCACTTTCCCTGTCCCTATGTCCCCGCTGTCACTCTCCCTGTCCCTATATCCATGCTGTCACTCTCCCTGTCCCTGAATTTTGGATCATACCGTTTGGGGTAATGTGAATTTTGGATCATACTGTGTGGGGTAATGTGAATTTTGGATCATACTGTGTGGGGTAATGTGAATATTGGATAATACTGTGTGGGGTAATGTGAATTTTGGCTCATTCAATGTTGCATAATGTGAATTTTGGCTCATACTGTGTGGCATATTGTGAATTTTGTCTATTCTGTATGGTATCATGTGAATTTTGGCTCATTCTGTGTGGCGTAATGTGAATTTTGGCTCATTCAGTGTGGCATAATTTATAAGGGGCACCAGTACTAGATAGTATAAGGGGTCCTACTATTGTGGTACATAATGTGTATAAGGGGTATATGGAGGAGGACATAAAACAAATTGAGGATTCGTTTGTGGAAATGGGACAGGATGAGGGTGATATGTGTGTACTATCGGACAGTGAGGATGATGTTGATGATGATGATGATGTTGTTTGTGTAAGTCAGCCACCGGTGGCTGCAGTTGTTGACCGTGATAAAAAGAAAGCCATTGGATGCCTGGGCATAAGACCAAAAAAGCCACCTCTTGGGTGTGGGATTATTTTTACTCCAATCCTGACAATGTTTATGAAAGCATCTTCTCCATTTGTGAGGCCAAATTTAGTAGAGGTAGGAACGTTAGCTATCTAGGCACCTCCTCCATGTTACATCATTTGCGGCGAAGACATTACATTTATTGTACAATATTATAATGCAATTAACACCTAATCATTAACATCCTCAGAGTAATTCTTAATGGAGGAAGTCCTTCTAAAAAAATATTTTGTGGGGGCCCAAACAAACCAATCATTTGAGCCACAAGTGACGGTCCCTGTTGCTGAAATGATTGGTTTGTTAAACTGTGCATGTCCTGTTTAATATATACAACATAATTGTGGGTGGGAGGGTCCAAGGACAATTCCATCTTGCACCTTATTTCTTTGCATTTAGTGCTCTTCGGAGCATTTTTTTGGGCATAGTTTATAAAACTGCCATCCTGTCTGCCACTGCAGTGCCACTCCTAGATGTGCCAGGTGATTGTGCCGCCCACTTCTGTCGCCTAACTTAGTCATCCAGCTACCTCAGTGCAACCTTTTGGCCTAAACTGGTTAAAAAAAATATTGTGAGCTGCGAGGTATTCAAAATAGGATGGAAATGAGTGAAAATTAGAGACGAGCGGGTTCGGTTTTACTTGGATTTATTCGGATTTACCCAAATCTTCTTATTGGCTATCGGACATCACGTGTTTTGGTTAGCCAGTAAGAAAAATCCAGAAAATAAGAAATGGCGATAATTCCCGCATAAAGAACTGAGTAAAACCAAACCCGCTCATCTCTAGTGGAAATTAATGAATGTTATTGAAGTTAATAATACTGTAGGAACAAAAACAGGCCCAAATTCTGTGATTTTAGCTGTTTTTATGATTTAAAAAAAAAAATTAGAACCAAAACACACAAGGGCGGTTTTGGCAAAACCAATCCAAAACCAAAACGTGAAAAAAACAAAAACAAAGCCCCAAAAATGGCCAGGCGCACATACTGTATCTACCAAATATTCCGTGTGGTGTGACGCGGGAGGAGATCCATGGGGGGGGGGGTGACACTATAAGTTACCACACCGAGTGACACCAACCCTAGTGACGCCTCTGATGCCCCTGTCACTATCCTGTACCCCCACATTTATGCCCCTGTCACCAACATATTATGCCCACATAGTAAAAATGCCCCAATGCACGGTACCTGCAGTCAGGAAGGGGGGGGGTTCTGCTTGTTGTCAGGGGTCTTGCTCGTTGTCAGTGATTTTGGTCGTCATCAGGGGAGCCCTTCCCTGGCCGCTGCAGGTCTGCGGTCCTGGCGGGGGCCGCTGTACACGCCTATCCCCTTCAACCTTTTGAAAGTGTCCCTACCAAAATGGCTGCTGCCTCCTCTTGCATTAAAAATATTGGGAGGGACATTTTGGGAGGGACATTTTTCATACTTCCAGCAGGGGCCCTCTCAGCAGTGGGCAGCAGCGGGAGGCAGAGGGTGGCCCAGGCCCCAGACAGTGGTGCCCACAGCTCCCTGATGGCGGACCTGGGCATAATGTAAACTAGGGCACTATTATCGGCATGATATGAACTAGAGCACTACTGTGGTTCATAAAAGGAACAACAGCTGCAGAGAGAGACAGTGGCGTAACTTCATCCCAGATGCCCAGAGGCAAGATAAATGTTGTCCGTCCCCCCAAAAAAAAATAATAATTGTATTTTAACTGACTCCTCTATACCCGCCACTACATCAATGACCCCTCTATACCCGCCACTACATCACTGACCCCTCTATACCCTATACTACATCACTGACCCCTCTATACTCTACACTGCATTACTGTTGTAGTTAAAAAATTGTTTGTTTAAAGAGCACTTTTTTACAAAATCGTGAGTCAGGGACTGCCATGGAGCTCCTCAGGGAGTTCAAAGGAAATCACATACGATATTGCATCATTTGTGAATCGCTCAGTGTGTAGGCACCTTAAGTCTTACTTGCACATAGTGTTCCCCAGTTTTGATTGAATGACTTGGGGGGTAATTCCAAGTTGATTGCAGCAGGAATTCTGTTAGCAATTGGGCAAAACCATGTGCACTGCAGGGGAGGCAGATATAACATGTGCAGAGAGAGTTAGATTTGGGTGTGGTGTGTTCAATCTGCAATCTAATTTGCAGTGTAAAAATAAAGCAGCCAGTATTTACCCTGCACAGAAATAAAATAACCCACCCAAATCTAACTCTCTCTGCACATGTTATATCTGCCACACCTGCAGTGCACATGGTTTTGCCCAACTGCTAAAAAATTTCCTGCTGCGATCAACTTGGAATTACCCACTGTGTTGGGCACAATACATTCTTTTTGTTGCTAATTATTGAGTTTGAGATCAACGGCGCTGCCTATAGCTGCTATTCACAGGAGTGTGTTAGACTGCATATAAATATAAAATGTGCAACAAAAAAACTTATGAGAACAGTGCTGTGAGGTTATCGAACACAACTGGTTTGAAAAAAACATAAACAAAATGCAGTTTGGGCATACAAATCATCTAAATTCTTTATAGGTGAGACCTATTTTATGGCTGAATGTAAAAATATGATTGAAGTATCAAAATAAGGGGTCTATTCATAAAGAAAATGAAAAACAAATTGTTACTTATCACTACAGTGATTCGATGCTATGTACAGTTGGGATAAGTAGTAATTCACGTATAGTCACCTCTCCGGCGAAGCGCTATGGTGTCCAGGGCTCCAGTGACGCTGTCTCCTCCAGCGGTACCCTCCAGCAACGTCTGGAGTCAGCCGGCGGGTTCCTCTGCGCATGCGCCGCCTGTTGACATCCCGGGAGGCCGCTGGGGCTGCTGGGAAGCCAGGGGGCGGAGCTAGTACCGGATGCGGACAGACAGCAGGGAAGCATTGAGCTTCCCTGCAAGTACCGCACCTCAGTTCAGGTTACGCGAATGAGATGGTGAACCTGAAATCTGGAGAAGCAGAAAACCGAGATTTCTGCTCCTTCATGAATCACACTCACCATACTAAAGTATGGTGATGCGATTCAGGCACGGAGCGGGGGTAGCGCTGGAGAAGTCAGGGACTTCTCCATGGTAACCCACTCTGTGAATTGCGATAAGTAAAACAGGACTTTTCTCTACTTTATAAATAGACCCCTATAGGTTTTCCCGTGTAATTGTGCCAGTCGCAGAGAAAAATTAGATTGGGGCAACGGTTTGGACGGAGCAGCAAAGTTCTCATGCTTATTGGCAGAATTTGCAATCCTTTTGATCGCATGCTGGGGGCTGCTCATTGCAGGGCCAGGCCGCCCAGCATGCTACCCGCTGCCTCCCCCCTGCGACCACATTGAAATTACGGTCGCACTGCAATTTCAGCGTGATTGCAGAAATTGTTGATGCCTCCTGCCGGCGCAGCCTGGCTGCGACTGCAGGAGGCCCGCTGCTATCTTTGTGACCGCAGCGGCTGCGTTTGATGTTAAGCAGCTGCCCCAATCATGGCCACGCCCCCCCTCCCCCGTTCGCCTGCCGCTGTCTCTGTTTCCAAGACACCGCTCTTACAACAATCCATCTTCGCCTAGGCATACACAATGTATGATCCAGCCGATACGTCTTTTTGTTTTGTCCAGAAAAGACATATCATGCTGATATCATCCTGATGTGTACTTGGTCTTAGTATCTATTAAATGATACTATTGTTTGGAGGGATTCAGTATGTAATGCCAGCTAACGCGATCCCGAAGGGCATAATACCGATGGCGGGATCCCGATGACTAATATGCCGACAGGAGTGAGTATGGGCTAATCTCCCCTCTCCCCAACCCCCTAACTCTAACCCACCCTTCCCGCAACCTAACCCTAACCTCTTCCCTTAGTTCCTGACCCTAACCACCCCAGGAAGTGCCTAAACCTAACCGCCCATCCCCGCTGCCTAAAGCTAACCCTCCCTCCTGCACAGCCGGACCCTCACCTACAACGGGAGTGATTAACCCCCCCCCCCACCACCACCACCACCACCACACACACACAGCCTAACCCTAACCCCCCATCTTGTGCCTAAACCTACCCCTGCTGGCTGTTGGGATTCCAGCGTCGGTCTCGTGGCCCATTTGGAGTTCCGGCGTCAGGATTCTAAACGGTGTCGGGATTCCGGCGTCTGGATTCTGACTGCGAGGATCCCAGCAGCCGGCATTGTGGGGGTGATTCAGACTTGATCGTAGCTGTGCTAAATTTAGCACAGCTACGATCAGGAACACAGACATGCGGGGCCCACCCAGCACAGGGCTAGCCCGCCCCGCATGTCAGTCCCTGCCCCGTCGCAGAAGTGCAAAAGCATCGCACATCCAAACGCCGCCGTGCCGTCCCCTCCCGCCCAGCGACCGCCTCTGCCTGTCAATCAGGAAGAGGCGATCGCTAGGCAACGACAGCCATTGGCTGTCATCCATGCGCCGGCGCACTGCGGTGCCGGTGCATGCGCAGTTCTGACCTGATCGCTGCGCTGCGAAGAACTGCAGTGAGCGATCAGGTCAGAATGACCCACTGTGACCGCATCCCATTTGGAGACCACTTTTATTTCTCATAGGGAAATATATCAAATAAAAAAAAATAAAAAAATATATATATATTTGGATGCAGATGACAACAGTACATAATTATAACAGTATGCAAATAATAATATAACAATATACATACCTTATTGTATTCATTTATTTATTTTTTATTTCCCTTACTATGTAATTTCAACATTTTTACTGAAAAGGCTTTCTTACAGTTTACTGTTGTGACAGCTACAGTAGTTTAACTGAAATTTGCTTATCAGTCTGTGAAGATTTACTGATTATACACTGACACATCTTTACTTTCAATATCCGCAAAGCTGCTCTTTAAGGAACTATTCATTTCAAGAACATCAGAATATTTGTCAATAAAACAAAGACACTTATGTTGATCCCACATGTAATACCTCCGATGACATCTGCCAATTGGCACTGCATGTATCCCAAAAAGCACAGCAGTGTCTAGTAATGATCCTATTCAAATCTGTTGCATCTTTTATGTTGGTAAATGTGATCACATGGTGACCTTTTGTGCTTTCATTTATCCACTTTCAAGATCTGGCAACTCGGAAAGTGATTCTGCCACTTGCACCAACTGTATGTGTGAAATTCCTGGACCTTTTTAAAATTGTACAGTAATTATGGGGCAGATGTATTAAGCCTGGAGAAGTGATAAAGCAGTGATAAGTGGAAGGTGATAACGCACCAGCCAATCAGCTCCAACATGTAAATTGACAATTAGGAGCTGAATGGCTGGTGCGTTATCACCTTGCACCTATCACTGCTTTATCACTTCTCCAGGCTTAATACATCTGCCCCTATGTCTCTTGCCGCTCATGTTGAACATCAGGATTACTGAGCTATTTGACATTTTTTCCATGTGTGCCGCTTTGTATAATTGCACCAATGTGTAGAGTATGTAAGGGGCACAATAAAGCTATAGCAGTGCAGCTGACTACATAAGGGTTCTACAACATGAAGGATGCATGAAGCTCTATGAACCCCATCATCTGAGAAAATGAAATCCACTTGCACCCATGGAATTCTGTGTGGAATATGCTGATGAGGTGATAAAATCTGTGGCTTGTCAAAGGGTTTTGTGGCAGTATGCAGATAAATGGCATTGATGAACAGGCCATTCAGTGTGCGGCTGGAGGATCCACTCACACAAGGAACACGTAGGAGGCATATCCACACCTAGAGCCTGCTAGTGGACATAGGGGCTAATTCAGACCTGATCGCTGCTGTGCTTTTTCGCACAGTGAGCGATCAGGTCTGAAATGCGCAGGCGCCGCAATGCGTATGCCAGAGATACAATTGGCATCTCAGCCCAGCGATCGCCTCTGCCTGATTGACCGGCAGAGGCGTTCGCTGGGCGGGCCGTCGGCGTTGGGCCGTCGTTTTGGTTGCGTGCCCGGACCATGTGGGGAGGGGGGGGGCGGGCGGCTGAGTGACATCACACGCAATCGCTGCAACCCGGGACGCGGCAAAAAGTCACCTACCGGCGCAGCAGGCAAGTAGGGACTTACTCGCCGGGTGCCACAGCATCACCGCTGTGCGATGCTATCACACCCGTGTGACGGGGGGAGGGCCAGACATGCGGGGCGGACTAGCCCTGTGCTGGGCGTCCCCCTGCATGTCAGGTCTGAATTAGGCCCATAGTCCAACATAGTCAGACAGTCCATGTCGAGGACTCTCTGTGTACAGAGCCCAGGTGGGGCTGAGGCAGCCCCAAGCCAGAGGCTAAGCCAGGCCAAGCTAGCTCCACCTGTAAGAGACAGGTCTGGAAAGACTTTTGAGACTTATACAGACTAGCTGCCCTGTCAGATAGGGGTCAAGTAGTGAGCTAGTGCCCTAAGTGAGGGCTAGGCTGTTTGTTGTTTTTTTCATTTATGTAGAATGCTCCCAGTAAAGCTCTGTTTATCATTTATTTACAAGAAAAGCTATGTGTAGATTCTGAGTAAGCCCTAACATGTTAATTTCCACGTGTCGTCACAGAGTGTAGAAAGAAAGTTCTGCATATATGGATATGCTATTGTCAAAGTCAGAAAAATATCTCTATGCACACTACCATATTTGCACCTCACACAGGTCCGTGCTTCGCATGCGTACGCTCTCCCGTGTGTGCGCATACTCACAGTCGCGGGCACCCGCAGGCGCACGGTATGCGTATTTACGGTAGAGTTTATGCGATCGTAGCGTGCGACTCAATCATTACATATTTTCACTATATAATGTATTTTTTAGATCATGGTCCCTTTGATAGATTCTGAAAGTTTGGTTAATATAGAATGTTCATGAACAGAGAAATCCCTCTTTGTTTGATACGAAGGGTCAGACAGGAGTAATACAGTGGTGTTTAGTACCCATCGGAAGAATATTTAATTAGAAATATTCCGGTGTTGGTTTGAAGCAGATCAATCGCTCGTGCGAATAGTTATGGACATAAGAAGTTTATGAACATTTACTTTATTTGCACTTTATTACCCATGCGGCGGGAAACCCAGTTTCCCTCCCACCTGAGCTGTTGGAAATAGACACAGCCCACCTGTATGAATCAACCTATGACCTTTTGTTATAATGCGAAGCCGAATTCCTGTGTCCAATGAACAATGAGATTGTAGGGACCATTGAATTGTATTGTGTGTGGGGCATAAATAGGCAGGCCGACCATATCCAGTTCACTCTCTTCAACGGTTCTCATTGCTGATAATCGGGAGCTGGATATCGAGGCGCATGCGATCGTTTCCCCTTGTGCGTAAGTGTTTCTCCGCAACTATATTGATCTTCTTGTTATTGTGGGCCAATCTCTCTCAATTTCTCTCTCTCTCTCCTTCTCTTTCTCACTCATTTTCCCTTAAATTGTATTGTATTGTATTTCCTGTGTAGTTATCTGGTTAGGTAGTCTATGTTATATTGTAGTGTATGACTTGTATTGTGTTTAACTCTTTTGCAAGTATAGCATTCATAATATATATTTTAGGCGTTGGACCCTGAGCACGGTATCTGTGTGTTTCTTATAGTATTAAGTATTCTCAGAGCGTCGGTGACGCTCGAACAGCTTTTAAGGTAATAAGGTTATACTGTGTTGCATTTACTCTCTAACATTACACTAAGGTTTTACTGCACAATACACTGTTTATGGTTTAGATACAAAGGTTTAATATAGTGAGCGTCAGCTCCGCTGGTGATCTCCTCGTGGTCCCGAGCGTTCGCTACGCTATAGCGAATCATTACTTTAGTTAACAGCCAATAACGTGCCTGCCTGTGATCTCTTGGCCGTGAGTGAACGTGACGCTTGAGCGTCTCGATCACGGCAAAGCGATTGTTACGCAACTAGCGTACCCTTACGGTACTTCATACATAAATAGCGTACAGTGTTCTTAGACCTCATAAAGGGTATTATATACGATAAATATTTAGCTTTATCAATTGGCGGCTCGCCCTGTCCTTCACATATCTGCACTAGGTAATTTCAGCAGACATTATCCAGCAGCAAAGGGCGGGAGATCATATTCCTCGTAGTGCTGTTTGGATAAGCGTCTGCTTCTCTTAGTAAAGGGTGCTGAAGGAATCCGGGAACCGGAGGTAAGAACAAAACAATAGTGTCTTTTTAAAACTGTTTATTTTTCTGTCTTGCGTACACACGCACGCACACATATATATCTGCATTTCCTTTTCATTGGTGTATTTTCGTATGTCACTCTCCTGTTTGCCAGTTCTATAGTTGATAAACGTATAAATTGTGTTACGGTGGATCTTTGCTTTGCGTACACGTGTCTCTAACAAAAGACTGAGACTTGCGTACGCAATCCAAGGGCCGACGCACGCAGCGTATATTACGCAACGGAGCGTACGGGTACGCCCACGTAACTCAAATCACAAGTTTTTTTCTCTCCTCTCAACGCGATAAGTAGCGCCACGCGGTAAATAACGCCAGGCGATAAATCGCGCAAATCTATTTTTTTTTTTATTTAAAAAAATTCGAAATTTAAATTAATAGATCCTTCTCCTAATTTGTAACACATCTGGTCTAAAGAGACATTTCTGCGCAGAAATAGAAATAGAAACAAAAGTGTATATGCGGTGAGTGAGTGTTTGTTTTTACAATTTTTAAGGTTGAACCACAAGAAAAGTCGAGTACTCGTGAGGTACATGCGTGTAAGTGACGTACATGGTGGCTAGGGAGGCATCCCTGGTTAAATATACAATTTGAGCATTAGAGTGTAGCAGACCAGGAGGTCATACTGTAACAGACCAGGAGGTCATAGCAGACCAACAGGTTCAGGTACAGCAGACAAGGAAGTCCGCTATACAGTCCACAGGCACAACACCAAGAAAGGGTTGGTGCAACACCCATATAGGCCATATAAGCTCTGGCTGAAGGAATTCGCAGCCGAAATTTTCGATTCCACTGGTCGCTCAGTACATAAGATTAGTTGCTTGTGTACTAAACGATTGTACCGCACGTAATTGTGTGCATTAGTAAACCTGACCGGTACTATTTGTGTACGAAGGTCATAAACGCTATTTGTACATTCTAACGTGATTTGTGTAATTTTTTTTTATTTTAAGGGAAGTTCGCTGCTCACTCAGGAACTATCCAGCAACCAATAGTTACTGGAAAGAGTAAGTGTTCTTCGGAGCACCCTCACAGGTTCCAGTAAATAGAGGTTCAGGTCGCAGGGGCCCTAGGTCGAGTACGCCAGCACCATATCGGTGTGATCAGGTCGTATTGGTCGGCGTGGGCGAGTGAGTGGGGTACTCGGTAAACCGCCACCGTCAGCCTATTTTGGACATTTGGTTTGCGTAAGGGTTGGTTAAATAAAGCAACACCTTCGAACTATGGGGGCCACTTGTTCAGGTAGGGGGCGATCAACCTCGGTTCGGGTTGATTCAGTGAACCGACCAATTGGGTCGGCAAGGTATGTAATGTGTGAGAAATACGGAAGTCACACAGAAGCTTTATGTGATGAATGGGAGAGAATGACAGTACATGACGGGGAGAAATTCCCAAGAGTAGGTAGCTTCAGCACAGAAGTGTTAACGAATTTAAGGAGAAGGATATGTCTCATTAAATCAACAAAGAGACGAATCAAACATTACGATTATTTGCAGTTGTGGCAGCAGGAAGGTGACATACAGAGAGGATTGGCTCAGGCGGCGGGATCTGGCTCAATCAGAAAACTGATAGCCACGGCCCCACCGCCACCATACATATCAGGAGAAAAATTGGTTGCGGAGAATGACGCACTAAGGTGTAACACACAAACACTTAGCAACTGTATAAATGTTAAAGATAATGTTAACCAATTAACCAACGCAAGTATTAACCCGTGCAAGTTGTACCCTGTTTTGAACTTTCCTCAGGAGTGTGATCAAGAAGACGAATCGGCAACAATTTCAGCGCTCTCTCTAGCAGCCACCATAGCAGAGACCACAGTAGGCACAGCTCCACCCACGAGATTAGTAACAAAGGCCCCTAGCGGAGGGATAGGTGAGGTCGTGTCTACAGGCAAGTACGGCACCATACACTATGCTGAAGCCATTTCACCACAGGCTGTAGAACCCACACAGAGTGATGTTGTTAGAGTTAATCCTGTTAGGGTAATAGCTGTTCCAAATGGGAAAACTGACACAACAGGGGTCACCCCTGTGAGGAACATTGCCATGTATAGCCCATTTTCCAGAATGGAATTAAGGACCATCGTGTCTGAATTCCCTGACCCTAGAAAAGATTTAGTTGCCAGTCAAAAATACATCAGAGACTTAGGTAACACTGTAGAGCCCAACAATAAAGACTGGCAGATATTGCTGAGAGCATGTTTACCCTCCAATGTTGACGCAACTCAATTTTTAGCTGATTGCGGATTAGATCAGGATGTACCTCTTACAGATGTGTACAACAAAGACAATGTAAAAAGAATAAACTTACAGTTAAAAGAATATTTCCCAGCGGTAGTCAGATGGAACAAGATATTCTCCATTAAACAGAAGGAGTCAGAGACAGCTGCAGAGTATTTTCACAGAGCATTATCAGAAATGGCAAAATACACAGGCATAGAGGACATTAAAACAAACATAAACCATCGAGAAGTAGCAGTATCGGTACTGATGGATGGTTTAAAAGAGTCATTGAAGACTAGGGTACAGACCACACAACCATGTTGGCGAGGTCTGTCTGTGGCTACTTTGAGAGAGGCTGCTATTGATCACGATAGGAACATCACCAGACACAGGGAACAACAAAGTGATAAGTTAATGGCCGTAAGTATACAGGCCCTGACCACAAGGCAGCCTTTGTTTGTATCACCAAACCCTGTGGGTAAGTCAAGTGTGGTTACTTGTTATTCTTGTCATAAACAGGGACACATGGCACGAGATTGTAGAGTAAAGAATGTACGAAACTCATACCAACCCCCTAGACAACGACACGACACACGACATTGGGAGCAAGGTCCGCAGAAACGGAGTTATGAGCCACATGCAGGGGAAACAAAAAGATACCCCCCAAACAGAGATTGGCAAACCTCTGGTAGTTCCCAGCTAACTCCCTCACAAGTAGTTGCTGCCAGCGGGATTCAGGGAGGTCACCATACCCAATAGGGGTGTGGCCATACCTGTAATCTGCAGCCAGTAAAATTGATTGCAAGTCTTGGAAGTGAACCAGAAATTGCAATCAATGTAGCTGGTAAATCATTAAACTTTCTTGTAGACACAGGGGCGGCCAAATCAGTGATAAATTCGACAGTGGGCATGAGGACCACTGGTAGGACAATTCCAGCCGTGGGAGTAACAGGAGTAGTCCAGCATTACCCTGTTAGCAAACCAGCAGAGATTACAATAGGGCCTTTACATACCAAGCATTCCTTTTTGCTGGCTGCATCGGCACCGACCAATCTCCTGGGAAGAGACTTACTGTGTAAAATGGGGTGCGTCATTTATTGTACTCCTGAAGGTGTATTCTTGGACATACCTGAGAATCACGCTCAGGAAGTACGAGACATGTTAGACTCCCCGTCAAAATTAATGTCACATACCACTATGACAAATAGGACTCCCTCCCAAGTAGAAGAAATGACATCTCAGATACCAGAGTCACTTTGGACTAAAGATGGACAGGACACTGGATTAATGGCAAACGTAGCTCCGGTAGTTGTACAAGTAAAAGATGGTAGGATAGCTCCAAAAGTCCCACAGTACCCTCTGAAGCCAGAGGTGGAGTTAGGAGTTTACCCAGTAATAGAGCGCTTGCTACAACAGGGCATTCTGGTAAGAACGTCCAGCACTGCTAATAGTCCCATCTTCCCTGTGAAAAAGAGTGGGGGGAGGGGTTACCGGCTAGTGCAGGATCTAAGGGGGATTAACAAAATAGTTGAGAGTCAGTTCCCCGTAGTGCCAAATCCAGCTGTCATCCTAATGCAAATCCCTCCCACTGCGAAATTTTTCACTGTTATTGACCTCTGCTCCGCTTTCTTTTCGGTACCTCTGCACCCTGACAGTCAATATTTGTTCGCATTTACATACAGAGGAGTCCAATACACATGGACTCGATTACCACAAGGATTCATAGATAGCCCAAGTATATTTTCTCAGGCTTTGCATGATTGTTTACAGTCTTTCCAACCAGTGAGTGGATCAGTATTAATACAGTACGTGGATGATCTACTACTGTGTTCTGATTCATTGGAGGCATCCCTGAAGGATACGAAACAGCTCCTGTTTCATCTTTCAGACACAGGACACAAGGTTTCCAAAGACAAGTTGCAATTATGCCAAACTAAGGTAAAATATTTGGGACACTGTTTAACACAAGGACTGAGACACCTGACCGCTGATAGAATTCAAGCAATTAGAGACATGACTCTGCCACAAACCCAGCAACAAATCAGAACATTTTTAGGAATGTGTGGGTATTGCCGTAATTGGATCCCAGGGTTTTCCATTTTAGCGTTACCTTTGCAGGAAATGGTCTCCTCAAACAAACCTGATCGGATTTCGCATACAGACGAGTCTGAGGCAGCATTTGAGAGACTTAAACAGTGCCTAACGCAGGCACCAGCATTAGGTATGCCGGACTATGGGAAACCCTTTGAACTATACAGAACAGAAAGTGCTGGTTGCGCGGCAGGCGTACTAACCCAAAAGCACGGTGATGCCAGCAGGCCAGTAGCATATTACAGCGCTCAGCTAGACACGGTAGCGCGATCCCTCCCCACATGCTTGCGAAGCGTTGCTGCGATAGCATTGCTAGTAACGAAAAGCGAAGACGTCGTGCTAGGTCACAACCTCACAATTCATACACCACATGCAGTGTCAGCCTTGTTAAATTCTGCCCAAACCAGGCACGTCTCATCAGCGCGGTTTACAAGATGGGAATTGGCACTAATGGCCCCCGTAAACATCACCATAAGGAGATGCAGTGCATTAAATCCTGCAACATATCTCCCAAGTGTGTCTGGACAGACCCAAAGGGTGGAGGATGAGAGTACTGGGGAAGGAGGATTTAATACAAAGGAAGACACTCATGATTGTATAGAATATTTGACCCAAAATTTTACCGCAAGGCCTGACATCAGTGACAACCCACTGAAAGATGCAGAACTTACGTTCTACACGGACGGTAGTTGTCATAGACAGTCAGACTCGGGAGACTTGTGTACTGGATACGCAGTCGTAGATGACCAAGGCACCATAGAAGCGGAACCGCTAGGCCCACCTCACTCAGCCCAGGTTGCTGAACTGGTCGCCCTAACCAGAGCATGTGAATTGGCTAAGGGCAAATCAGCCAATATCTACACCGATTCTAGATACGCATTCGGGGTAGTCCATGATTTCGGAGCCCTATGGCGCCTCCGAAATTTCATGACGGCAGCTGGTACACCGGTAGCGCATGCAGCTCACATAAAAAGGCTTCTAACAGCGATACAGGAACCCGACAGAGTGGCTGTTATCAAATGTAAAGCACATACATATAGCCAAGACCCAGTATCGCTTGGTAACAGCCGAGCAGACGAAGCAGCTAAGTTAGCAGCTGCTACCCCCAGACAGACAGACACCACACAACTGATGGTATTTAATACCATCAACACACAGAAGTTGTGTGAGATGCAAAATTTGTGTTCCACACAGGAAAGGGCAGTCTGGAGGGCAAAGGGATATGGCCAGGAGTCCTCAGGACTCTGGACGGATGGACAAGGTAAACCGGTGGCCCCCAGAACATACCTTCCATGTTTGGCTGAGGCAGCTCACGGGCTGACTCATCTAGGCAAGGAAGGGATGTGCAAGTTGGTAAGAGCATATTGGTGCGCCCCAGGATTCTCCTCTCATGCGAGTAAAAGAGCCATGTCGTGCCTTACCTGTTTGAGAAAGAATATTGGAAAGGCAATACCTACAGAACCATCCCATATCCCACCTGCCGGCGGCCCTTTCCAGGTAATACAGATTGACTTCATTCAATTACCCCCTTGTCGAAATTTGAAATATGTACTTGTTTGTATAGATGTTTTCTCAAATTGGGTCGAAGCATTTCCGGCGGCCACAAATACCGCTATGTTTACTGCTAAGAAAATTGTGCAGGAATTTGTATGTAGATATGGTATCCCTAGAATTATCGAAAGTGATAGGGGTACCCATTTTACAGGTGATGTCTTTCAAGGAATGTGTAAATTGATGGGAATTGATAGCAAGCTGCATACTCCATACCGTCCACAGGCGAGTGCGAAAGTGGAAAGAGTGAACAGCACTATTAAAAATAAACTGAGTAAAGTGATGGCAGAGACAGGATTGACATGGCCAGAAGCTTTACCCATTGTACTGTACAGCATCAGAACCACTCCCAGGTCCCCTCTTAATCTGTCTCCCTTTGAAATCTTGTTTGGTCGACAACCGCATGTTATGATTAACCCTCAGGATGATTTGAAGTGTAACAATGAAGTAACTGTAAAATACTTGATTAACATGAGTAAACAGTTGAGGAATCAAAATGATAATCTGAAGTTAGTGATTCCTGATTTACCAGATAGTAATTGTCATGACATTGAACCTGGGGATTATGTAATGATACGGCATTTTCTACGCTCAGGTTGCCTTATTGACAGATGGGAAGGACCATACCAGGTCTTATTGACTAGCACTACAGCATTGAAGGTTGCTGAGAGAGAGACTTGGGTTCATTCGTCCCACTGTAAAAAGGTCGTTGATCCAGAGAAGTCCTGTGATAAGGAACAGACGGTAGAGGTTGTATCACTAGAGTGTCTGTTCCAGGAGGACTGAGGCGGCACCTGAGCATTGAAAATCACAAGACCAAAAGCAGTTGTCGATCCCCTGTTCCCTTTTATTGTTTTTCTCCAATTTCCCATCCCATCTCCCTCAATTATTTTTTTCCCCCTCTCATTTATCTTCGTCTCCTCCTATAAGATGGACTTGCCCCAAGAGACTGTGATCCGGATTTTCCTGTTGACCATGATGTTGACCAGAGCAGTCTGTTCCGGCGAGAGTACCATGGAGGTCGAGAGAGGTTCTGGAATGGGTTCTGATGATAAAGATGGAGGCGTAGTTTTCCGAGAACAACATAATCAACAAGCAAAGGCGAGTATCAGAAAACGATCCGATAGCATTGACCATAGAAGGAATTGTGAAGGATTGTTAGCTGAAGAAAACTGTATCTGTAGGCTCTGTAACAATGTCATTGAGGATGGGTGCATTAAGAAATGCCAATCCAGTTTTAATATCCATATGGACCGGCATCCATTGAGTGACTATCACTCCTTAGTGGGTAATGTGTTAAACAAAACAGATTGTTGGGTATGCTCTCAAGTACCTCAGGGTCATAGCAAATCAGGGCTAGTACCATTTCCTTTAACGATAGAGGAGGTACTTGAGTTAAATGGTGGGAGACCTGTGGACCGGAGGTTTAATATCTCCAGCCCTCCTAGTTTGAAGCTCCACCAATACCATGTGGATAGGTCCCTATTATGTTTCAACATCTCCAATCCCCGAAAACCGGGAAATTGGGAAGTGTCATGGAGTAACCACACCATGACCTTTTCGCATAGAGCAGATAGAATGCCTACAGATACAGAGCTTGTACGCCACATAGCCAGTAGAGGAAAATCTTTCCGGTATAGGTATACCTTAGGAAATAGGATTACTAAAGTTGGAGAGGTATCACCAGGATACTGTGCACATATCGTACAACCTGATACGTGTACTAAACAGATGGAAGAATTAGGGTTAGGAGATTTCACATGGAAGGTGTGTAATATGGTTATGTCCTACTCCGTCCCATATGTTCTCCCCGATGATGCATATTTCATATGCGGGAGAAAGGCGTACAAGTGGCTTGCCCCAAACTCTGAAGGATTGTGTTATATTGGAAAAGTACTGCCTGAAGTAATGACTGTATCACATGACAAAATGAAAGACATACACCGTGGTGCCCAAGCTCCTTATACTCACACCCATTACGAGCACGTTGTTAAAAGGCACCTGATAGAGAAGACAGAGCATCCGGCCTCTGATCTGATAAGTGAATCCACCGGGATTCAATTCTTAATCGCGTTAGATTTCACACGCACCGCTAGAGGAGTGCTGAATTATAAATACATATCGGCGCTCGCAAATTTGTTAGACAATATCACTGAAATGTATGATGACACGTTTAGGTATACTGGAAGAGAACTTCAGGCTTACAAAACAGAACTGGTACAGCATAGAATGGTTCTCAATTACCTCACAGCAGTGACAGGCGGATATTGTGTCACACTGGCAACACAATACGGCGTGAAATGTTGCACATATATTACGAATAGCACCGAGGACCCGGTCGAGGTCATAGACCAGAAGATGGACGATATTCTCCAATTGAAGTGGGAATTTCGCAGGAGACACAATCTCACTCTTGCTGCTGTAGGTAATGAGCTGACTGGTTGGGTGTCATGGTTGAACCCGCGAAATTGGTTTTCTGGTTTAGGAGACTGGGCTCAAGGAGTCATAATGGATGTTGGGAAGTTTCTCCTATGTATCTTAGGTGTTATCATAACGATTGGTTTGATATTTAGATGCGGTCAGGCTTTAATGAAGTGCAAACACCGTACAAGGGTAATGAGTTTAAGGAGTGAGGAAACTGTAATTAACCTGGACTTGATTTATGACCCAAATGTAGAAACAATGATGTGATGAAAATGCGATTTCTACGGTCCGTTTCTTTCACCTGTTTTTCCGTTTTCTCCAAGGTAACAAGACCCACTTGGACGAGGAATTTGATGAGCCGATATACAGACAACAGAGGGATTAAAGAAGAAGTTTGACAACCTGATACACAGATTTTTGATGAACTATGCCATGGATCCCCAGTTTCCCTAGAAATTTTAAAATTACGCTAGCCCAACACTTTTGTAAATCTATGGACATTGACAGCTTTTGCTCGCACCTTATGGGCAAAAGCACAAAGAAGACTGCATTCAACAGACACCAAACAAGACCTCAATCGACGACTGTACATTTACCTGACATAGAATACCACCGCATTTACCGTAATTATGTCTTTTCTTCATTTCTACAACCCTCAGGTAATGACACACATAGTCGATAGGGAATACAGGCACAGATATCAGCAATCACATATCTCCCCCATTCATGTATCATCAACTAAAATGTGCTCCCCCATTTTGTTACAACCAAAGCCGAAAAGAGCTCGGTAAAGTTTGACAGCCCATCCACAGACCCGTACCACGGGATAAGAAGGAATTCACATGTATACTTCGCAATACCTCGAAGCTTGATTTAAAACACGTACGGCACGATGATACATGACCCCCAAGCACGGATTCATACACACATGCTTCTGCTATCTCACTAGGTCATACCCTTTTCCTACCATCTCCTCTCCTCCCTTACCCAACCATGTAAATGTATTAACCCCTAACATATATTTTTCTCTTTTTGAAATGTTTTCAGGAAGTGGCAGTTATTGTTGACTGCCAAAGGGTGGACTGTCAAAGTCAGAAAAATATCTCTATGCACACTACCATATTTGCACCTCACACAGGTCCGTGCTTCGCATGCGTACGCTCTCCCGTGTGTGCGCATACTCACAGTCGCGGGCACCCGCAGGCGCACGGTATGCGTATTTACGGTAGAGTTTATGCGATCGTAGCGTGCGACTCAATCATTACATATTTTCACTATATAATGTATTTTTTAGATCATGGTCCCTTTGATAGATTCTGAAAGTTTGGTTAATATAGAATGTTCATGAACAGAGAAATCCCTCTTTGTTTGATACGAAGGGTCAGACAGGAGTAATACAGTGGTGTTTAGTACCCATCGGAAGAATATTTAATTAGAAATATTCCGGTGTTGGTTTGAAGCAGATCAATCGCTCGTGCGAATAGTTATGGACATAAGAAGTTTATGAACATTTACTTTATTTGCACTTTATTACCCATGCGGCGGGAAACCCAGTTTCCCTCCCACCTGAGCTGTTGGAAATAGACACAGCCCACCTGTATGAATCAACCTATGACCTTTTGTTATAATGCGAAGCCGAATTCCTGTGTCCAATGAACAATGAGATTGTAGGGACCATTGAATTGTATTGTGTGTGGGGCATAAATAGGCAGGCCGACCATATCCAGTTCACTCTCTTCAACGGTTCTCATTGCTGATAATCGGGAGCTGGATATCGAGGCGCATGCGATCGTTTCCCCTTGTGCGTAAGTGTTTCTCCGCAACTATATTGATCTTCTTGTTATTGTGGGCCAATCTCTCTCAATTTCTCTCTCTCCTTCTCTTTCTCACTCATTTTCCCTTAAATTGTATTGTATTGTATTTCCTGTGTAGTTATCTGGTTAGGTAGTCTATGTTATATTGTAGTGTATGACTTGTATTGTGTTTAACTCTTTTGCAAGTATAGCATTCATAATATATATTTTAGGCGTTGGACCCTGAGCACGGTATCTGTGTGTTTCTTATAGTATTAAGTATTCTCAGAGCGTCGGTGACGCTCGAACAGCTTTTAAGGTAATAAGGTTATACTGTGTTGCATTTACTCTCTAACATTACACTAAGGTTTTACTGCACAATACACTGTTTATGGTTTAGATACAAAGGTTTAATATAGTGAGCGTCAGCTCCGCTGGTGATCTCCTCGTGGTCCCGAGCGTTCGCTACGCTATAGCGAATCATTACTTTAGTTAACAGCCAATAACGTGCCTGCCTGTGATCTCTTGGCCGTGAGTGAACGTGACGCTTGAGCGTCTCGATCACGGCAAAGCGATTGTTACGCAACTAGCGTACCCTTACGGTACTTCATACATAAATAGCGTACAGGGGCCCTCATTCCGAGTTGATCGCTCGCAAGGCGATTTTAGCAGAGTTACACACGCTAAGCCGCCGCCTACTGGGAGTGAATCTAAACTTCTTAAATGTGCGACCGATGTATGCGCATTATTGCGATCACAAACGAGTTAGCAGTTTCTGAGTAACTCCAGACCTACTCTGCCTGTGCGATCAGTTCAGTGCTTTTCGGTCTCGGCTGACGTCATAAACACACCCTGCGTTTGGCCAAGCACTCCCACCGTTTCTCCAGACACGCCTGCGTTTTTTCCGGAAACGGTAGCGTTTTGAGTCACACGCCCTTAAAACGCCGTGTTTCCGCCCAGTAACACCCATTTCCTGTCAATCACAGTACGATCGCCGGAGCGAAGAAAAAGCCGTGAGTAAAATTACTTTCTTCATAGCAAAGTTACTTGGCGCAGTCGCAGTGCGAACATTGCGCATGCGCACTTAGAGATTTTTCACTGCGATGCGATGAAAAACTCCGAGCGAACAACTCGGAATGAGGGCCCGTGTTCTTAGACCTCATAAAGGGTATTATATACGATAAATATTTAGCTTTATCACTATAAATATGGATGTGATGATTTATGCCAGTGGGTCTCAACCTCGGCCCTCAGGTACCCCCAACAGTTCGTGTTTTCCAGGTCACCTAGCAGTTGAACAGGTGTATTAATTACTGACTGACACATTTTAAAAGACCCACAGGTGGAACAAATTATCTCACTTGCAATCCTGTGAGGAGACCTGGAAAACATAAACTGTTGGGGGTACTTGAGGACCGCGGTTGAGAACCACTGATTTATGCCATTGCGTTTAAGTTTCAGTAGATGCAAGCAAAGCCGTAACTAGTGTGTGCGAAATGCGAATGGAGCAGACCCTGGGTGTTGGTGCCATCTCTGCCCACGTCACACTGCATCCAGTAGCGTTACTGAAGAACTGCACAGAGTGTCCAATGGATACTCCAGCCTGTAGAACTGCCTGGAGTATCCTTAGGACACTCTGGGCAATGCTCTACTTCCCTAGTGCCCACAGCCCCGCCCCCTGGCATCATGTCATGACATCTCAGGGACGATACAGGTCGACATATAGCATAGTGTTCTGGCCCAGGATGCAGGTAAGGTCTTAGATGCTATTTGGGCTATTTTTGAGAGATTTGGATTTGGACCTTATTTTAAGTGGGAAAACTACTATATGTTGTGTGTTTCTTATAATGTATGGTTAATGGCTGGTCTTCAGAATCTTTTAAGCTTTAGAGTGGCCAATGGCAGAGCTACCTACTTACCCTGGGGCTGGTTCTGAGTCAGGCGCATCTTTGAGCAGCTGTGCCAGCCTGCTCACTGTGATATGCTAATGCAAGTGTTGGAACCTGCTGTGTGCCTAGTATCGGTGCATCTGCATGCAGACGGCCGGAGTGCCACCTGTTTTTCTGTGAACAGCTATAATCATCATTAGAATCAGGACCTGCACCCAATCCATGATAGGTGCAAAGATCCAACTGAAGTGGCGTCTCATCTAACTCGCCATGCTACAAAACAACATGGAACAGAGGCGGAACTACCGCCAGTGCAACCAGTGCGTTGCACTGGGGCACGCCACTGTCCAGGGGCCCAAAGCATGTAATGAGTCAAACTGACTCATTACATGCCGCTGTGTGCTGCGGGCAACCGCTGCCCGCAGCACACATCCGCCCGCAGGACACAGGAGAGGAAAGGAGTGCAGCTGCCACGGGGGGGAAGGAGGAGGAGGGAGCCGCAGCAGCACTGTTTTATTGGTTGAGGCGCTGCTGCTGTCCCTCTCTTTCACTATAGGCTGTCTTCCGCCGCTGTGAAGCGCATCCCAGCATGGTGAAGGACTGGGACAGCAGCAGCGCCTCCACCAATAACACAGCGCTGCTGTGGCTCCCTCCTCCTCCTTCTCTCCTGCCCGGGATCTCTGGAGAAGCTGCACCGAGGAGCCTGAGCCAGCGGAGAGAGTAAGTATAATTCTTTCTTTCTTTCTTTCTTTCTTTCTTTCTTTCCTTCTTTCCAAAAAGGGGGACTGTCTGCCGTAATGTGTAAAAAGGGGGAATCTACCTGCCGTAATGTGTAAAAGGGGGGAATCTGCCTGCCGTAATGTGTAACAAGGGCACGCTGTCTGCCGTAATGTGTAAAAAGAGGACGCTGCCTGCCGTAATGTGTAACAAGGGCACGCTGTCTGCCATAATGTGTAAAAAGAGGACGCTGTCTGCCGCCATGTGTAAAAAGGGGACGCTGTCTGCCGCCATGTGTAAAAAGGGGATTCTGTCTGCCGTAATGAGTAAAAAGGGGACGCTGTCTGCCGTGATGTGTAACAAGGGCACGCTGTCTGCCATAATGTGTAAAAAGAGGACGCTGTCTGCCGCCATGTGTAAAAAGGGGACGCTGTCTGCCGTAATGTGTAGCAAGGGCACACTGTCTGCCGTAATGTCTAAAAAGGGCACGCTGTCTGCCGTAATGTGTAAAAAGGCACGCTGTCTGCCGTAATGTGTAAAAAGGGCACGCTGTCTGCCGTAATGTGTAAAAAGGGCACGCTGTCTGCCGTAATGTGTAAAAAGGGCACGCTGTCTGCCGTAATGTGTAACAAGGGCATGCTGTCTGCCGTAATGTGTAAAAAGGTCACGCTGTCTGCTGTAATGTGTAAAAAGGGGACGCTGTCTGCCGTAATGTGTAACAAGGGCACGCTGGCTGCCGTAATGTGTAAAAAGAGGACGCTGTCTGCTGTAATGTGTAACAAGGGCACGCTGTCTGCCGTAATGTGTAACAAGGGCATGCTGTCTGCCGTAATGTGTAACAAGGGCATGCTGTCTGCCGTAATGTGTAAAAAGAGGACGCTGTCTGCCGTAATGTGTAAAAAGGGGATGCTGTCTGCCATAATGTGTAACAAGGGCACGCTGTCTGCCGTAATGTGTAAAAAGAGGACGCTGTCTGCCGCCATGTGTAAAAAGGGGACGCTGTCTGCCGTAATGTGTAACAAGGGCACGCTGTCTGCCGTAATGTGTAAAAAGGGCACGCTGTCTGCCGTAATGTGTAAAAAGGGCACGCTGTCTGCCGTAATATGTAAAAAGGGGACGCTGTCTGCCGTAATGTGTAACAAGGGCACGCTGGCTGCTGTAATGTGTAAAAAGAGGACGCTGTCTGCTGTAATGTGTAACAAGGGCACGCTGTCTGCCGTAATGTGTAAAAAGAGGACACTGTCTGCCGCCATGTGTAAAAAGGGGACACTGTCTGCCGTAATGTGTAAAAAGGGGAATCTGTCCGCCGTAAGGTGTAAAAGGGTCTCTACCTGGTGTAGTGGTGCTACTGTGCGGCGTAATTTGAATAATGGAGACTACTGTGCACCGTTTTATGAATTGGTATTATTTTGTGGCCACAGCCCTTCCCCACGAAGCCACGCCCCTATGTATTTTTGCGCGCACTTACGGCGCGAACTGCCCCTGTTTTGCATGCAGGGGTGGTGCTCCGATGCTGTTTCTTGCACACAGTGCTAAAATGTCTAGTTACGGCACTGTTGCTAGGTATCCATTTCTCTGGCCCTGAGCAGGTCCCCCTCATCAGATCCTCTCCAGGTGTGAGGGGGTTGGACTTGGATGGGATGAGGGGGGGCCCAAAGCATTTTGTTGCACCTGGGCCCACCGCTCGCTAGTTCCGCCACTGACATGGAAGACAGCTCACATGCGCACAACACTGCCATGACATTCCCAAGAGACAAAACAGTTCCATGTGATCACATTGGCCAGTTATCACCCAGATATCTCCATTTCATGGACAGAGTCGTCTGTCATTGTTTCAAACCTATTCCTTTATGCACAGTTGAGTCACATTATTATGACTACCTCCTACATTTGACGTTGGCAGGGTGTTGCCCATGAAGTACGTCATGTGTCATGCGCTGCCTTAGTGATTATATAAGGTGTGTGATAGGCCATCTTCACACATATCACTCGTTGCTGTCATGGGTAAAAGGGCGATTTATCAGAGTTGCAAAAGGGGATGATTATTGGTTTTCGGGCCAAGGGTGGCAATATTTCTGAAACAGCGCAGTTTGTTAACTGCTGTGGCGAAAGTGTATCGTGACTGGACAAATGGCACCATTGCGAATAACCACCGTGGTGTCACGATCCGGGTACTCAGACACCATTCTCCCTTCTGGATGTACGTCCTCCATGGGCCTCTGCTGCCGCTACTGTCTCGCTGACCGCCGCACGCCGCTGGGCGCATGTGATTCTGCTACTGCGGCCTTCATCGCCATTGTTACGCCTGTCCTATAGTACTTGATTCCCCTTCCTTGTGTGTTCATGGGCACAGCCATGTTAGACTCCAGTCACATGTCATTATTCCTCCTATCCACGGTGCTGGAGCCTTGTCATAATTACCAGACCAATCCCTGCTATGCATCAGGTATAAATATCCTGTCCCAGCTCCCAAAAGATTGTCAGTGCTTTCATTGTCATCTGTGATTCCAGCCTACAAGCTTCACTACAGATTTTCTCCTGCAATTCCATTCTGCAGTTCAGCCTGACTTCCCTGGTGATTACACTCTGCAGTGTAACCCGACTCTCCAGTGATTAACCCTCTACAGTCTACTTTGAATTCCTGTGTTTGAACTTTTGCTTTTTAGTAATCATCCTTCATTCCTCAGTTTCCAGCGCACTCCAGCTTCTTTTCTCATTTACCTACGAACCCCAGCTTCATTACTCATCTTCCAGCGAACCCCAGCTTCATTTCTCATCTTCCAGCGAACCCCAGCTTCATTTATTGTTTACAGAACTTTCCTCCATATTCCAGGTTACTGGTCTTTACCAATTGTGCACTTAATTATCACTTGTGACTTTCTGTTATTCGTTTGCACGTTATTTGACTTTTTATTTAATAAAAGCACTTAAGGCATTCCCAGTTGTCGTGGTCACGCCCTCGGGCATTCATTGCTGCTGTCATTACGCATGTACAGGAGTCACATAGCTCCTCCGAAATTCAAGTACCCGTCAGCCCCTACAACTGAGGCTCCCAGTCTCGGTCTCCAGCCCTCAGTTATGACAGTAAGCACTGACCAAATGGATCCAGCCGGAGACCAGGCCCAAGCGCTTAGGTTGATACAAGAACTGGCAACCCGCCTTGAACGTCAGGAGGCTGCTCAAGGCCATGTTGTTCGCTGTCTCCAGGACCTCTCCTCTCGGCTGGATGAAATTCAAGCGGCCCTCCGTGGATCAGGGGCGTCCAGTGTGCCGACTCCAGCGCCTCCGGTGGTGTCCCCACCCACCATACCCGTTCCTGCTCCCTACCTTCAATTGCCGACTCCTGCTAAATATGATGGGTCCCCTAAAGCCTGCAGGGGTTTCCTAAACCAGTGCGAGATCCAATTTGAATTGCAACCCAGCAGTTTCCCTACTGACCGCATTAAGGTGGCATACCTAATTTCTCTACTCAGTGGTGCCGCTCTAGACTGGGCCTCACCTATATGGGAAAGGTCTGATGCCCTGTTGTCATCCTATGCTAACTTCGTGGCAACGTTCAGACGAATTTTCGATGAGCCAGGTCGAGTGACATCAGCTTCTTCAGAGATCCTTCGGCTGCGCCAGGGGACGCGAACTGTCGGTCAGTATTTGGTGCAATTCCAGACCTTGGCACCTGAAGTCTCCTGGAATGATGACGCTCTTTATGCAGCCTTCTGGGGAGGGCTATCCGAGCGTATTAAAGATGAGCTCGCTGCTAGAGACTTACCTTTAACGTTAAACAAGCTCATTTCCCTCTGCACTAAGGTCGATTTACGGTTCTGTGAAAGGGCTGTTGAACGAGGAAGATCCACATTTCCCAAGATTCCCACTGTTTCCATTCCTCGTTAGCCATCTCCGTCTAGGGAGGAACCTATGCAGATAGGTCGCTCTCGTTTATCTCAGGCAGAGCGTAGTAGACGTTTTGCTGAGCATCTCTGTTTGTATTGTGCCGAATCTTCTCACGTTATCAAGTCCTGTCCCAAGCGTCCGGGACAACCCCAAGTCCTAGCCCACCAAGGAGAAGACCAGCTAGGAGCGACTAATTTCTCTCCATTTCCAAGTAACTGCAATCTCTCAGTTTCTCTGCAGGTGGCTCAGCGTACAAAGAATCTCACCGCTTTATTGGATTCTGGAGCAGCCGGAAACTTTATTACAGAGAGGTTCGTTAAGCAGTGGTCTCTACCCACTGAGAGACTGTCATCTCCTATATCTCTAACTGCCGTGGACGGGAGTAGGATTCCTGATGCGGTGATTACCTCCAAGACCCTACCTATCCGTCTGAAGGTAGGGGACCAGCATACAGAGTTGATTTATTTCCAGGTTATCCCCAGGGCCACCCATCCTGTGGTTCTAGGCCTCCCATGGCTACGTCTGCATAATCCTCAAGTTGATTGGAAGTCGACCCGTTTCCTGGCATGGGGTCCTTCCTGCTCAGAGACCTGTCTCCAAAAAGAGCTTCCAGTTCGCATATCCTCCTACAAATCTTCTGATGTCCCGTCTCCTCCGTGCCAAGACTTCAAACCA
Organism: Pseudophryne corroboree; assembly: GCF_028390025.1. Classification (NCBI taxonomy): domain Eukaryota; kingdom Metazoa; phylum Chordata; class Amphibia; order Anura; family Myobatrachidae; genus Pseudophryne; species Pseudophryne corroboree. The sequence continues at coordinate 251,456,191 of NC_086445.1, forward strand.
CAGTTTTGTCCGGGGTCACCGAATCACAAGGCTGATGCCCTTTCCCGCTCCTGGGAGCAAGAAAATGAGTCTGAGTCTACTGACAAGCATTGTATTGTTGATCCAGTGGCGTTCTCCGCAGTGAGGATGGACTCTATGCCCCCGCCAGGGAAAAATTTCGTAAAGCCGGCTTTCAGGAAAAAGCTCTTGCATCGGGCACATTCCTCTCACTTTGCTGGACATGCGGGCATACGCAAGACTTTAAAATTCGTTTCCAGGTCAAATTGGTGGCCGACCCTAAAAAAGGACATTGCTGAATTTGTGTCCTCCTGCCTAAAATGTGCCCAGCACAAAGTATCCCGCCAGCCACCCACTAGGCAACTGGTTTCCTTGTCTGATCCTCATCGTCCGTGGGCTCATCCCTCGATGGATTCTGTCATGGATTCCCCACTTCCAAGTTGGCACAAGTCGTCATCCAGAAGTTCCATTCCAGATGGCCAGGTAAATTTAAGAAGTGTCCTGGGGCCACTCCTAAAAGGGGGGGTACTGTCACGATCCGGGTACTGAGACACCATTCTCCCTTCTGGATGTACGTCCTCCATGGGCCTCTGCTGCCGCTCCTGTCTCGCTGACCGCCGTGCGCCGCTGGGCGCATGTGATTCTGCTACTGCGGCCTTCATCGCCATTGTTACACCTGTCCTATAGTACTTAATTCCCCTTCCTTGTGTGTTCATGGGCGCAGCCATGTTAGACTCCAGTCACATGTCATTATTCCTCCTATCCACGGTGCTGGAGCCTTGTCATAATTGCCAGACCAATCCCTGCTATGCATCAGGTATAAATATCCTGTCCCAGCTCCCAAAAGATTGTCAGTGCTTTCATTGTCATCTGTGATTCCAGCCTACAAGCTTCACTACAGATTTTCTCCTGCAATTCCATTCTGCAGTTCAGCCTGACTTCCCTGGTGATTACACTCTGCAGTGTAACCCGACTCTCCAGTGATTAACCCTCTACAGTCTACTTTGGATTCCTGTATTTGAACTTTTGCTTTTCAGTAATCATCCTTCATTACTCAGTTTCCAGCGCACTCCAGCTTCTTTTCTCATTTACCTACGAACCCCAGCTTCATTACTCATCTTCCAGCGAACCCCAGCTTCATTTCTCATCTTCCAGCGAACCCCAGCTTCATTTATTGTTTACAGAACTTTCCTCCATATTCCAGGTTACTGGTCTTTACCAATTGTGCACTTAATTATCACTTGTGACTTTCTGTTATTCGTTTGCACGTTATTTTACTTTTTATTTAATAAAAGCACTTAAGGCATTCCCAGTTGTCGTGGTCACGCCCTCGGGCATTCATTGCTGCTGTCATTACGCATGTCCAGGAGTCACATAGCTCCTCCGAAATTCAAGTACCCGTCAGCCCCTACAACTGAGGCTCCCAGTCTCGGTCTCCAGCCCTCAGTTGTGACACGTGGAAACTGCGGAGCACCACGTGCCATTGATGTAGGAGATGAATGTCAGCTACAAAGGTACGTGAGGTCCGACCAACACACTACAGTGGAGCAGCTCACCATCAAAATGAAACTGGGGGCTACCAGATGTGTGTCTAAAATGACAGTTCAGCGAACCCTGCTGCGTATGGGGCTCTGAAGCAAATGGGTGGTCACTGCACCTATGCTAATGGAGGTGCATCGGCGGGAAAAAATGTCATTTGCACAGCTGTATTGGAATTGTACCTCCGCTGATTGGCAAAGGGATGCCTTCTCCGATGAGCCACATTTTCTGCTTCATCGAACTGATGGATGTTGGCGTGTCAGGGGAGAAACATTGGAGAACTAGCACCCTGCAACTATTGCTGGAAGAACACAAGCTGGCGGTGGCAGCATTTTGGTCTAGGGCAGTGGTTCCCAAACTGTGTGCCATGGCACCCTGGGGTGCCTCGGGACACTTGCTGGGGTGCCCTGGATTGGTGGTCCAAGACCAATTAAAATGATCTATGGTTAATGTAATCGACAAAAACAGTGCTAGTTGCTGCCAATAATAACAAAATGTGGACAAACAAAAGCGAATCTTGTCCCTGACCACATAGATAAATCTAAGGACAACATATAAACACAATTTACTTAATTTTACATATTTATCTACATTTCTCAATAAGAAATGTTTGGCCTAGGGGTGTCGTGAAAGAAAATGATGATACTCTATGGTGCTGTGATTCAAAAAAAGTTTGGGAACCACTGGTCTAGGGAATGTTTTCGTGGCATACTCTGGGCCCACTCATCCATGTGGAAGGCACTCACGACCGAATTGGTTATGAATCCATCCTTGCAGATCACGTACAACCATAAATTATGATTGTCTTCCCTGGGGAGGATGGGATCTTCTAGCAAGACAATGCAACATGTCACCTAGCTAGAAATGTACGATAGTGCTTGGACGACCACGACCAAGACTTCCAAGTACTTCCCTGGCCCTCAATTTCCCTGGACTTTGAGCATCTGTGGGACCACCTCGATAGTTGTGTTCGCTTTATGGATCCTCTGCCACTCACTCTCCAGCAGCTGTAGGATGTACTACAATCACCATGGCTCCAGATACCTGTGCTGGTGGTCATAATAATGTGAGTCGACCGTGTATGTAACAAACACACTTGGCTAAAACCGTTCTAATGTAGCAGAAACTCCCCTCATCTCGTGTACGCAACAAAAATGAAAAATACAATTTCATCAAACACGTTTAACAAAGCTCACAGAAGATTACTTTGTGCCCGGGCGGCAAAGTAATCACCCATCAGGGCAAACAGACAACCGAAAGTGACGGGCTCCAGCAATCATCATTATTATCATCCTGTGATTGTACCTGCCTCTGACAACCTACAAATTACCTGTCTGTTCCGGGTGTATTTCCATCTTAATTGTATATGCTTCTTCAGGTGTACAATAATGCTGGTGCCCATTTATGGGCAGTTTTACTGTACATACAATACTGATCAAAACAAATTTTTCCATTTTCTCTTGAAAATAAAGCATAGAACCTACAGTATGCTTTACCCACACTTACTCAAGACCGCAAGCAATGTCTCATTGAATCTATCCTTATTTATCAATAAAAAATGCAAAATATAAAACTACAGACTGTGCCAAATACATAGACAACATACTGCTTATCTCCCAACATTGCCTAATATGAAAGCGTGGTCTGGTGTGCCGCTGAAAAGGGGTAGGTCCTCATTGTGGAGGGGTGTGGCCTTGCAGCAAACCCCTGTTTCTATCAATGTACAGTGTGGGTGCCCCCAGCACTCTCTGAGATGCTGAGCATCCACCAGACTCTCACTTCAGTTTGAAAAGATGTCATGCGCATTGCACGGAATCTATTCTATTCACATGCTGCTATGCTATATGGACGTAACTCAGACGGCTGGCTGGCAACTTTCAGCCTGCGTGGCAAAGACAAATAATAGGCCCTGGTGCATTGTATAGAAAAAAGGGTGCAGTAAAAAACACTGTAGGTATGATTTATATAATGAGGGCAGTGTCAGACTAGAGCATGAAGGGCCCACCTGGGGAATGCAGTTGTAGGGGTCCACGCCTAAAGGTGCAGCCAACCTCCACAAGGGGTGTGGCCAGCCACCACAGAGGTTTGGCTAACCATTAGAGGGTGCTGGGTCTGGCCCCTTTATATATATATATATATATATATATATATATATATGATGTGCACCGGACATTTGTCGGGTTTTGTGTTTTGGTTTTGGATTCGGTTCCGCGGCCGTGTTTTGGATTCGGACGCGTTTTGGCAAAACCTCACCGAAATTTTTTTGTCGGATTCGGGTGTGTTTTGGATTCGGGTGTTTTTTTCAAAAAACCCTAAAAAACAGCTTAAATCATAGAATTTGGGGGTCATTTTGATCCCATAGTATTTATAACCTCAATAACCATAATTTCCACTCATTTCCAGTCTATTATGAACACCTCACACCTCACAATATTATTTTTAGTCCTAAAATTTGCACCGAGGTCGCTGGATGGCTAAGCTAAGCGACACAAGTGGCCGACACAAACACCTGGCCCATCTAGGAGTGGCACTGCAGTGTCAGGAATGATGGCACTTCAAAAAAATAGTCCCCAAACAGCACATGATGCAAAGAAAAAAAGAGGCGCACCAAGGTCGCTGTGTGACTAAGCTAAGCGACACAAGTGGCCGACACAAACACCTGGCCCATCTAGGAGTGGCACTGCAGTGTCAGGCAGGATGGCACTTCAAAAAAATTGTCCCCAAACAGCACATGATGCAAAGAAAAAAAGAGGCGCACCAAGGTCGCTGTGTGACTAAGCTATGCGACACAAGTGGCCGACACAAAGACCTGGCCCATCTAGGAGTGGCACTGCAGTGTCAGGCAGGATGGCACTTCAAAAAAATTGTCCCCAAACAGCACATGATGCAAAGAAAAATGAAAGAAAAAAGAGGTGCAAGATGGAATTGTCCTTGGGCCCTCCCACCCACCCTTATGTTGTATAAACAGGACATGCACACTTTAACGAACCCATCATTTCAGCGACAGGGTCTGCCACACGACTGTGACTGAAATGACTGGTTGGTTTGGGCCCCCACCAAAAAAGAAGCAATCAATCTCTCCTTGCACAAACTGGCTCTACAGAGGCAAGATGTACACCTCATCATCATCCTCCGATTCCTCACCCCTTTCACTGTGTACATCCCCCTCCTCACAGATTATTAATTTGTCCCCACTGGAATCCACCATCTCAGGTCCCTGTGTACTTTCTGGAGGCAATTGCTGCTGGTGAATGTCTCCACGGAGGAATTGATTATAATTCATTTTGATGAACATCATCTTCTCCACATTTTCTGGAAGTAACCTCGTACGCCGATTGCTGACAAAGTGAGCGGCTGCACTAAACACTCTTTCAGAGTACACACTGGAGGGAGGACAACTTAGGTAGAATAAAGCCAGTTTGTGCAAGGGCCTCCAAATTGCCTCTTTTTCCTGCCAGTATACAGTACGTACGGACTGTCTGACGTGCCTACTTGGATGCGGTCACTCATATAATCCTCCACCATTCTTTCAATGGTGAGAGAATCATATGAAGTGACAGTAGACGACATGTCAGTAATCGTTGGCAGGTCCTTCAGTCCGGACCAAATGTCAGCACTCACTCCAGACTGCCCTGCATCACCGCCAGCGGGTGGGCTCGGAATTCTTAGCCTTTTCCTCGCACCCCCAGTTGCGGGAGAATGTGAAGGAGGAGATGTTGACGGGTCACGTTCCGCTTGACTTGACAATTTTCTCACCAGCAGGTCTTTGAACCTCTGCAGACTTGTGTCTGCCGGAAAGAGAGATACAACGTAGGTTTTAAATCTAGGATCGAGCACGGTGGCCAAAATGTAGTGCTCTGATTTCAACAGATTGACCACCCGTGAATCCTGGTTAAGCGAATTAAGGGCTCCATCCACAAGTCCCACATGCCTAGCGGAATCGCTCTGTTTTAGCTCCTCCTTCAATGTCTCCAGCTTCTTCTGCAAAAGCCTGATGAGGGGAATGACTTGACTCAGGCTGGCAGTGTCTGAACTGACTTCACGTGTGGCAAGTTCAAAGGGCTGCAGAACCTTGCACAACGTTGAAATCATTCTCCACTGCGCTTGAGTCAGGTGCATTCCCCCTCCTTTGCCTATATCGTGGCCAGATGTATAGGCTTGAATGGCCTTTTGCTGCTCCTCAATCCTCTGAAGCATATAGAGGGTTGAATTCCACCTCGTTACCACCTCTTGCTTCAGATGATGGCAGGGCAGGTTCAGGATTGTTTGGTGGTGCTCCAGTCTTCTGTACGCGGTGGCTGAATGCCGAAAGTGGCCCGCAATTCTTCGGGCCACCGACAGCATCTCTTGCACGCCCCTGTCGTTTTTTAAATAATTCTGCACCACCAAATTCAATGTATGTGCAAAACATGGGAAGTGCTGGAATTTGCCCAGATGTAATGCACGCACAATATTGCTGGCATTGTCCGATGTCACAAATCCCCAGGAGAGTCCAATTGGGGTAAGCCATTCTGCGATGATCTTCCTCAGTTTCCGTAAGAGGCTGTCAGCTGTGTGCCTATTCTGGAAAGCGGTGATACAAAGCGTAGCCTGCCTAGAAACGAGTTGGCGTTTGCGAGATGCTGCTACTGGTGCCGCCGCTGCTGTTCTTGCTGCGGGAGGCAATACATCTACCCAGTGGGCTGTCACAAGTCATATAGTCCTGAGTCTGCCCTGCTCCACTTGTCCACATGTCCGTGGTTAAGTGGACATTGGGTACAACTGCATTTTTTAGGACACTGGTGAGTCTTTTTCTGAGGTCTGTGTACATTTTTGGTATCGCCTGCCTAGAGAAATGGAACCTAGATGGTATTTGGTACCGGGGACACAGTACCTCAATCAAGTCTCTAGTTGCCTCTGAATTAACGGTGGATACCGGAACCACGTTTCTCACCGCCCAGGCTGCCAAGGCCTGAGTTATCTGCTTTGCAGCAGGATGACTGCTGTGATATTTTATCTTCCTCGCAAAGGACTGTTGGACAGTCAATTGCTTACTGGAAGTAGTACAAGTGGTCTTCCGACTTCCCCTCTGGGATGACGATCGACTCCCAGCAGCTACAACAGCAGCGCCAGCAGCAGTAGGCGTTACACTCAAGGATGCATCGGAGGAATCCCAGGCAGGAGAGGACTCGTCAGACTTGCCAGTGACATGGCCTGCAGGACTATTGGCTTTCCTGGGTAAGGAGGAAATTGACACTGAGGGAGTTGGTGGTGTGGTTTGCAGGAGCTTGGTTACAAGAGGAAGGGATTTAGTGGTCAGTGGACTGCTTCCGCTGTCACCCAAAGTTTTTGAACTTGTCACTGACTTATGATGAATGCGCTGCAGGTGACGTATAAGGGAGGATGTTCTGAGGTGGTTAACGTCCTTACCCCTACTTATTACAGCTTGACAAAGGCAACACACGGCTTGACACCTGTTGTCCGCATTTGTGTTGAAATAATTCCACACCGAAGAGCTGATTTTTTTTTGTATTTTGACCAGGCATGTCAATGGCCATATTCGTCCCACGGACAATAGGTGTCTCCCCGGGTGCCTGACTTAAACAAACCACCTCACCATCAGAATCCTCCTTGTCAATTTCCTCCCCAGTGCCAGCAACACCCATATCCTCATCCTGGTGTACTTCAACAGTGACATCTTCAATTTGACTATCAGGAACTGGACTGCGGGTGCTCCTTCCAGCACTTGCAGGGGGCGTGCAAATGGTGGAAGGCGCAAGCTCTTCCCGTCCAGTGTTGGGAAAGTCAGGCATCGCAACCGACACAATTGGACTCTCCTTGGGTATTTGTGATTTAGAAGAACGCACAGTTCTTTGCTGTGCTTTTGCCAGCTTAAGTCTTTTCATTTTTCTAGCGAGAGGATGAGTGCTTCCATCCTCATGTGAAGCTGAACCACTAGCCATGAACATAGGCCAAGGCCTCAGCCGTTCCTTGCCACTCCGTGTCGTAAATGGCATATTGGCAAGTTTACGCTTCTCCTCGGACGTTTTTAATTTTTAATTTTGGGTCATTTTACTGAACTTTTGTTTTTTGGATTTTACATGCTCTCTACTATGACATTGGGCATCGGCCTTGGCAGACGACGTTGATGGCATTTCATTGTCTCGCCCATGACTAGTGGCAGCAGCTTCAGCACGAGGTGGAAGTGGATCTTGATCTTTCCCTATTTTAACCTCCACATTTTTGTTCTCCATATTTTAATGTGTGGAATTATATGCCAGTATCAATAGCAATGGCCTACTACTATATATACTGCGCACAACTAAAATGCACCACAGGTATAGAATGTAGATGGATAGTATACTTAATGACGACACAGAGGTAGGTACAGCAGTGGCCTTCCGTACCGTACTGCTATATATAGTATACTGGTGGTCACTGTGTCAGCAAACTGCAAAACTAAAATGCACCACAGGTATAGAATGTAGATGGATAGTATACTTAATGACGACACAGAGGTAGGTACAGCAGTGGCCTTCCGTACCGTACTGCTATATATAGTATACTGGTGTTCACTGTGTCAGCAAACTGCAAAACTAAAATGCACCACAGGTATAGAATGTAGATGGATAGTATACTTAATGACGACACAGAGGTAGGTACAGCAGTGGACTTCCGTACCGTACTGCTATATATAGTATACTGGTGGTCACTGTGTCAGCAAACTGCAAAACTAAAATGCACCACAGGTATAGAATGTAGATGGATAGTATACTTAATGACGACACAGAGGTAGGTACAGCAGTGGCCTTCCGTACCGTACTGCTATATATAGTATACTGGTGGTCACTGTGTCAGCAAAACTCTGCACTGTACTCCTCCTATATAATATTATACTGGTGGTCCCGACTCCCCAGTCCCCACAATAAAGCAGCACACTGAGCACAGATATGGAGCGTTTTTTTCAGGCAGAGAACGGATAACTGGTGGTCACTGATCAGCAAAACTCTGCACTGTACTCCTATATTATACAGCTGCTCCCCAGTCCTCCCCACAATGAATTAAGCAATAATGCACAATCAAATTCAACAATAAAGGAGAGGACGCCAGCCACGTCCTCTCCCTAACATTTGCAATGCACGAGTGAAAATGGCGGCGACGCGCGGCTGCTTATATAGAATCCGAATCTCGCGAGAATCCGACAGCGGGATGATGACGTTCGGGCGCGCTCGGGTTACCCGAGCCATACGGGAGATTCCGAGTATGGCTCGGACCCGTGTAAAAAGGGTGAAGTTCGGGGGGGTTCGGTTTCCGAGAAACCGAACCCGCTCATCACTAATATATATATGTCACGATCCGGGTACTGAGACATCGTTTTCTACCTGCCAGATGTCTCCTGAGGCTGGCTCAGCGAGCCAGGGATGGGCTTTAGCTATGTTTATGGTTACTGCCTACAGCGCTGGTATCAGTGGCCTCCTCACTAAATGTACTTATGGTGGTGCGGCGCTTTCAGCCCCGTCCCGGCCGTCATTGCCGCGCCTGTGGTCCTCCGCTGGGTGCGTGCCCTCGGTGCATCCCTGTGGCCGCTGTGGACGTCTGGGCGCGTGGAGTCTGGCTGCTGCGGCCTCTGCCGCCATGGTTGTTTGTACTCCTGCTTCACAGTATTTAGTTCCCCTTCTGGTTCTGTTGATGGGCGCAGCCATCTTGGACTTTGTCACATGATACCCATTTACCTATCCTCAGTGCTGCGGGAGCCGTGTCATAATTGCCAGACTAATCCCTGCTATGTAGCAGGTATAAATATCCTGTCCCAGCTCCCAGAAGATTGTCAGTGCTTCCATTGTCTATCCTGTGTATACAGTGTGCAGTTCGCTGTGGACTTCTCCTGCAGTTCAGCCTGACTCCCTGGTGGTTCCCCCTTGCGGTGTTGTTCCAGCTCTCCAGTGTTTAAGGCCTGTGGTGCAGCCTGTCATCTTTGCTCCGGCACCCAGTGCTAACTAAAGGGTGATGCTCCGGCTTCCCAGTAGCCACTCTCCAGTTACCCTCTGTGTTCCTGCGAACCCCAGCTTCTTCTACAGTTCTCCTGCAAACCCCAGCTTCTTCTACAGTTCTCCCGCGAACCCCAGCTTCGGCTACAGTTTTTCTTCGAACCCCAGCTTCATTTATAATTTACCTGAGCACCCCAGTATTATTTACAGTTCACCTGCTATTCTCCGCTGCACGTTATACCTCACCTGGGTTCCCAAGTATTGTACTGAACTTTCACGCTCATTCCGGATTACTGGTCCTAACCAGTTGTATTATATTCACATGTGACTTTTTATTTTGTTTCATTGCACCTTATATGACTTTTCATTTAATAAATATCTTCAAAGATATCTCCAGTTGTCGTGGTCACGCCTTCGGGCACTTACTGCTACTGTCTGATGCATGTCTAGGAGTCCACTCACTCATCCTAAATTCCGGTACCCATCAGCCCCTACAACTGAGGCTTCCAGTTACCTTCACCAGCCCTCAGTTGTGACAGTAAGCACTGACCTAATGGATCCGATCGGAGACCAAGTCCAAGGGACCAGGCCCATGCAAGAACTGGCAGCCCGTCTCGAACATCAGGAGGCTGCACAGGGCCATGTTATCCGATGTCTCCAAGACCTCTCCTCCCGACTGAATGAAATTCAAGCTACCCTCCGTGGGTCAGGGGCATCCAGTATGCCGACAGTAGTAGCTCCGGTGGTATCCCCACCCACCATACCCTTTTCTCCTCCACGTCTCCACTTGCCGACACCTGCCAAATATGATGGATCACCAAAAGCCTGCAGGGGTTTCCTAAACCAGTGCGAGATCCACTTTGAGTTGCAGCCCAGCAGTTTTCCTACAGACCACACTAAAGTGGCGTATATCATCTCCCTACTCAGCGGTTCCGCCTTGACTGGGCATCGCCCCTATGGGAAAGATCTGATACCCTGCTGTCATCCTACTCTGACTTCGTGGCAACATTCAGACAAAATTTTTATGAGCCAGGTCGAGTGTCATCAGCTTCTTTTGAGATCCTTCGGCTGCGTCAGGGGACAAGAACTGTCGGCCAGTATATAGTACAATTTCAGACGTTGGCCTCCGAAATCTCCTGGAATGAGGAAGCCCTCTATGCAGCATTCTGGCAAGGTTTATCTGAACGTATTAAATATGAGCTCGCCACTAGAGACTTGCCCTCGAACTGAATGAGCTCATACTGCTCTGCGCTAAAGTTGACCTACGGTTCCGTGAAAGGGCTATGGAGCGAGGCAGATCAACAGCTCATAAGACTTCTTCTGCTCCTCCTCCTCGTCAGCCATCTCCGTCTAAGGACGAACCTATGCAGATAGGTCATTCACGACTGTCTCCAGCAGAGTGCAGAAGACGTTTGTCCAACCGCCTGTGCCTATACTGTGCTGCTCCTTCCCACCTCATTAACGCCTGTCCCGAGCGTCCGGGAAACTCCAAATCCTAGCCCGCAGAGGAGAGGGTCGGCTAGAAGTAATGTATGCATCTCCGCCTTCAAGTGACTGCAACCTCTCAGTTTCTCTTCAAGTGGCTCAGCGTACTAAGAATCTTGTTGCCTTATTGGATTCTGGTGCAGCCGGAAACTTTATTACTGAAAGGTTCGTTAAGCAGTGGTCTCTACCCACTGAGAGACTTTTATCCCCAATTTCTTTAACTGCCATGGACGGCAGTAGGATTCCTGATGCAGTGATTACCTCCAAGACCCTACCTATCCGTCTGAAGGTAGGGGTCCTGCACACAGAGTTGATTTCCTTCCTGGTAATCCCAATGGACACTCATCCTGTGGTTCTAGGCCTCCCATGGCTTCGTCTGCATAATCCCCAAGTCGATTGGAAGACGACCCATATCCTCGTATGGTGTCCTTCCTGTTCCAAGACATGTCTACAGAAAGTGCTTCCAGTTTGCAAGTCCTCCTCTAAATCTCCTGATGTTCCACCTTCTCCATATCAGGATTTCACTAATGTATTCAGCAAGTCTTATGCCGATATTCTACCTCCTCATAGAGAATGGGATTGTCCTATCGATCTCATTCCAGGGAAAACTCCTCCTCGTGGTCGCACGTATCCCTTGTCGTTGCCTGAGACCCACTCCATGGAGGAGTATATCAAGGAGAATCTGGCTAAAGGATTCATCCGGCCTTCATCTTCTCCAGCTGGCGCAGGCTTCTTCTTGGTGGCCTGCGGCCTTGTATAGACTACCGGGGTCTGAATGACATCACAGTGAAAAATCGATACCCTCTGCCCCTTATCACCGAGCTGTTTGACCGCGTCAGTGGAGCCACTATCTTCACAAAGTTAGATCTGAGGGGTGCTTATAATCTCATCCGTATCCGGAAGGGTGACGAGTGGAAGACCGCTTTTAACACACGTGACGGACATTACGAGTACCTTGTCATGCGTTTTGGACTCAGCAATGCTCCAGCGGTATTCCAACACTTCGTGAATGAAATCTTCAGAGACATTCTTTATCGTCACGTTGTGGTTTATCTCGATGATATCCTTATCTTCGCAAATGATTTAGAGGAACATTGGTTCTGGGTGAAAGAGGTCTTGTCCCGTCTTCGTACCAAACTTCTATATTGCAAACTGGAAAAGTGCATCTTTGAAGTTAAATCCATCCTGTTCCTGGGGTATATTGTATCCGGTTCCGGTCTGGAGATGGACCCTGAGAAACTTCAAGCGATACAAGATTGGCCGATTCCTGTAAACCTCAAGGGCATCCAAAGATTCCTAGGGTTTGCCAATTACTACAGGAAATGTATTTGAGACTTTTCCACCATTGTAGCACCTATCACAGCTCTTACCAAAAAGGGTGCCAATCCTACCAAATGGCCAGAGGAAGCTTCCCAAGCATTTCATTTGTTAAAACAAAGATTCATCACTGCTCCGGTTTTGAAACAGCCAGATACCAGCTCGCCCTTCATCCTTGAGGTGGACGCCTCTTCTGTTGGAGTGGGCGCAGTACTGTCTCAAAGAGCGAACGATGGTCATTTACATCCCTGTGGCTTCTTCTCGCAAAAATTCTCCCATGCAGAGCGTAATTACGCCATCGGCGATCAAGAACTTTTGGCGATCAAGCTCGCTTTGGAAGAGTGGAGGTACCTGTTGGAGGGAGCTTCTCATCCCATCACTATTATGACGGATCATAAAAACCTCCTGTATCTAAAAGGCGCTCAATGTCTTAACCCTCGCCAAGCCAGGTGGGCACTTTTCTTTTCCAGATTTGATTTCAAGTTGCAGTTTTGTCCAGGTTCACAAAATCGTAAGGCCGGTGCCCTTTCCCGCTCCTGGGAGCAAGAAAATGAGTCTGAGTCTACTGACAAGTATTATATCATTGATCCAGTGGCATTCTCCGCAGTGAGGATGGACTCTATGCCCACGCCAGGGGCAAGACCTTAGAATTTGTTTCCAGATCATACTGGTGGCTGACCCTAAAGAAGGACATTACTGAATTTGTGGCTTCCTGCCCAAAATGTGCCCAACACAAAGTACCCCTCCACTGGGCAACTGGTCCCTTTGTTCCTCATCGTCCGTGGACTCATCTCTCGATGGATTTCGTCATGGATCTCCCTGTGTGTGATAAATTCAATACTCTCTGGGTGGTAGTTGGCCAGTTCACCAAGATGGCTCATTTCATCCCTCTGACTGGTCTTCCGTCAGCTCCAAGTTGGCACAAGGCTTTATTCAAGAGATCTTCAGATTACATGGTCTCCCTGTGGAGATCATTTCCGATAGAGGTGTTCAGTTTGTGGCCAAGTTCTGGCGAAGCCTTTGTCAAGCGCTCCAAGTCAAGCTGAAATTCTCTACAGCCTATCATCCTCAAACCAATGGGCAGACTGAGAGGGTGAATCAAGACTTGGAAGCCTTCCTTCGTCTCTATGTATCCTCCTCCCAGGATGATTGGGTTCAACTGCTCCCGTGGGCCGAATTCTGTCATAACAATCAGTACCATTCTTCATCTTCCTCCACGCCATTCCTCACCAATTATGGGTTTCATCCAAAAGTTCCTGAGTTCCAGCCACTTCCAGCAACATCTGTGCCTGCAGCTGACATCACGATTCGACAGTTTTCAAATAACTGGAAGAATGTTCGTGCAGCCCTTTTAAAAGCATCCTCCAGGTACAAGAGATTTGCAGATCAGAAGCGTAGGGCAATTCCTGCCCTAAAAGTTGGTGACCGTGTTTGGCTATCCACGAAGAATCTATGACTGAGGGTTCCGAGTATGAAATTCACCCCCGCTATATCGGTCCTTTCTTAATTGAGCAAGTTGTCAACCCAGTGGCTTACAAACTCCAACTACCCCCATTCTTGAAAGTCCCTAAAACGTTCCATGTTTCTCTCCTCAAACCAGTGATTTTGAATCGTTTTCATTCTGTGTTTCCTTCTGCTCCCAAGGTCCAGACTCAACGGGGTGTTGCGTGCGAGGTCGCCCAGATACTGGATTCTCGTATCAGATATGGACATCTCCAGTATTTGATAGATTGGAACGGCTATGGTCCTGAGGAACGTTCCTGGACGAATGCATCTGACGTTTATGCTCCTAAGTTGGCCCAGAAATTCCACTCCAGATTTCCACGAAAACCTAAGAAGTGTCCTGAGGCCACTCCTAAAGGGGGGAAGGGGGGGGGGGGTGCTGTCACGATCCGGGTACTGCGATATCGTTTTCTACCTGTCAGATGTCTCCTGAGGCTGGCTCAGCGAGCCAGGGTTGGGCTTTAGCTATGGTTATGGTTACTGCCTACAGCGCTGGTATCAGTGGCCTCCTCAGTAAATGTACTCACGGTGGTGCGTCGCTCTCAGCCCCGTCGCGGCCATCATTGCTGCGCCTGTGGTCCTCCGCTGGGTGCGCGCCCTCGGTGTGTCCCGGCCGCCACTTCCATCCCTGTGGCCGCTGTGCATGTCTAGGCGCGTGGAGTCTGGTTGCTGCGGCCTCCGCCGCCATGGTTGTTTGTACTCCTGCTTCACAGTATTTAGTTCCTCTTCTGGTTCTGTTGATGGGCGCAGCGATCTTGGACTTTGTCACATGATACCCATTCACCTATCCTCAGTGGTGCGGGAGCCGTGTCATAATTGCCAGACCAATCCCTGCTATGTAGCAGGTACAAATATCCTGTCCCAATTCCCAGAAGATTGTCAGTGCTTCCATTGTCTATCCTGTGTATACAGTGTGCAGTTCGCTGTGGACTTCTGCTGCAGTTCAGCCTGACTCCCTGGTGGTTTCTCCTTGCGGTGTTGTTCCAGCTCTCTAGTGTTTAAGCCCTGTGGTGCAACCTGTCATCTTTGCTCCCGCACCCAGTGCTAACTAAAGGGTGATGCTCCGGCTTCCCAGTAGCCACTCTCCAGTTACCCTTTGTGTTCCTGCGAACCCCAGCTTCTTCTACAGTTCTCCTGCGAACCCCAACTTCTTCTACAGTTCTCCTGCAAACCCCAGCTTCTTCTACAGTTCTCCTGCAAACCCCAGCTTCTTCTACAGTTCTCCTGCGAACCCCAGTTTCGCCTACAGTTTTTCTTCGAACCCCAGCTTCATTTATAATTTACCTGAGCACCCCAGTATTATTTACAGTTCACCTGCTATTCTCCGCTGCACGTCATACCTCACCTGGGTTCCCAAGTATTGTACTGAACTTTCACGCTCATTCCGGATTACTGGTCCTAACCAGTTGTATTATATTCACTTGTGACTTTTTATTTTGTTTCATTGCACCTTATATGACTTTTCATTTAATAAATATCTTCAAAGATATCTCCAGTTGTCGTGGTCACGCCTTTGGGCACTTACTGCTACTGTCTGACGCATGTCTAGGAGTCCACTCACTCCTCCTAAATTCCGGTACCCGTCAGCCCCTACAACTGAGGCTTCCAGTTACCTTCACCAGCCCTCAGTTGTGACTATATATATATATATATATATATATATATATTAGAGATGAGCGGGTTCGGTTCTCGGAGAACCGAACCGTACTGAACTTCACGCTCTGAACCCGGTTCCGAGCCCGGCTCGGGTTTTCCCGCATGACTCGGAAAGGTAAAACGTCATCATCCCTCTGTTGGATTCTCACGGGATTTGGATTCCATGTAAGGAGCCGCGCGTCCCCGCCATTTTCACTCCGGCATTGGAGAGTGTACAGAGAGGACATGTCACCGTTCTCTCAGTGTCTGTGGCTTGTGCTGAATCTGTCCAGTCACAGTTCATTACCCTCAGGAGCTCAGTGTCCTGTCAGCGGAGATAGTGGCTCAGACCCCTTAGGGCGGACACTATTTCCCCCCTTAGTCCCACGAAGCAGGGAGGCTCTTGCCAGCAGCCTCCCTGAGCCTAAACTCTATTAAAATAAAAAAAAAACAGAGAAACTCCTATGGAGCTCCACTAGCTGTGACCGGCTCCTCCGGGCACATTTTCTAAACTGAGTCTGGTAGGAGGGGCATAGAGGGAGGAGCCAGCCCACACTCTCAAACTCTTAAAGTGCCAATGGCTCCTAGTGGACCTGTCTATACTCCATGGTACTAATGTGGACCCCAGCATCCTCTAGGAAGTAAGAGAAATAATGATATTATTAATGGGATTTATATAGCATTGTGAATTAAATATAGGTTGTGCTTGTACAGGTTTTGCACCAGAAAGGTTGACTGCATTACTGGATTTGGGAACTACAGTACATTGTTTTGCTAGCCACTAGAAATAGGATCTGAATTATGGGGCTAATTCAGGTTGGATTGCAAATCGCGATCCAACCGGAATTATTACGATCGCCCCGTGGACGCATGCGCAGCACCTGTCCTGCGCATGCGCCGGCACTGTCTGCAGGGGGCCGCAGAAAGTGTGATCGCCTCTGCCTGTTAATCAGGCAGAGGCGGTCACGTGGGTAGGGGGGCGGCTAACAAGCGATGCGCAATTTCTGCTTGGTGAACAGGGGAAGGCGTCGGTCAGCATGCTGGGTGGCCTTGTCCAGCGACGGGCGGCACACAGCATGCAATCCAAAGGATTACAAATTCTGATAATTAGCAGAATTTGAATCCTTACTGAATTAGTCCTTATATACTGGTCATTAGGGCTGGATTAAGACTTGTGTGGTCCTCAGGGCATCTACAGTAATTTGTGGGGGCTCCATCAATACAATTATGAAGTAATGCATAATCCTAAATCCTCCTTGTTGTCAGAGCCAGCCACATCAGCTTAATGGTCCGCATGTGGGCACCAGTCAGCTTAGTGATGCGTTGTGCATGCGTCAATACAGTATGTTCAGCACTTTCATTGGGGAGGGGGGTTTAGTTGGAGAACTGCAGTAATACTTACTTGGCTACTAGCACATGATAATGGACTCAAATCTGCATTCCTCTCCCTTGGGTTGGTATTAAGCTACATCTGCATTTTGTTCCAGACACAGGACTCAGGCAGCAAGATCCGGAGGTGAAAGGAGGGGAGGAGCGGGAATTCGGGAATCGGGAGGCTAGGCGGGTGCATCGTTGTTGCCCATGGTATACTATAATGAGTCAGTTGGCACCCTTTTCCCCTGGCCGGCCCGCCATAACTATAGTAGGTGCAAGGGGGGCCACTGCTCTGGGCCCAAAGGCTTAGCGGGGCCTGGACCCAGATTAGAAAGTTGCATACCAATTACCCAGATTTGTAATGATTCTGTCATGCAACAATCAAGTTCAAGTATTTGACATTGAGTTTTGTCTTTGCTACCTGTCCTGTGGGTCAGGTTTTGGAGTTTTCCTTGTTGAGGACAGATGCACAGACGTTACCATCTTGGAGCAAGTCAGCTGACTGTATTCCTTCACTTATACCCCTTTTCCACTAGCTGTTTTTACCCGTGTTTTTGCACGGGGGCGCGCATCGACACGGTTTTTTAGTAGGTGGAAACGGGTCAACACGGGTTGAGTGACCCGGGAATCCAACCCGGCTATTTACCTGGGTAGAACACGGTAATGACACGGATAGCGGTGCAGTGGAAACGGTCATTACACGTGTTTTCAGACCCGAGTAACGCTCTGAGACGCTGATTGGCTGCTTCTGGGGCACTGGAAGATGATGTCATCCCTGGGAGACACGCTGGGCACATGCAGGCACCGCAGCAGCAAACAACACTACGCTGGGCACATGCAGGCATTGAGGCAGCAAACAAAACACTCTGAAGTCGCGCTGGGTACATACAGATATTTTTATTGCAGCAGCTTCCAAACAAACAGACAATATACAGCAGCAGAAGCTCCAGCACAGCAACATGGCTAGCCATACCTGGTCAGACACAGAGATCAAAGAGCTGCTTAATATTCGGGGAGAGGAAGAAATAAGAAGGCAGGTGACTGGAACAGTTAAGGATGCTATCGTCTACAAGAACATATCCCTTATGCTGGCAGAAAGGGGCATCCAAAAAACCCAGCAACAAGTCGTTAACAAATTGAAGGCACTACGCAGACAATTCACCAAAGTACACGACCATAACCGCAAGAAAAGTGGTGCTGGACGTATGGAATGGCCATATTATGACCTATGCTATAGTGTCTTCGGCAAAACTGCGATAACAAATCCCATAGCACTATCGTCATCCAGCTCTGCCAGTCGCCAGATGTCAGTCGACGAGGACTGTGACGAAACACAGCACAGCCTTCCCAGCTCACAATGCAGCCCATCATCCCCGCTGCTTATATCGGACAGCAGTTTTGAAGACTCGACCGTCAATGATGATTCCATCAGTGCCACTATTGAGGACGTACCACAGTCTCAGGCGGAGACGTCGCAACCCCCCAAGACCACGACTTTGCGCTCAAATAGTAAGTATTACCATTACAAATACAGTTGCAGCAGTCCATATATATAAAGGCATGGTAATGTTGCAGAGTATAGCTAATGTGCAGGTGGGAGAAGGCCACAAACACGTATATGCTACCACTGCTATTTTTATATTGTTGCTTACATTCTGTTTCATCTCCTTCACAGTCTACAACGTTCCACAGCGGAAAAAGAAACTGAACAAAACAGAACAAACGGTCAAAGCAATGAAGTCCATTATCGTGGATCACCTGCGTGAGGCAGATAGTGAGCTCAATGCCCAGGAAGATGCACGGCTTGAGAGATTTCTTGCGTCAGAAAAAGAAATGCATCAAACTTTTATGAGTCAGTTAATGACCATGCATGATAGGCAGATGACATTTTTTGAACGCACGTTTGCACGTACCATAGGGAATACCACACAAACACAACAGCAAGACACAGCCTACCCACAGCACCCATATGGTCCATACAACTATGAGCCTCCCTCAAATCCCCCAACACAAATCCCGCAATCCTCAGAATTTCGGGTATATAGACAACTGCCTTAGAGCAGCGGGTTATAAAACAATGTTTGTGTTTTAAGGTTCTGTTTGCACTGTATCCTCAACCCTGATACATACAAATGCAAACATTGGCCCTCATTCCGAGTCGTTCGCTCGTTCTTTTTTTTCGCATCGCAGTGAAAATCAGCTTAGAGCGCATGCGCAATGTTCGCACTGCGACTGCGCTAAGTAATTCTGCTATGAAGAAAGGATTTTTACTCACGGCTTTTTGTTCGCACCGGCGAACGTAGTGTGATTGACAGGAAATGGGTGTTACTGGGCGGAAACACGGCGTTTTATGGGCGTGTGGCTGAAAACGCTACCGTTTCCGGAAAAAACGCAGGAGTGGCCGGAGAAACGGGGGAGTGTCTGGGCGAACGCTGGGAGTGTTTGTGACGTCAAACCAGGAACGACAAGCACTGAACTGATCGCACAGGCAGAGTAAGTCTGGAGCTACTCTAAAACTGCTAAGTTTTTTTTGTTCGCAATATTGCGTAAACTTCGTTCGCACTTTTAAGATGCTAAGATACACTCCCAGTAGGCGTAGACTAAGCGTGTGTAACTCTGCTAAATTCGCCTTGCGACCGATCAACTCGGAATGAGGGCCATTATTTTGATTTTACAGAGTGCCCTGTTAGCACTTTAAACTTTTATATTGTTACCTCAGATAATGGGCAGTGGGATCCAGATATTGGGGCTACCTTTTTATATTGTTACCTCAGGAAATGTGCGGCAGTGTGATCCAAATATTGGGGGTAACCCGATACCTGCCAAACCAAACATTAGGGTTTTTTTTTTTTACAGAGTGCCCTGTTTGCACTTTACTCTTTTACCTCAGGGCAGGTGTCTTCACCATGTGGCCCTCTAGCTGTTGTGGAAACACATAGCAACACATGCTGGTACATGTTGTTCCACAACAGCTGGAGGGACACATGTTGAAGACCCCTTGCGTTATGTGGAATTTTACAGTGACATGTTTGCACTTAAATATTTTATATTGTTACCTCAGAAAATGTGTACCAACTGTTTAAAAGAAAAAATATAATAACAACTTTTGAACCAAATTTTTATAACTGAAAATCGAAATAAACAAAAATTGTTTGCACACAAAAACTTGTCTGTCTTCTCTACTGCAACATTGTTTGAAGATTAGCTGCAATGGTGGCCCTTATGCACTCGCTGGCAGCGTCATGCCCTCCCACCAAGCCTGGTGCATCATGTACAGCGACCCCCGCCCCATGATCATGTATATTCCACTCGGGGAGAAAGTTTTCCTTTTGAATCTCACATATGTTATGGAGAATGCAGCAGGCCGCTACTATATCTGGCATTATTTTCAAGTCCACATCATTCCTCTTCATGAGGCAGCGCCAGCGTCCTTTTAAACGCCCAAACGCATTCTCCACTGCCATACGGGCCGAACTTAGGGCATGGGTATATGATGTCTGTTCGGGGGATAAGTGAACATGCTGGGTGTAGCCCTTCATTAGCCAGCGCTGTAATGGGTATGCTGCATCACCAATGAGATGGACCGGGATGTCCACACCATGTACGATCACCGATTTCTGTTAATAAAACATTAAAACTGGAAACTGTGCGATACTCTCCAGGGGTAGCATACCACCAGAGAGCAATCGCTAATCTCCTGGCTGGCTCAATGGGCTTACGGAACCTGGTGGTCTGCATGGTTATTGCGGGGGACAGTAGTTCCAAAACATACTCGAATGTAGCGCGAGACATCCTGAAGTTTGCCATCCACTGCTCCTCCTGATATGCTAGAATAGTCTGCATGAATGCTTCCCCATGTCTGCGATCTCTCATCCACATTCTTCGGCTTGGTGTAGAGTTCATTGTTATGAGAGAAATAACAACAGTGGATGATATACGCGCTCTCCTCTTTTTCAAATATTTGCGTCGATAGGTAGCCCTCTCTGCAAAGAATTGAGCTCTCCTTTTCCAGCTCTGCAGTAGGTAACACAAGGTGAAAAGCTGCATCAAGCTGTCTGTAGCAGAAAGCAGCAGTAAACTGCAAACAGTCTGCGACTCCATGCTAGACACAGCTACTGCACCGGCGTCCATTGCTGCAATGCTGTGAGCAGGCCCCACCCCTCTGTTTTGGTCCTTTTGATGACATCATCTTGATGAGACAGTAAAAAGTCCATTTGTAATGACAGCAATAGGCTTTTACAGAGCTTACCCGGGTTAGGTGGAAACAGATCAGACACGGGAATAACCCGTGTCGAAGTGTAGTGGAAACGGGGGAGCCGACACGGGTTGTAGCCGTGTTAAACATCCCGGATCGGACACGGTACGTAGGTGGAAAAGGGGTATTAGAGTACTCTTGTCCTCAAGTGACACTAGCAACCAATGAAAGACCAGTAATCAGGGTGTAACTAGACCTTAGTAGGCCCCATAGCCTTCACTAAAGGGCCCCATACACTACAACGATAATGCCGATTTCATCCGATTTTGACCTTTCAGGACGATAAATCGGATGGAAAGTGGCAAATCAGATGTGTTTTACATCCAATCCGATCCGATGCGCGGTCCCGTGACCATCGGATCGGAGCCCCTAGATTGTTAGTGCTACACTCGTGATATGTCAGTTCCCGCAGGCATGGCTGGGATCGCATAAGATACATCGTATGCAAAAGGACGGCATACGATGTATCTTATGCGATCCTGCCGCCTGGGAGGCTGCAGGGTGGTTCAAGGGAAATCTTATGCAGCATGAGGGTCCGACATGTCGCTGTAGTGTATGGGGCCCATTAGAGTACTCTTGTCCTCAGCTGACACTAGCAACCAATGAAAGACCAGTAATCAGGGGTGAAACTAGACCTTAGTGGGCCCCATAGCAAAATTTTGAAAGGTCACCCCCCTCCCACCATAGTGACAGGGGGAAGAGGTTGGCAGGGCAGAGCAGCTGGGGGAAGATCAGAAAAGCAGAGAAGGGGCGGGGTGTGACAGAGCGGATGGAATGACAGGATAGGACGGTGACTGATGTGTCATATATTTACAGTGCAAGATCAAATAAAAATAAAAAACCTGTATACATTTTCAGAAATACACACTAACTTTGAGACCATTGGCTGAACAGGTTCCAGCACTGTCGGCTGATCCAATTCCTTCTTCTTCTGCTAAACCTGGTCTGCTCCCGACATACTCTGTACTGGCACAACGGATTGCCAGCAGCCGCACCTTGCTCTTGTCAATAGTTTCTCTGACTTCTATTCGCAACTCCTGTCCCCACTTTCGTTGCCTGCCATTCCCAGTTCCTGTCCCCAATTTCACTGCGTGCCATTCACCGCTCCTGTCCCCACTTTTGCTGCCCCTACTTTCACAGTTCCTGTCCACACTTTTATGCCTGACATTCCTAGCTCATATCCCCGTTTTCATGCCTGCCATTCCAAGCCCCTGCCCCACTTTCATTCCTGCCATTCCCAGTTCCTGTCCCCACTTTTTTGTTTGTCATTCCCAGCTCCTGCCCCATTTTCATTCCGTCCATTCCCAGTTCCTGTCCCCACTTTCGTGCCTGCCATTCCCAGCTCCTGCCCCACTTTCGTGCCTGCCATTCCCAGCTCTTGCCCCACTTTGATTCCTGCCATTCCCAGCTCCTGCCCCACTTTCATGCCTGCCATTCCTAGCTCTGCCTCCAGACACCCCTTTCACTGCCTGTCTTTAACACCTAAAACCTTCACATTCACTACCTGCTCAAGTGTCCACAGTGAGAAGACTCATCCTCTGTCTCTGCAATAATGCTGCAGACTCCAGACCTACCTATGACCCACACCCCATGCCCAGTCAAGTACCAATGGCCAGGTACGGACCCCCAGTCCGTACCTGGCCATGCCCCCTTGAGACCATACCTGGCTCTGTCTCCGAAGTCCTGGTGAGTAACAAAGTGGAAGGGGAGTCCAGGACTACAGTGTGGCTGAGCAGCTGCAGCAACTGTGGCAATTTGCAGAAGATCTGAGAGCCGTCCCCAAAAAGTAGAGGGCAGGGCTCTGAGGCAGTGGGCGGGGCGCTATCCAGCAGAGTCCAGCCTGCTCCTTCTCATAGGACCCACCCCCCTCTCCTAGTCCATCCCCCCCGGTTTTCCTCCTCTTGTCTTGCTCTAACTGCTGCGGTGCTGCCTTCTCTACTGGGACATCCAAGCCTTCTTCCACAGATGTCCCAGCAGGGCAAGCAGCACCAGAGTAGCTAGTTTCGTTTTGTGAGACAGTGCACTCATTACTGCGTGCATGTGACTGGGTGCAGGGGGAGCTGCGGGCCCTGGAATCAGCTTGGGCCCTGTAGCAGCTGCATCCCCTGCACCCATGGTTGTTACGCCAGTGCCTGTAATTTCTATGTAAGGGTGCATTGGACATGAGTCCAGTTCCAGAGCATCAGTCATTCTGACTACTAGCAAGTCAAAATCTGTCTAGTGAGCTCCATCTTGTAGTTAGCTAAACGGAATACATACTATTTACCAGCGGCCGACAGCAGCATTCTGTCCGCCAGTATGCCAGCAGTGGTGCGAGCGCTAGAAAGCCCCTTGCGGGCTTGCTAAGCTCGCCACTGTGCGGGCACGGTGGCGAGCGCAGGTTAAATTCTCCCCCTATGGGTGTAGCGGACACCCACAGAAGGAGAAAAGCCTGTGGCAGCGGTATTTCGGCAACACATTTCACCGCCTGTTGGGATTCTGGCATCGGATTTGTGACCGCCAGAATCCTGACAGGCAGTCTCATGATTGCCTCCCAGCTCAACTGCTTATTCTGGCTCCTGTCTACAGAAGACTTCAGTTCCATTGTTCCTGCATTGCTGGAATCTTTGCCAGGGAATTTTCTATACATCTGACTTCTGAGTTCCATTTAGCTGAGGCCCTGCTACTCAAAGTTAACTACAATATGACTATTCCTAGGGGGTCATTCCTACCCGATCGCTCGCTGCAGTTTATCTCAGCACAGCGATCGGGTCGGAACTGCGCATGTGCCGGCACCGCAGTGCGCGGGTGCATGCCAGACGGCCGAAGGCCGTCGTTGCCTAGCGATCGCCTCTGATGCAGAGGCGGTCGCTGGGCGGCGGCGTTAAGCCGCCATTTAGGGGGTGCGGTCCGGCCAACGCAGGTGTGGCCGGACTGTTGGGGGGATGGGTCGCGGCGGTTGTGTGACGTCACACGCAGCCGCTGCGACCCTGGGCAGCGAAGAGGTTCTCCTGAGGTAACGCCTGAGATGCAAAAGTATCGCTGCTGTGTGATGCTTTTGCATTTCTGCAGGGGGCGACACTGACATGCGGGGCGGACTAGCCCTGTGCTGGGCGTCCCCCCGCATGTCTGAGTGCCGGATTGTAGCTGTGCTAAATTTAGCACAGCTACGATCAACTCGGAATGACCCCCTAGTCTCACAACTCTGCACTGACTTCACAGACTACAGAATCCTCACAGAAGTTACCAGTCTGCAGTAAACTACAGCTTGTGTCTGTGTTACCTTCCAGGCGAATCACCACCTGTGAGTTTCACCTGAGCAATCTGCCTGGTCATTTCAAAGTGCTCTATGGGGGTCATTCCGACCTGTTCGCACGCTGCCGTTTTTCGCATTGCAGCGATCAGGTCACTACTGCGCATGCGTATGCACTGCAATACTCAGGTGCGTCGTACGGGTAAAAAGCGGATTGTTGCTGAGCGATGGATTTAACAAAGAATCCATTTGCCCAGCCGATCGCAAGGAGATTGACAGGAAGAAGGCGTTTATGGGTGTCAACTGACCGTTTTCTGGGAGACTTTGGGAAAATGCAGCCGTGTCCAAGAGTTTGCAGGGCGGGTGTCTGATGTCATTTTCCGGGACCAGACAGGCTGAAGTGATCGCAGTGGCTGAGTAAGCTCAGACCTACTCAGAAACTGCACAAAATGTTTTTGCAGAGCTCGGCTGCACAGGCGTTCGTCCGTTCGCACACTTGCAAAGTGAAAATACACTCCCCTATAGGCGGCGAATATCTGATCACAGTGCTGCAAAAAGTAGCTAGCAAGCGATCAACTCGGAATGACCCCCTATGTTACCAACAGTAGCTGGGTATGAACACGGGGGATGATTCAGACCCGATCACTGCTGTGCGTTTTCGCACAGCAGGCACTCAGGTACTAACTGCACATGCGTATGCACCACAATGCGCACACGTGTCGGACAGCAAAAAGGGCATCGCCAGTCAGCGACAGGATGGTGCGAATAAACCAATCGCATGGACGTTCACAAGGTTATTGACAGGAGGAAGTCGTTTGTGGGTGGTAACTGACTGTTTATTGGGAGCGTCTGGAAAAACACAGGTATGCCCTAGCGTTTTCAGGGAGGGTGTCTGATGTCAGCTCCGGCCACGATCAGCGGCGACTATCTGAATGCAGGACAGCAAAGTTAGCAGTCCAGCGATCAGGTCTGAATCATCCCCACTGTACATTCTGCTGCAAAAATCCACAAGTCCTGGAGTGCAATTAACACCTGAATCCCTACCGAGCAAGCATATTTTTCACTGTGTACATTTTCGAGCTATTTGTTGGTACTTGCATCCTGTATCACAAATGCTATCTTCCAGTGTCCAGAGACTGTTATATTGCTCCCCAAGCTCATCTATTATATCACTTGTTCCAGCTAGCTGTCAAGAACATATAGTGCAATTCCTACTTTCCCTTTGCTATCTGGAGAACTACAGGTCTCAGTCAGCTGACAGTAATTTTAAGAGCAGATCCAGTCACCGCAGTGGTTCCCAAACGCAGTACTCAAGGCACCC